>NW_028227262.1:112224945-112579945 GCF_978045245.1 Mus caroli | reverse complement strand
CTGTTGGATGGTAGTAACTAGCACAGCAGCAAATGCAGCATGTAGTGTGTGAGGATCTTAAACTTTCTAAAGACTATAAACAGTTACTTTCTTCAACAGGCTCTTCTTCAAACCATTGCTTGCCTCTCTTAGGTGATGAATTGGAATCACATAACTAACAAATCCTTTAATGGGTTAGCTGTTATTTTTCATGCTAGGACACAGCTGTTTTGAACCTAGCATCATACACATAAATATACATATATGCATACATATATACACATATATATTTATAAATTAATATTAACAAATAAATACTAAATATCATAATAAATATTACACCAAACCTATTTTGAGCACAAAAACTCATAATAACAAGAGATTATCAAAGAGCCCACATGGGAAAGGCTGGGAGTGCTTGTGCATTTGGAAGGTGTCAGTGTAGACTGTTGGCAACCTGTGACTGATGGCTGGCTTCACTGAGGAAGGACAGTGGAGCCCAGTGGAGCACACCTAACACTGCTGTGG
The DNA here is from genome assembly GCF_978045245.1 of Mus caroli. Taxonomy (NCBI): domain Eukaryota; kingdom Metazoa; phylum Chordata; class Mammalia; order Rodentia; family Muridae; genus Mus; species Mus caroli. Next base: position 112,579,438 of record NW_028227262.1, on the reverse strand, counting down.
AGACAGGGCCCTGGAGGGACAGACAGCCCTGGGGATGCTGGGGAAAGTAGAAGAAAAGAAACTGTCACTTTTTATTTCCTCTGTGGACCCATCATCCAAGTCTGGACACCAGTCTCTGGATACCATTGATAACTAAGTCACCAGCTTCCAGTCAAGTGCACACAACACCTCAGCAATAACACTGTGTCTGTGAGCTCTTAGTGTGTGATCCCCCTCTTGGCATTGGTCTTCCTAACATGATGTAGAACAATTAGTATGTTTGGCAACCAATTTTTCAGACAACGAAAGATAAGGAAAACTCAGAGCCTAAGGCTATTGCTCCAAGAGTCTTCCTCTCCATCCAAAACCAGAAGGAGGGCTAGGGAGGAAGAGGAGAAAGAAGGGGAGGAGGAAGAATACACACAGCCATGAGGGGAAGAATGTGAAGCTGAAGAATCACAGTGATAGCAGTAGTCCTGAAACAGCAGCAGCAATAATACAGCTGGACTGCAAATGGTCATAACTAGAATGCTCATAAACAAATAGCCATTGCTCTCCTCTTTCCTATCAGTGTCCCGGTCAGATCTCTGCTTGAGCACCACCTCCAGAAAGTGCATGTGACATTTGAGTCATGTCACCAATGAGACTTACCATGAAGCTAAGGAAACCAGAGTTGATAACTCTTCTGGCCCCACCGCCTACCTGATCCCTAACAGATTACAGCACACACATGTCGGGCAACGCTGCCCAAAATGGGCAAACATTTAAGCTGGATTCCTAGCACCACAGTGCCTGGAAAGCATCCTCATCAATGAGCCCTATCTCCCTATGCTATTGTGCTTAGGGCCCTCTTAGTTAGTCTATGGAGCACCGGGAATTCTAAGAAGGCACTGTATTACAGAAAATTATCAGGCTTCCGAGTCATTGAATTTGAACTCCTTCCTCATTACCTGCCTTGAACCCAAGAAACATTACAACTGTGCCTCCTCAGCTTCTAAGACAAGCCTGGAAAGAAGTGCAGAGATACCAGGCTTGGTTGATGCTTCTTAAGTGAAAGCTAGCATCTCATGGGCAAAAGAATGAAATCTGAGCTTTATTTCTGGCTCTTGGTGGTGACTTGACTTTCTGGTCTGTCTGGGGGAAAGAACCTGAACATTCTGGTCTCCTCTGTTAAGAGTTACTCCAACTGGGCCTGTCAATCATGTGGCCATGAGTCCACCTCTCAGGAAAATGGATTCATCTGAAGACGTGTTAAGAAGATGTGGGAGGAATGATTAACCCTTTATTGAGATCATACATCTCCCAGAAGCCCTTTCTCCTACACAGCTGCTTACCACATGAGGCAAACTTAGTCTGGACTTTCCCGTGTTCTAAAACTATAACCTTTTCTTTACTTTCTGTCCAGAGGCAATGCCTTCCCTAACGCTCTAGACTTGCTTTTTTTTCTAAAGTCCCACATTCCTTCCGCCATGTAACTACTTGTTGACCTCCATTGCAAAACAGGCTGGTTTTCTTGGCCCCAAAAGCTTTGATTTCCTCTCTCGCCTCTTCCCCATCTCCCTCCTCAAGGCAGTTGTCAGGGTTTACAGCTTGCTTGTCCTGTCGTTCATTCTCACAAATTCCAATAAAACCACCCTCTGGCTTTCTTCCAATTCCATTTCTAAATTCTTTTATTAATGAGACTAAGAGCCCATACAAAGAAACCCCTATTTCTCTAACAGTATGTAGCTGAGAGGAAGAAAAACACTAGCTAGGCCCTGAAAGTTGTGTATACACACTGAAACCAGAACACACACCTCCTCCTCTCCTTGATTTTTAGGTGAGAATGTTGAGTCAAAAATCATTTCTAGAACAAGGGATCCTGGTTCCCAAGAGTGTAAGGACCACAGGGTTAATATATATCCTCAGTGTTCTGGTTGTGTAAATACACTAATATCTTTCATCTCGATTAATTCAAGCATGAAAGTCTATGGATGGTAACATATGAAATATAGTGTGAAAGTCCTAAGGTGGATTTTATGTAAATAATACCGAATTTTAAAAGACCTTCTTAGAATATGCTTCTGGGTCTCCTGATTCAGAATACCCCTACATATCATAACCTGGACTCCCATTCATGACCCGTGCATAATTTACCTCATCCCTCCAAACTACTGCTCAGGCCCAGCCTCCTCAGTGACAGCTTCTAAACAGCTTTCACTCTGGAAAGTCAGGTAATTGATGGTTGCAGCCCTGGTGCTTGCTCTTCATTATCATCTTAATGGGATTTGGAATAAGCCTGGGAGATGCACCTTTGGGCGTATCTGTGAGAATCATTACAGACAGGATGAACTGATGTAGGATCAACAGTGGGCAGCATCTTGTTTAGGCAGAGTGGGGCAAAAGCAGGGTGGCCCGACCTTCCTCCCACCTGCCTGCCTACCTGCATCTTTTTCTTCCTGAATAATCATGTCCTGAGCTGCTGCCACCATTCTCTTTTGACTTCTGATTCCTGCTTCCTTGACCTTACATAGACAACACCGTGACTCTCCAGGGAGTCTCTGCATTGTGCACTGTGCAGCTATTGGGTCCGGCAGCCAGGCAACCAATGTCAGGCTACCTAGCCCCTACCATATAAGCCAGCTCAGTAACACACACACACACACACACACACACACACACACACACACATATACGCTCGCTCTCGCTCTCTCTCTCTCTCTCTCTCTCTCTCCCTCTCTATTGGTTCTGTTCCTCTAGAGAGCCCTGCCTCATACAATAATCATACCCAAAGCTAGGTAAATTCTGAATAACAGCCCAAGGTCTTTTTCCACAGTGGTAAATACATGGTTTTATTTCCTCCACTGGTAGTAACTGTTTCAATGAGTCTAACATGCTAGCTGCTGACTTCTTGGTTTACGGATTACACTTTTCCAGACAAATACCCAAGAGAAACAGTCTAAAGAGAAACAGTCTAAATTTTATGTTGGCTCATGGCTTCAGGGCTCTCTTTCCAAGGTTCCATTTGAGCAGAGCACCTTGGTGGAGAGGCTTGCGGGAGCTCAACCCATGGCAGCTGGGAAGCAGAGAGAGAGAGAGAGAGAGAGAGAGAAAGGAGGAGGAGACAGGATCTACCCTTTAAAGGCACCTCCCCTGAAATCTGCTGCCTCTGACTGAGCCCTGCTAGCAGCCCATTCAGCAAGCACCATCATACAGGATCCAACTCCTTCTCAAAAGCGCCTGAAAACCACGCAACACGTGAGCCTTCAGCAGAACGCTTCACATGCAGCCACGGCACAGAGTGTCAGGAGGCCAGTGTCTGAATTGTTGAAACTCATTCGACACAGCTGAATACCAAGTGTCTGGGCAGATGCTGCTCAAAGCAGAAGTTCTGCTTAGTTATATGTAACTTCTTTGTTTTGAAGATTTAAATGGAACACAAGAGCATGGTTTCTGAGCTGTGCTCCTCAGCTCACAGGCGTTTCTGGCCTACTGTAAGGCTATGGAGCTTTTACAAGGTGGGGCCTGGCTGGTAGAATTGAGTCATGAGGTCAGGCTTTGAGCCCACCTCTGGCTCACATCTGCTCTTTCTGCCTCCTGGTCTACCATTGTGTATACAAGCCACCACCACAAACTCCTGCCACCACAGACTGAGCCACTTCACTGATGGACTGAATACATTTTGAAACCTTTCCTCCCTTATTTCTGTCAGGCATGTTCATCACAGCAACACATAATTACAAAGACAATAGGAAGTACAGTGACGATACATTGCATACTGGAATCTAGAGACATAATTACCAATACAACAGGAAATACAGCAAGAGTACATAGCTTATTGGAATCTAAACACATAATTACCAATACAACAGGAAATACAGCAGGAGCGCATAGCTTATTGGAGTCTAGGTGCATGCCAAACACATTGACATTTCCCCAGCAAAAAATCTAATTGAAACCAATGTTTCTTTCACTTTGAGAAATGATCAATTGGATCAAGTATAAATAATTAACACAGCATATAAACAGTTGTTATTTTTTTATATAGGGATTCATTGGTTATAGAACATAACACAAAAACATGATTTAAAAACTACAGACTGTCTGAGACGCTAAACACATTTTAAGAACTAAAATTATGGGGCTGGAGAGATGGCTCAGCAGTTAAGAGTACCGATTGTTCTTCCTGAGTTCAAATCCCAGCAACCACATGGTGGCTCACAACCATCTGTAATGGGATCTGATGCCCTCTCCTGGTGTGTCTGAAGACAGCTATAGTGTATTCATATACATAAAATAAATAATCTCTTTTTAAAAAAGGAATAAAATTATAAAGAATGTATTGATTTGTGTTCATCAGTGAATTTAAAAGCTCTCTGGACTTGCTGCACTAAATAAACATCAGTGCCCTTAACAAAGGTCCCAGTTTCACCCTTGTTGGTATTCTAAACAAGCACAGTAACCTGCAAGCATGTATGTGAGGCAGGTGTCCTGGCTGCTTTAACAATGGTAATGTAAGGCTGAGAGCAACTGTGTGGTTTATAGCCCAGTGTATCTCACTTTGGACTGATGAAAGCGTGTTAGTTCTTAGCCAAACAATGATGCTGAGCTTTAGGGTAGGGGTGGGGGCATGACAGACTGACTAGAAGAGAAGACACATGACAAGTGCTGCTTTGTCACTCTATCTGTTCCCATGCAGCAAGCTCGGCTGCCACTCAGTGTAGGCACAATTCCTCCCCAAACTGTAGCTCTCACCAAGTCAGGCATAAAACTGCATGAACTTCCAGGGGCAGAAGGATCAGAACCAAACTGGTGCAGGGATGTGCTTTCTCATAACCAGATGCGGGTGTGTGTGTGTGTGTGTGTATCACTGTCTCATAGAGGGTTTATTTGCAACCCTATCCCACCTAACCACGCCTCTTGGTTAGAACTCCCTTGTCTGTAAGCATCCCGCAAAGGAATGTTATTTCCCTTCCTTTGAGTAAGAGATAGGATTTCTAGTAAGTTACAATGAACTGAATTACAGCTCAGTCTTGGAGAGAGAGAGAGAGAGAGAGAGAGAGAGAGAGAGAGAGAGAGAGAGAGAGAGAGAGAGGAAGGGAGGGAGGGGCAGGGCAGAGGTAAGAAAATTGGAACAGGAAAGGAAGAATGGAGAGGGAAAGGGAAGGAAGGGGAGGGTGGAAACACAACACAGAGCTGAACAGAAGAGAGGAAGGGTGAACAGAAACGGAATGGGGAGTGAAGGAACATGGCTCAGGGATTTGGTGACTCCGTTTGATAGTCCTAGGGTTTATGAATAGATTGCACCTTCTTCCTGCCCAAGGTCACTGAAGTTAAATGGTTATAATTCTCAACAATCAAAGTCTGAACTCAAGAGGTGTCATGAGACGAGCTGCCTGCACCGCAGTAAGGCAGAGTCCCAAGCCATATTTCTCCTTAACAGGGGAGCTGTGCACTGCCCACTGACTACAAGCCAACTGGAATCTTAAGAACTAACTCTACTTGCCCTTGCCCATCTCTACCACAAGTAAAGAGGACAACTGAAGAGTCTCCAGGGCCACGCTTTCCCTGCCTCAGCTGGATCAGGGGTTCTGGTCACCAGCCTCCTCTGGTGGTTCCCAGGAGACCTGAACAGGGATACAATGCAGAAATAGCACCTCCTACTGATCCTTGCTTGTGGGGATGTGGAGAGGCTTCAGTGAGAAAGAGGTGCTGGGCCCAGGAAAGAGCTCCAGACAGGAAGCCATAGTACCAGGAGCTGAGAGAGGTATTTAGGCCACTATCAGGATCTATTGGGCCTGGCCTGGGAAAGAGAGAGGTTAAGAAGGCTGCTGCTGGTGGCAGCGTGGAGGAAGGAGAAAGGGAGTGTCTCAGGAAATTTGCCTACCAGATGCCTGATCCCCTTGGCCTTCCTGGATCAGAAACTGAGAGTGTGCCAGGAACCTAACAAAGAGAAAACAACAAACCAGCCAAGAAGCTAAAGTGGTCCCCATGCTCCACACTGCAGACCCTGACGCCTAGCAGCAGCAGCAGCCCTGGTGGGAGGGTGGAGAGGAGAGCTCAGACTTCCACAAGGCAGGCATGATCCTCGATCCTCTTTGGACGGAGGCTAAAGGAGGATCAATAAAGCCTTTAGAACATCAGAACTATGGTATCCCTTAGTGGAGAACAGCATCTCTGTGCAACGTGAGCAGAACTTTGTTGTTATATAATTTAAGGTAAATGAACACAAGAATTTTTTTTTTATTTTAAAGTCTAATTAGAAGAAATGAGAAGCATCCTTGGCAGGTCCTGCTTCTCTGCGGAGCCTGGGATGCAATCAGCAAATCGGCATTGGGGAAAACAAGGATTGACATTATCTGAAAGTCTCATTTCTGTGGCTTCAGAGCCCAAGCTAAACCTCCACCATCCTTTGGGGTATCTCTTCTTTTCTACTCACGTAATACAGAACACTTTAGAAAAGCCAGGAGGGTGTCGGCTGCAATTCCAGCACGCTCTTACAAGAGGAGCAGAGGGCATCACCAAGTCTTTGCGTGACAAAGGGACCTCAGGACCTTAGACAAAGGAACACGTGTCTGCATGAGTCTGTGGCTCATGTACCAACTCAGGATGCCCTAGAAGTTTGATTACAAGAGATGTGCTAGGAGATAAGTTTCTAGCACTCATCCTGAGTCATGCTGGCCCTGCTAAAGAAGAGGCCTTCATCCATCATAACTGTGGATGGCAACCCTATCGGGCAGTGTCTTCTGGTAGGCTATGAGGGTAATATCCTCACAGAGGCAGCTCTACCAAATATCATAAATGCTAAATGATCCCCAAAATACCTCAGAATATTTAGGAGAAAGGGCAGCATGGACAGCTGGATAGTAGGTGGAGAATCAGACAGGTGCACCAAACTCCTCAGACCATGCATTAATATATAAAGATGCACCTGAATCCCTCTGTGTCAGTTATTGGTGACCTACAGAAGTATTCCCCATATGGCTGTAACAACCCATTAACTACCAACTTTTCCAAAGAGATCACCATAACTTGTGTACATACCACAGTGAAAGGACTATGCAGGCTATAAAGAAAAGGGAACCTCCATCCTCTGGGGAAAGTTGCTAATATACTGGAGAAGAACTTGAGATATAATTCATAGGATATGGCAGAGACACACAGTGGCTGAGTTAAAAAAAAAAAAGTGGTTCAGATAATAAAACAGTCACACAGAAGAGAGTAGGGGCTCAGAGACTGATTCTGTGAGAAAGATCCAAAAGATAGTCATGTCTTGATCCCAGGTGTCCCAGAGACTAGTCAGTGCAGGAGAGAGCACTGGCCGCAGAAGCAACAGAGCTTCTTGGACAGGGTCCCTTCGGGCCTTCATCCTCAGCCAGGAGGCAGAGCTGAGTCCCAGACCTCTGTGCACCTTCCCTGCCAGAGGAGAGCTTGCCTACAGAGAGTGCTCTGACCACTGGGACTCAGGAGAGAGTTGGACTCCCAGGAGTGCTGACAGAGGCTAACAGAATCACAGGAGGAACAAACTCCAGCCAGAGACAGCTTGAACATTAACACCAAAGATTGCCAGATGACAAAAGGCAAACATAAGAATCTTACTAACAGAAACCAAGACCACTCAGCATCGTTGGAACCCAGTATTCCCAACAGAGCAAGTCCTGGATACCCCAACACACCCAAAAAGCAAGATTCGAATTTAAAATCATGACTCATGATGCTGGTAGAGGATTTTAAGAAGGGCATTAATAACTCACTCAAAGGAATAAAGGAGAACACTGCTAAACAGGTAGAAGCCCTTAAAGAGGAAGCACAAAAATCCTCAAAGAATTACAGGAAAACACTGCTAAACAGGTAGAAGTCCTTAAAGAGGAAACATAAAAATCCCTTAAAGAACTACAGGAAAACACAACCAAACAAGTGATGCAATTGAACAAAACCATCCAATATCTAAAAATGGAAGTAGAAACAATAAAGAAAACCCAGAGGGAGACAACTCTGGAGATAGAAATCCTAGGAAAGAAATCAGGAACCATAGATGCGAGCATAACCAGTACCCTGGAGCTCTTGACTCTAGCTGCATATGTATCAAAATATGGCCTAGTCGGCCATCACTGGAAAGAGAGGCCCATTGGACATGCAAACTTTATATGCCCCAGTACAGGGGAGCGCCAGGGCCAAAAGTGGGAATGGGTGGGTAGTGGAGTTGGGGGGAGGGTATAGGGGACTTTTGGGATAGCATTGGAAATGTAATTTAGGAAAATATGTAATAAAAAAATATTTATAAAAAAAAGAATCAGGTATTGGAAAAAAAAGAAACAGAATCTCAGGTACAGAAGATTCAATAGAAAACATGAACACAAAAATAAAAGAAAATGCAAAATGCAAAAGGATTCTAACTCAAAACATTCAGGAAATCCAGGACACAATGAGAAGACCAAACCTAAGGATAATAGGCATAGATGAGAAGGAAGATTTTCAACTTAAAGGGCCAGCAAATATCTTCAACAAATTTATAGAAGAAAACTTCCCTAACCTAAAGAAAGAAATGCCCTGAACATACAAGAAGCCTACAGAACTCCAAATAGACTGGGAGAAAAGAAATTCTCCCAACACATAATAATCAAAACGACAAATGCACTAAATATAGACAATTAAAAGCAGTAAGGGGAAAAGGTCAAGTAATATCTAAAGAGTTCAAGCAGGCCTATTAGAATTAGACCAGATTTCTCAACAGAGACTATGAAAGCAGAAGATCCTGGACAGATGTCATATAGACCTTAAGAGAACACAAATGCCACCCAGGCTACTACAGGCAGCAAAACTCTCATTTACCATAGATGGAGAAACCAAAGTATTCCATGACAGACCCAAATTCACACAGTATCTTTACATGAATCTAGCCCTTCAAAGGATATGAAAGGGAAAACTCCAACACAAGGAGGGGAATTATGCCCTAGAAAAAGCAAGAAAGTAATCCTTCAACAAACCTAAAAGAAGATAGCCCCAAGAACAGGATCCCAACTCTAACAACAAAAATAACAGGAAGCAACAATTACTTTTCCTTAATATCCCTTAATATCAATGGACTCAATTCCCCAATAAAAAGACATACACTAACAGACTAGCTACATAAACAGGACCCAACATTTGCTGCATACATGAAACCCACCTCAGAGACAAAGACAGACATTACCTTAGAGTAAAAGGCTGGAAAACATTTTTCCAAGCAAATGGTCTGAAGAAACAAGCTGGAGTTACCATTCTAATATTGAATAAAATTGACTTCCATCCCAATGTTATCAAAAAAGACAAGGAGGGGCACTTCATACTCATCAAAGGTAAAATCTTCCAAGATGAACTCTCAATTCTGAATATCTATGCTCCAAATGCAAGGGCATCCACATTCATTGAGGAAACTATAGTAAAGCTCAAAGCACACATTGCACCTCACACAATAATAGTGGGAGACTTCAACACACCACTCTCATCAATGGACAGATCCTGGAAACAGAAACTAAACAGAGACACATTGACACTAACAGAAGTTATGAAACAAATGGATTTAACAGATATCTACAGAACATTTTATCCTGAAACAAAAGGATATACCTTTTTCTCAGCACCTCATGGTACCTTCTCCAAAACTGACCATATAATTGGTCACAAAACAGGCCTCAACAGATGCAAAAATATTGAAATTATCCCATGCACCCTATCAGATCACCACGGACTAAAGCTGACCTTCAATAACAACATAAATAATAGAAAGCCACATTCACGTGGAAGCTGAACAACACTCTACTCAATGATAACCTGGTCAAGGAAGAAATAAAGAAAGAAATTAAAGACTTTTTAGAGTTTAATAAAAATGAAGCCACAACATATCCAAACTTATGGGACACAATGAAAGTAGTCCTAGCTAGTCATAGCTCTGAGTGCTGCCAAAAAGAAACGACAGAGAGCATACACTAGCAGCTTGACAACACACCTAAAAGCTCTAGAAAAAAAAGGAAGCAAATTAACCCAAGAGGAGTAGACAGCAGGAAATAATCAAACTCAGGGCTGAAATCAACCAAATAGAAACAAAAAGAACTATACAAAGAATCAACCAAACCAGGGGCTGCTTTTTGAGAAAACAAGATAGATAAACCCTTAGCCAGACTCACTAGAGGGCACAGGGACAGTATCCTGATTATCAAAATCAGAAATGAAAAGGGAGACATAACAAAAGAACCTGAGGAAATCCAAAATATTATCAGAACCTACTATAAAAGGCTATACTCAACAAAACTGTAAAACCTGGACTAGATGGACAATTTTCTAGACAGATACAAGGTACCAAAGTTAAATCAGGATCACATTAATGATCTAAACAGTCCCATATCCCCTAAAGTAATAAAAGCAGTCATTAATAGTCTCTCAACCAAATAAAAAGCCCAGGACCAGATTCCAATTCTCCTCAAACTATTGCACAATATAGAAACAGAAGGTACTCTATCCAGTTCATTCTATGAAGCCACAATTACTCTGATACATAAACTACACAAAGACCCAACAAGAAAGAGAAGTTCAGACCAATTTCCCTTATGAATATCAATGCAAAAATACTCAATAAAATTCTCACAAACTGAATCCAAGAACGCATCAAAACAATCGTCCATCATGACCAAATAGGCTTCATCCTAGAGATACACGGACGATTTAATATACTGAAATACATCAACGTAATCCACTATATAAACAAATTCACAGACAAAAACCACATGATCATCTCATTAGATGCTGAGAAAGCATTTGACAAAATCCAACATCCCTTCATGATAAAAGTCTTGGAAAGATCAGAAATTCAAGGCCCATACCTAAACATAATAAAAGCAATATACAGCAAACCAGTAGCCAACATCAAACTAAATGGAGAGAAACTTGAAGCAATCCCACAAAATGGGAAACTACACAAGGCTGCCCACTTTCTCCTTACCTATTCAATATAGAACTTGAAGTCCTAGCCAGAGCAATTTGACAACAAAAGGGGATCAAGGGGATAAAATTTGAAAGGAAGAAGTCAAAATACTACTATTTGCAGATGATAAGATAATATATATATATAAATGACCCTAAAAATTCCACCAGAGAACTCCTAAACCTGATGAACAACTTCAGTGCAGTAGCTGGATATAAAATTAACTCAAACAAGTCAATGGCCTTTGTCTACACAGAGGATAAACGGGCTGAGAAAGAAATTAGGGAAATAACACCCTTCACAATAGTCACAAATAATATAAAATACCTTGATGTGACTCTAACTAAGGAAGTGAAAGATCTTTATGGTAAGAACTTCAAGTCTCTGAAGAAAGAAATTGAAGAAGATCTCAGAAAATGGAAAGATCTCCCATGCTCATGGTTTGGCCGGATTAATATAGTCAAAATGGCTACCCCGCCGAAAGCAATCTACAGATTCAAGGCAATCCCCATCAAAATTGCAACTCAATTCTTCACTTGTTAGGAAGGGCAATTTGCAAATTCATCTGGAATAATAAAAAACCTAAGATAGCAAAAACTATTCTCAACAATAAAAGAACCTCTGGTGAATCACCATGCCTGACCTTAAGCTGCACTACAGAGCAATTGTGATTAAAAACTGCATGGAACTGGTTACAGCAGCAGACAGGTGGATCAATGAAATAGAATTGAAGACCCAGAAATGAATCTACACACCTATGATCCCTTGATCTTTGACAAGGGAGATAAAACCACCCTGTGGAAAAATGACAGCATTTTCAACAAATGGTGCTGGCATAACTGGAAGTTATCATGTAGAAGTATGCGAATTGATCCATTCTTATCTCTCTGTACAAAGCTCAAGTCTAAGTGGATCAAGGAACTCCCCATAAATCCAAAGGCACTGAAACTTATAGAGGAGGAAGCTAGGAAAAGTCTCTAAGATATGGGCACAGGGGAAAAATTCCTAAACAGAACAGCAATGGCTTGTGCTGCAAGATCAAGAATTGACAAATGGAGCCTCATAAAATTGCAAAGCTTCTGTAAGGCAAAAGACACCATCAATAAGACAAAAAGGCCACCAACACATTGGGAAAGGATTTTTACCAATCCTAAATCTGAGAGGGGACTAATATCCAATATATACAAAGAACTCAAGAAGGTGGACTCCAGAAAGTCAAATAACCCCATTAAAAAATGGGGCTCAGAACTGAACAAAGAATTCTCACCTGAGGAATACCGAATGGCAGAGAAGCACCTGAAAAAATGTTCAGCATCCTTAATCATCAGGGAAATGCAAATCAAAACAACCCTGAGATTCCACCTCACACCAGTCAGAATGGCTAAGATCAAAAATTCAGGTGACAGCAGATGCTGGCGAGGATGTGGAGAAAGAGGAAAACTCCTCCACTCCTGGTGAGATTGCAAGATGGTACAACCACTCTGAAAGTCAGTCTGGTGGTTCCTCGGAAAATTGGACATAGTACTACCAGAAGATCCAGCAATACCTCTCCTTGGCATATACCCAGAAGATGTTCCAACTGGTAATAAGAACACATGCTCCACTATGTTCATAGCCAGAAGCTGGGAAGAACCCAGATGTCTCTCAACAGAGGAATGGATATAGAAAATGTGGTACATTTATACAATGGAGTACTACTCAGCTATTAAAAACAATGAATTTATGAAATTCTTAGGCAAATGGATGGATCTTGAGGGTATCAATCTGAGTGAGGTAACCCAATCACAAAAGAACACACAAAAGAACACACACTGATAAGTGGATATTAGCCCAGAAACTTAGAATACCCAAGATACAATTTGCAAAACACATGAAACTGAAGAAGGAAGACAAAAGTGTGGATACTCCGTTCCTCCTTAGAATGGGGAACAAAATACACATGGAAGGAGTTACAGAGACAAAGTTCGGTGCTGAGATGGAAGAACCACTCAGAGACTGCCCCACCCAGGGATCCATCCAATAAACAACCACCAAACCCAGACACATAATGCCAGCAAGATTTTGCTGACAGGACCCTGATAGCTATCTCTTGTGAGGCTATGCCAGTGCCTGGCAAATAAAGAAGTGGATGCTCACAGACATCTATAGGATGGAACACAGGGTCCCCAATGAAGGAGCTAGAGAAAGTACTCAAGGAGCTAAAGGGGTTTGCAGCCCCATAGGAGGAACAACAATATGAACTAACCAGTATCCCCCCCCCCCCGAGTTTGTGTCTCTAGTTGCATATGTAGCAGAGGATGGCCTAGTCGCCCATCAATGAGAGGAGAGGTCCTTGGTCTTGTGAAGATTATATTACCCAGTACAGGGGAATGCCAGGGCCAGGAAGTGGAAGTGAGTGGGTTGGGGAGCAGGGCAGGGGAGGGTATAGGGGACTTTTGGGATAGCATTTGAAATGTAAATGAATTAGGTATCTAATAATAATTTTTTAAAAAGATAGTCAAGTCTTGATTTCAGTCTTAAAAGACAGACATTTGGAAACTTCAATACATTCCAGTAGGAGAAGGCCTCAAATCTTGTTGTTTAAGAGGCACTGTTGTCTACTAAACCAATTTTAGTGTTGTTTTGGGCAGAGGGTTGTCTGGGCTCACAGGTGTCCATTTCCATGTGTTTTCAGAGGCAAGGTTTGGTGGCCAGGTGTGAGGTGGAAGGGAGGGGGGAGCAACTCAAGTATGGGGAAGGACAAGTTGAAAATGCTGAGAGGCACAAGGACATGGGGATATTTGAGGAGTGGCCAGGGTACCAATTTTGGGTATCAGAGCACATTCACTGGCACTCATCAATGATTGCGTCCAAGCATCAATGGCTGAGCAGACTGTCTGGGGTCATTAGATTATAGTAAAGATGTTGTCTTTATATCTTCATGAGAATAAGCCTCTAGTACTGCAGCAAGGAGCTGATCCAGAGTGATAGGAATGGAAGAGAAATGCAAAGCAGGGAGCAAGCATGACTGCACTGGTCAGCTCTATCACTGTGACAAAATACTTGATAATCAACTTAATAAGCAAGAAGGCTTCCCTTGACCTGCGATTTCAAACTTTTCAGTCTTCAGGCCTTGGGCCCTGCTGCTCTGGGCCACAGTGTATTATCACAGGTATATGTGGCAAAGGTGGCTGCTGGGAAACAGAAGGAGAAACTGAGGGACTAGGACTGTTCAGAGGCAAGTCCTCAGAGACTCACCCTCCTTCCATTAGAACCATCCCCAAAAGGCTGTACCGCCTCCCTGTAACCACGTGCTGGGAGTCCAAGTCTTTAACACAAGTTTTAGGAGGAAATGCTGGACCCAAACCACAATAGTGACTGAGAACGGCTCTTTCCAGTTAACCCCAGGTGTCTGCCAAGAATGGCTCTAACCTCTCACACTTTGACCATGTTTCTCAATAGAACAATCTGTAGTCCAGGATTGCCTCAGCCCACACCCTCGTCAGCTCTGCTATGCAGTACATCTGGTTGACTGCACATGTAACAGTTTCCTCCTGAGCTCTGGTTGAAGTGCCTTGGAGTACTGTAATAAAACCCATTTAATATGCACTTTCAGCCCTGTGTTTTGTTCCGAGGAACATCAGCTAAAGGATTCTGCTTTTGAAGTGCTTGTGTTCCCAGAGCTGCGTCTGCTTGAGCAGCCTCGGTAATCTTGAGCTAAGCTAGGACTCCTACCTAAGCTGATGCGCAGAAGGGTAAATTGCAAACCTCCTAAGAGATGCTCAGAAAGAATGAAGAAAAGCACCTTTCGGACATTGTTTGGACACAAGTCAAAAGCGCATCGCTCCTGTAGCAGCCAGTGCATCTCCCAGTTCTCAACTGAGAAGAAAACAACAACCCAGATCTCAGAAGAGAAAGCCAGTGGAGGCAGTGGGCTTTGTGAGCTAGGTGACTATATAGATAGGGGCTACTTTTCTCCCTCCTGGGAAGTTACAAACCGGGCCTCACCCAGAAAGCAATTTGGTGAGGACCAGATACCTGACGGTAGTTAGAAAGAGTAGCATCCAATCCCATCTTCCTCCATATCAGGAGATGCTACCACTAGAACATTGGAGGGTTCTTCTTTGGGATGGAGAAACACGAATATGTAGCTCAACACTTTGTTCTTATATTGCATTTCTCACCCTTTGAAACTGATTTATGCTAGCATAGTTAATATTTTAGTACATCCCCAGAGTAAAGAATATTTTCACCATTAACAGATATCACATACACCATGTGTTTTCTTATAACGTACAGTAGCCTATACCACATGTTTGCATAAGCACATTCTTTGGTGTTTACACAATAATGAACTTGCCTAATTACTTTTTTTTTTCAGAGAATATTCTGAACATTAAACAGGACAAGACTGTAGTACAAGGCTTCCCTGAGGGACTTTACTCGAAAGCTACCACATGAATTCCAGAACTCCTTAGTGCGGGATGCAGTTGAGTGACTACTGCATACCGGTGCCTTTTTTGTCCCTCCTACCTAAAAATTAGGTCTAGCTATTGAAACACGTGACAAATGGACCTGTGAGTGTGCCTTCTGAGAAGTGTGGGGAATGGCCCTGTAACTGCACGTGAGCTGTCACAGCAGAAAAAAGTGGGATCCACACACGATGGATCTGAGATGGAGATGCTACGCTGTGGCTTTCTGGACCCCTTAACTGACTGGTCCTAGGTGTCAGTCCTCACTCCTCTTGCACAGCTGTGACACAAGAAAAAGGATTTCAGCCCAGTGACTCAAAGAAATCCCCAGTGTTGTATTGATATTTGTTCTTCCTCTGCCTACCTCTTGTCTTACCTAAGAATAAGTCTTATCATATTCCATGACCACTGTTACTGTTCATCTTGGAGGTTGTTGCTCTCCGCTCTTGTCTCCCTTACAGACTTGGATCTGTCAATCTTTTCTTTCTTTTTCCATACTTGCTTCTGTATGCATCAATGGACAGGCACTAATTAAAAACTTAATCATAGGCAAACTTTTGCTGTCACCACTGTCTTGTGGCTCTTTTATGTCAGAGCTGTATGCTCTAGTGAAGACTTGATTTATATTACAGAACAAAGCTGCCATATAGCTTAGAGTGAATTGAACAAACTACTAACTTATGTGCAAAACTGTCTTTGCATACATGCATATATACATTATATATATATATATGTATAGATAGATAGATGATTACAATTTGCAGACACCAATAGGTAGACTGACAGAGACTACAAACACACACACACTCACACACTCACATACACTAATTTAATCACATAGATATAACTGATGATGACTACATGTATTACAGAAGTCATAAGATTGAGAAGTTAATGAGACATGGTATCCTAAGGTCATCTCAATGGATTTCTCACTTCCCAGGGCAGTAGGTCATGGACACAGCAGAGAGTTTAATACCAACTAAAAATATATAACTTAAACTGCAATCCTTGAAATGTATAAAGCATAATTTATGCCATTTCCCTTGTTACACAGTTATCAGCTTATTTTGTAGAAATAGAATTATCTTATGAGGTTCACAGGTGAATGTTTCCAACCCCTATTTAGAGGTATTTGCTTTAATATATATTTCCATGTCTACTGAAGAAAAACAAAAAACGAAAACATGTCAATCCAGGTAGTAGTGCTGCACACCTTTAATCCCAGCACTTGGGAGGCAGAGGCACTCAGATCTCTAAGTTCAAAGCCAGCCTAGTTTACATAGTGAGTTCTAGGACAGTAGGAATATATGATCTTAAAAAAGGAAGGAAGGAAGGAAGGAAGGAAGGAAGGAAGGAAGGAAGGAAGGAAGGAAGGAAGGAAGGAAGGAAGGAAGGAAAGAAGGAGAGAAACCATGTCAAGTTGTGTTAAAGAAGCTGCTCCTGAACTGCTACTTCCCATATTCCAAGCTATTAATGACATAATAAAGGCAGGCTCTTCTGCCCAATCTAGCCCAAAAAGATCAATATCAATATCAAAGTCATCCATATCGATATCTATATCTCACTGTATCACCAACTAGCAAGACTGTCCCCAGTACACAAACACAAAGATGCCTATACTAGTTTGAATGAGGACATCACTACCTCAGAGGTTTATTAGAAGTCTGGCCATATGATGTATGCAGTAGGTGCACTATAAATACAGCCCCCTTTCGGTCACTTTAGAATAGCAGTGGGATTACGTAATTGACTCAAGAAGGACTAGGTAAGGACTAGACAGTAATAAGCCCACTGCCTGTCACTGTGTTAGATTTTGATAATTATTTTCTTTGCCAGTGGTCAACTGGGGAATCAAGAAAGATGGAAAGCAGCCCATAATTCCCAAGAAAATCAAGCACAGTGGGTTTTGGTAGGCAGAGCACTGACCAACAAGTCAGCCGTGATTGTAAAAATCCCTCTCTCAAGAGATTTAAAAATAAAGCAGGAATTCAGACATCGCAGCTTGTACACGTGGTGACATTTAAATGTCAGAAGTGTCAGAGCTGACCTAGTGACAAGTGTCTATGCGTGCATGCCTTTTAAGAATCACACCACTAAACTCACCCATTCTTTCACTGTAGGCTCACTGGGTACCTATACAGTGAAGGCACTTGTTCTCAGAGTCGGAGAGCCAGGAATACAAAATTAACAAAATCCTCAGCAAAACGGAGGTTATGATCTAGCAGTGGAGACACACAGATGAGTGAAGGGGCGGATGTTTGTTTAGACATGACAGAAAGGCGGGCAGACTAGAGAAGGCGCTGAGTCAAAGGCTGGCATGGCTTCGGTGGGGTTAGTTATTTCACCATGTACAAGTTTGACCTCAGTTTCCTTCAGTGACCCAAACAACGGTGACTCTAAGCCGTTACTTACGGTTACTACCACTATGGGTTTAGTGCCTCAGAGCCATTCGAGGTATATTTGGGGGCACAATGTTTTTGACTATACCATTCAAGGAGGAATGACTCCAGTGACTCTCTTCATGTACCATTCATGGCTTTAACACGAAGCTGTGTACACTGCCTCATTAAGGGAGAAGTAAGAAGCCAGTTGCATGAGATGCGTTCAGTCCAGATGTGAAACGCAGGCTTAAAGACAATGAAAACAATAGCAGGTATTGCCCAGAACCTGGAGATCTCAGAGCCTAGATTCAAAGCCAGGTCATTCCATTCACCGGCCTCAACAGCACCCTCCTCCCCTTAAATGAAGAGATCAAGGCACGCTTTTCCATTTCCTTATGTTTTAAAATAATGTCCATCCTGGTCTAAGAGGCAGGAGCAACAACAGTAAGTTGTTGCTATAAAACAGAGATAGGCTCAGTGGGTAATGTGATTTCGGTACAATCATGAGGATTCAAATTTTGTTCTCCAGAACCCATGTGAAAGCCAGGTGTGGTGCTACGTGTCTCTCCCCAGAACTTCCCAGGAGACAAGCTGACACTGGGATCCCACTAGTCAGCCAGTATAGACAACATGGCAAGAGTCAGCTCAATAGGAGACTTTATCTCAAAATTATAGTGGATGCTAAAGGAGCACTAGAGGAAGACACCCAGTGTTGACCGATGGCCTCTACACATGCAATTGTGCCCAAGCACACACACGAATTCCTCCCCCACATAAGCACATAGAAATAAACTTCAGAGGCAGGTAACACTTTTCAATAACAGCAGATCTGAACAATAAAACAAAATTGAGTGTTTCAGAGCAACAAGAATATTGTTTATTATTTTACTTAACATCCATGTATATAATGTATTTGAATCGAATCCACCCTGATTCCTTCCCTTTCAATCCTTCTCTATCTCTCCAATATTCTATCACTCCCAATTTCATGTGATTTCTTCACACACACACACACACGCACACACACACACCCTCTGAGTCCACTTAGCACTGAATGTAAGGGTATGGGTATAGGACCATCTACTGGAGCCTGGAGAGCCTCTCCAAGACCATATCGCTGAAGAAAATGAACTCTCTCTCCCAAGGAGCCATCACTTGTCAACATCTGCCAAAGGGTCTCATAATCTTCCCTTCTCTCAAAGAAGCAGCAGTTTTGAGCTTTCTAAGACCACAGGGCTTCATGAGCCCCTCCCCTCATCCATGCTGGGAGTTTGGCTGGCTTGATCTTATACAACTCATGTTCACGGGGTCCTAGTCACTGTGATTTGACTGAGTTGCCATGTCCAACAAATACCATTTTGCTAAGGATACCTACTTCCTCTGTCCCTTACAATCTTTCCTCTCCATCTACAGTGCTCTCTGAGCTTTGGCCGGAAGGGATGTAATACAGATGTCCCCTTTAGAGTCAAGCAACCCACGGTCTTTTATTCTCTGCACATTGACTGGTTGCAGATCTCTGAGTTAATCACCATCTAAATGGCCTAAGGCCATCAACTGGGGGGAAATGGTGACTGGCTAAGTCATAGGTCCTAGTATTATTATTTTGCTAAATGACATAGTAACAAACTGCTCCCTACATTTTTATCTTCATACCTATACATCAGTACATCTCTCAAACTCCATCAAAGAAGTTTATTTTTGCAGTTGATGGTGTTAAAACAGAAACTCATCTTTTTACTACTGCTCTGGGCCACTGGGATGAAGAAACTGCTAAAATGGAAGAAAGCAACTCTACACATGCCAGCATTGTCTGGGTGACTTGCAGACACACACTGAGTTAGAGACAAGTTATCTTTATCACTAAGGAAAATGGTTACATAGTATCAAACACTAACAGAATTGCTTGATGTCAACACAAAGCCACATACAAATACAACATAGCCTCAATCTAAAGTTGTCACTGCAGATGACAGTTACTCAGAGGCTCAAACTCACATGCACACACACAGACACATGCACATGCGCACACCATGTGGTTAACATAAACGCTCAGTGTCTGAGAACTGCTTCCAATGACCGTCCTGCAGGGTTGTTGATATGGATCAGAGACAAACAGAAGCCCTAGGAAAACTGCAAAGCATCATGGGGTTATCAATCAAGTGATTTTTCTGCTGACCTCTGAGATCCCCTGAGATGCTAAAGGGCCAACAATGGGTCTCATATTCCTCCCTCCCCTCAAAGCAGCAGCAGCTTTGAGCTTCCTAAGACCCGTGAATGTAGCAAAGGTATTTAGTGTTTTATATAAACAGGGCCATTTATGCAAACAACATCCCCTTTTATGTTTGCATTTGATTCTAGTGCTCTCTGGAATATGATTTGGAAGGGAAATGGACTGTGCAAATGGACAGGGGGACTAACAATCCAGATCATCTAGGTGTCTAACCCTTAATGATTCCCAGACTTCACAGCCTACTTATCCCGTAACAGCCTCTCCTGTGTGACATAGGCTGATCAGTAGTATATATGGAGAGCTATTCTGTACAAATAACAATTGTAGCACTCATCAGGATGGCTGTGACAGTAGTGTTTAACAGCTACTCTGGATGAACCACCCCTGTGCTATTCACAGGTGATCTCATTGAATTCTCTAGCCTTCATCCACCAGACACACAAAGGTCAATGTCACTTCCCTTCCTGGGAGGTTCCACTTCCTTTTCCCACACATACCCACTGCCAAAGGTAATCTTTCTGTAATCCATGGCTGCTTCTGGCTCTGCACCCTGAGTCATCTTGGTTCATTAGACCCTCAGTATCCTGATAGCAGCCTTGGTGGTCTCTGCTTGAATCAGCTTCAGACTGGTACCCAAACAATTCTGAAAGCTGGCTTTGCCTCCCAGACACTCCTGCTATACAAACACATGACTCGATCTAACAGCCTGCACCCACTGCAGCAGAGCTGCCTGCCATCTGTGTGTGGATCATCAGTCTGCCATGCTGGACACCCCAATCTTTGTGTGTAGATCCCAGATCAGATCACATGCAGATTAGGCTTGCTTTGCTCCTGGTATAGTGTGGGTGCCTCAGGGGGAGGGGGGAACACCTGCTAGACCTGAATATATAGCTAGAAGGACAGTCCCCAGAAGCACATGGTAGGCCATGAGTCTACCATTCTTCCTACTGGTAACATACAGGAATAGAAACAGATCAGGAGCATTTTTCTTCTTGAGATGAAATAGGCAGGGCTGGGTTCATGGTCACTGTCTGTGTGTGTGTGTGTGTGTGTGTGTGTGTGTGTGTGTGTGTGTGTATGCATATTATGCACATTTGGAGGCCAGACTCAAACTTCAGGTATCATTCAGAAGCCATCCATCTTTGTTTTCAAGCCTCAGGTCTTGCACTGAGACCCACGGTTCAGTGATTAGGAAAGAGTGACAGGCCAGCAATCAGGAGGAATCTACCTGTTTCTAGCCCTCTCTCCCCTTGGTAAGATTGCAAGCTCATCTACCACACCCATTTTTTATACGAGTTCTAAGGATTAAACTCAGATCCTCCTGCTTTTAAGGCCAACTGAGATATCACCCCAGACCTCTCATTGTATATTTTAATCACTAGAACGATAAAAGTTTCCTTCACATATGTCAGGTGGTAGCTGCCCTTTCAGGCTTCTTCCAAGTCTATTCCAAGAACTCAAGGCCATCCCTGTGGACAGATGTCATAGTAACCCATGTCTGAAGTGACGAGGCTTCTGACATTCCCCAAAAGGCACGTTCTATGAGACGTGTTCCATAATGGGAGACTTTGATTTGTCACATATGGTTGGCCCCACCTGTGACCTAGTGAAAAGACAAAGATCACACCCAGAAAGAAGCAAAATGGAGGCATCACAGCCCCACCCAGAGGGAGGTCAACACAGACTCCTCCTAAATAATAGACCTTGTTAAATAACAATGTCTGACAAAATACCTAACTCTCTTACTCAGGTTAATGGCCTGCAATTAAGAGTAGGAATGGCAAGGGAAGAGGGAGAGCTCGGGCATTTGTTAATTGATTGTCATTTCATGATTGTCACAATACAGGCAGTCACCACTGTTTCAAAGAGGAAGCCAAGACTCAGAGAAGCCAGGCAGGTCTTGGGTTTTCATCCAGTTCTTTTGGCACATAGACCCGTGTATCGAAGTCTCCCAGCCAACCTCATGTCACACAGCCTTCCAAATGCAGTACACCCGCCTCCCCAATAAGACTACATTTGTCGAATTATAAGGAACAATGAAGATAGCTGAGAATGGAGGTCGGGTGTCACATGGCTTATGCCTTTCCACCAAATCTTACACATTCGGAAAGAAGAAAGGAAGGAAAACAGCAGCCATTAGCCACCCCACAGAAGCAAGGTGGCATACGCACATCTAAAATTAGAGAAGATATATCTGGGAAGAGAGTTCTGAAGTCTGACAGTTCTTTTCCCTTCTCACTCAACCTACGCATGCTCAGTCACCTAACCATCTACCTCCTCTCTCGACGCAGCTCACAGCTACCCACCTATCTGCCTACTCTCTCCATAACCGCATCCCCCTCCACCCAGATCCTCAAGAGTGCCAAAATCGTCATTCTTAATGAGCACCCGTGAGCCTGTGTGATAGAGACGGTGTCTAGCTAGTTAGACAAAGTAACACAGCTTACAAGTTGGTTGTGCTGTTCATTTTCGAGCGATGCTTTGAGTGCCACAGTCTAGATGACAAATCCATACAAATGTTTGCTCTCAGAGTCATGGAGGTAAGAGTACAAATATCAAGGTGTCAACACAGGTGAAGGCCATTCTGAAGAGGAAGCTTATGGGCCTCATTATTCTAGGGTTGTAGCTGCATCAGTCCAGCTTCTGCCTCCAGTGCCAAACAATCCTGTGTGTGTGTGTATGTGTGTGTGTGTGTGTGTGTGTGTGTGTGTTCTTATAGGATTACTGTGTAGCCTCCTGTAGTATGAACCTATTCTAATGGCTTATTATCTAGTATCACATAATTCTCAAATAAGATCCTGATTAAGGAGTTCTGGCCACTAGAACATCAGTGTTCCTTGCAGGAGAACACAGATGAATACACCAATTGCTACCATTTGCCAGGCACATAAGGCAGTCTACCTGACCAGTCACAATCTCTGTATGAAGTTTGTGAGCAGCTCTCTACCCTGACAGTGCACAGTCTGAAGAGATGATCTGGCTACTTTATTCCAGGAACTAAGGACTCTCATGAGGCAGATCTGACCTGGGAGTGCCATGACTTTAAAAGGACAAAAGTAAAAATACAGGGTTCATTATTGTATCAGTTACTTTCTGCTCCCATGGTTTTAAAAAAACAAAAACAAAAACAAACACAAAAACACCTGTCATGACCAAAGGAAACTGAAAGAGAAAAGGATTTATTTAGGCTTATAGTCCCAGCAGGAAAAGTCCACAGCAGCAGTGGGAACATAGCAGCTGGTGGCCAGAGCAGAAAGCTAAGAGGCCACAGAGCACACAGGGATCAGAGAAAGTGAACTAGATATGGGGAGGCTATAAACTCTCAAAGCCTGTCCTCAGCGACAGACCTCCTCCAGCCTCCATGTCATAAAAGTTCCAGAACCTCCGCCAAACAGCACCACCAAGCTGGAGCCTGGGTATTCAAAAACACGAGCGTACATAGAACATTTCACATTCAAACTGCGGGCATTTTACCATTGTCTCTAATAGGCTCATGAACATAACATAAAGCAAAGGTGCGTTTAGTCCAACTTAAAAGTATCCATGGTCTTTAACAGTCTCAATATTGTTTAAAGGAAAGGAGGTCAAAGGGATACAAATAGGAAAGGAAGAAGTCAAAATATCACTATTTGCTGGTGATATGATAGTATACTGAAGTGACCCCCAAAATTCCACCAAAGAACACCTAAACCTGATAAACAACTTCAGCAAAGTGGCTGGGTATAAAATTAAATCAAACAAATCAGAAGCCTTCCTCTACTCAAAGGATAAACAGGCTGAGAGAGAAATCAGGGAAACAACACCCTTCACAATAGTCACAAATAATATAAAATGCATTGTTGTGACTCTAACTAAGCAAGTGAAAGATCTGTATGACAAGAACTTCAAGTCTCTGAAGAAAGAAATTGAAGAAGATCTCAGAAGATGGAAAGATCTTCCATGCTCATGGATTGGCAGAATTAATATAGTAAAAATGGCCACCTCACTGAAAGCAATCTACAGATTCAATGCAATCCCCATCAAAATTCCAAATCAATTGCTTATATAGTTAGAAAGAGCAATTTCCAAATTCATTTGGAATAACAAAAAACCCAGCATAGCAAAAACTATTCTCAACAATAAAAGAACTTCTGGGGGAATCACCATCCCTGACCTCAAGCTGTACTACAGAGCAAAAGTGAAAAGAACTGCATGGTATTGGTACAGAGAAAGGAAGATAAATAGAATTGAAGACTCAGAAATGAACCCACACACCTATAGTCACTTGATATTTGACAAAGGAGCTAAAACCATCCAGTGGAAAAAAGACAGTGTTTTCAACAAATGATGCTGGTTCAACTGGCAGTCACCAAATTCTCCTTTGAAACTAAAAGCAACCTCTTAATTTTGACTCCGCTGTTGTGCTAGCTAGCTAGCCTTATGTCAACTGAACACAAGGTAGAATTATCTGAAAGGAGAAAACCTCAATTGAGAAAATGCTTCCAAAAGATGGGTCTGTGCATAAGCCTGTAGGGCACTTTCTTAATTAGTGATTGATGGGAGAGAACCCAGCCATAGTGAGTGGTGCCATCCCTGGGATGGTAGTCCTGGGTTCTATAAGAAAGCACACTGAGCAAGCCATGGGGAGCAAGCCAGCAAGCAGCATCCCTCCATGGCCTCCCCATCAGGTCCTGTCTCCAGGTTCCTGCCCTGTTTGAGTTCCTGTCCTGACTTCCTTCAATGATGAACAGCAATGTGGAAGTATAAGTCAAATAAGCCCTTTCCTCCCAAACTAGTTTTTAGGTCATGGTGTTTCATCATAGAAACCCTAACTACAAATTACACACTCCTAACATACAAAAGCACAAAATATGCACTTCCATTCCAAAAAGAAAAGAAAACAGAAAAAGGGACTCGGGTATAGTGAGTACCAAAGCAAGACCAAACCCAGCATGGCAAATACCAAATCCTGTAGCTCCACGATCAGTACCAGGGGCTTCAATATCAAGGAACTTAAATAACTGTACCCTCAGCTTTCTTGCCAACAACATACATCCACCTCTTGAGCTGGTTACACTCATGTGTGTAGTGTCTACTTGGCATACATCTGGCATTTCCAACATCTTGAGATTTCCACTGCACCCCAGGCTTTACCTCCACAGCTTCATGCAATGGCCCCTCACAGCTCCTTGCAGAGTCTGCCATGTACTGCCTGACTTCAATGTCTCCTTGGAACCACAGAGAAAGAATCCATGACCCCCTTGCAATCTTTCATTCTTGCATCTTTCATGCCTCAAAAGCAAGTGCTTCGTGGAAGACAGCACCAATTTCAGCTGTAAACTTGGGAAGGATCCTTGCTCCCTTGGGTTGTATTTAGAAGCTTTGTATGCTGTTGCTTTCTAGAAATGGGAACTTAGGCCTTTTCTTTTGACAAGTTGGAAGGTGAGGTGGGTGGAGTCTCTCCATGGAAGCATGATCTTATTTTAAGGCAGAGTAGGAGGCTTTCCTTTAGTGGTGTTAATCTCCTCAATAACTAGAACTTTGTCTTCAGCTTGGGACATTGTTGTCACCCTAGTGTCTTTTTCCTCTAGGATCTGCACATTTTATATTTATTTCTGATGCACTTGCTGGTTTTTTTTCATTGTAGACCACATAAGACTAATAGACAATTCCATGCTAAAGATTGAGCCTGATGCTCTGCTAAAATTTCTTTCAACAAAGAAACTGGCCCATTCTTTTTCTTTTAACCTCTTGCAAGCTCTTAGGACTTAGGTAAAAGACAACTGGGTTCTTTCCTAAAGTATCATGTGAGCGGTCTTCAGCTCAGTCACTCATAAAATCCTTGTTTCCCTCTGGAACCTCTGGGCCAGGCTTCCACAATTCACACTCCAGGCTTCTGCTAGGATGGACTATTAAGCTCTGCTTAAAATATTTGAGTCCAAAGTTCCAAATTCTTCCACATTCCTCAAAAACAAACAAACAAACAAACAAACAAACAAAAACAGGGTCAAGTTCTTGACAGCAACTGCCCTACTCCTCCTGGTATCAACTTCTGTATTAGTTACATATTTGTTGCTGTAATAAGATAGCACAGCCAAAGGCAACTTAAGGTAGAGTTTATTTTGCCTTATGCTTCCAGGTGGCTAGAGAGTCATAATAGTAAGGAAAGCACTGGCAGCAGGATCAAGACCACATTGCAACCCTACTCACAGAAGCTGAGAGAGAACTGCAAGTACAATGAGGCTATAAACTCTCAAAGCCTGCCCCAAGTGGTGTACTTCCTCCAGCAAAACTACTCCACCAATACCTCCCCCCAAATAGTGTCACCACCTGGAGACCAAGTGTTCAAGTATACACGACTATGGGGGGGCCTTCAAATTGTAACACCCAAGCACCATTGAGAAGCCCTAATAAGAAAATCAATAAATAATACTTGAGGTGTACAAAGACAATTACAAAAAAAAAAAAAAAGAGTAGTGAAATAATGTGACAAGTTCCATTGGTTCACGAACCTCAGTCAGTCCATTTGGAGTCCATTTCCTCCCCACCCACACTGCCTATTTGTGCCTGCCCAGCCCCTCCTGCTCAAGGCTGATGTTTAAGTCTACAGATGGCTATACACAAGTCCCTTTCAAATATACAATTAGATGTGCACTAGTGTGTTGAGGGACTGTGAGAGGCAGCCTGTTTTTTGGTTGAGCTAGATTTTAAACCCTGAAGACCTAGCATGTGTTCCTGCAAGGGAAGAGAGGTGTTTGCCTGCCACGCTCCTAGACACCAGGCTCCTGACACGGAGGCCTCAGCTCTCCATAATTCTGTGGCCGTCAATCACATAGGGCAATGCCTCAAGCCCCTGGTATTCTGTCTGGACTCCACCCCCACAGTTACCTGGCAACAGCCAAGTATGCTCCTCCCCACAGTTACCTGGCAATATCCAGGTAGACCTGGCCCACTATAAAGGGAGCTTCTTGCCCCCTCCTCCATCTCTTACTCTTGCCTTTCTCTCTTGCCTTCTTGCTTCCCTTCTCTCCACATCCCTTCCTCCCCCTCTTCACATGGCCCCATGGCCAGCCTCTACTTCTTTACTCTCTCCCTCTCTCTGCCTCTCTCTGCCTCTACTACCTTCTTAGCCCCCCTTCCCTAGCCTCAGGCCCACCCTAAGAAAGTGGAGTACCGTTTCACTCATCACAACTCCCCGCCATGACAAATGCTTTAAAGCCATGGACTGCCTCTTCTCATGGGGACCCACAGCACTGGAGCAATGGAGCAGGTCTTCCTCTAGAGCCTGACTAATCTCAGACAGGAGGCTGTTTTGTGTTCTCAGCCACGCTCTCCACCAAGCCAAGCAACCTACCAGAACAAGCCAAAGACTCTCATCCCTGAGGGACACAGACAGAGCACTCTCCTTCTGCCCCTTTCTTTCGGCCCCTTGGCTACAGTCAGCCCGCGGGGGCCCCCACTCTGTTCTCAGCTCTTCCACAGCATCCCCAAGACCCTGAGAACCCACTGTCCTCGGACTCCATGCAGCCCCGGGGAATGATGAGTTTAACTCCAGAAGTTCCCTGGGGACCTCAGACTTCGAGCCTCCAACCCCATCCCCCAGCGGGGTCCTGCAGTTTGCTATGTGGGACCCTAGCAGTTAAGGCTTCCTGCATCTGACATCTGGCCTCGACCAGTGGCCCAAGCCCTGGGCTGGACAGGGGCCACCACTTTTAACCCACAGTGTGTTCTCTGTGGATTGCTACTAGAACAGAACTAAAATCTTCTGGAGACAGACCTGGGGCTAAGTATCTTTGCATACCATCACCACAAAGATAGAATACCGTCTATTACAGTTCTCACTGAACAATGAAGTCACCAAGTAGTGACAGTTGTCTACCTTGCATTCCCAACATTCTGAAGCTCCCTGGTGCTGGAATCTCAGACCACACACAACGAGAGATGAAATAAATGAGTGCAGAAAGATGTAGCCACATTAACTTCCCTTGTCATGGCAAGATGGCTGAATTGCTGCAAAGGCTCACAAAACTGAGTCTGATCCAAAAACCACATGGCGAAAGTTATGATTAAGACTGACTCCCACAAGTTTCTGTCTGGCCTCATGACAGCATGCTATGTTGCACAGTCTCCCCCAAATTAATTAATGTAATTTTTAAAAAATATCTAATATCACCAAACTAGAATAGAATTTGACTTCAGGTCTTTCTTCCATCACACTGGGAAACAGAGAGGCTTCTAGCCCAGTTTCATTGTATCTCTATCCCGTTTTTCCCTTAACCCATGATGAAAAGAAATTGAGAAAGACAGGACGGGACGATTACTGATTTGGCAAATCTGACTACTTGGGACTAAATTTAATCCCATTAAATCATTGGCACAGATGTTCTATAGTCCTAGATGTTGCCACCAGATGTTTCATTAGCATACATAGAGAAACTAATTATTACCAAAATATAAAGGCTTAAATAGATGTCAGATGCAAGTTAGGTGTGCCCTGTAGAGATGTAGTTTGGGTGTGCCTCTAAAAGCCTCCTCAGATAAGAATGCTTAAGAAAGGAAAGTTTCGGCCTATTTTAAGGCAAGTTGCTTGGGAGAAGTCTGTGGTCTTTGCTCTGTGACCTGAGGTGAAGTCAACTGGGTGGCTGTGAGCTACCATCCCATAAAGGTGAAATGGTTAGGTCTCTACTTACTGATCTGAGGGACCACCCACCTCCACCATGGTAAAATGGTTCAGCCGGCCAAGGGAGTAGGAAGGGGCTTTTAGCTCGCTCGCTCTCTCTCTCTCTCTCTCTCTCTCTCTCTCTCTCTCTCTCTCTCTCTCTCTCTCTGTCTCTCTCTGTCTCTCTCTCTGTCTCTCTCTGTCTCTCTCTCTGTCTCTCTCTGTCTCTCTCTGTCTCTCTCTGTCTCTGTCTCTCTCTCTCTCTCTCTCTCTCTCTCTCTCTCTCTCTCTCTCTCTCTCTCTCTGTTTGGAAGAGCTTTATGGAAGAAGTTCTGGGTAAGAGATAGGGATTTTCTCTTTGGGCTTATAGGAACAACCAAGAACCAACTGTCAGGACACAGGTAAAACAGTATTTTAGGAAAGAGAGTTGGGTTTGGAGGAGCTCAGTAGAATGACACAGATAGAAGGAGATTTCTAAAGAGCTAGCAGTTTAGTGGTAGAACCAGGCTTGTAAATACAGTTAAGAAAATAAAATTACCTTGTTGAGCTAGCAGATTTTTTTTACTTCAGTTGACACCTCCCGTGTCTTTATTGGTATAAATATTAGTTAAATTTAAACAGGTAAATAATACAACCAGAAATCCAAAGAAAAAGAAAGGTTTTCACATCAAGTTATTCAGCACTAAGACTCTGGGGCAATCTCCACCATGACAGTACTCTGTGGGACGCGGTCACCAGCGTACACGCCATACTCTCCAGCATCAGTAGAAGCATCCATCTACAGAGCATCAAGAGACTCTGCCCTTCCAGTGCAACCTGGGTTTCATTTATTTACTGAGACAGGGTCACAGGTAGCCCAGGCTGGTCCTTATACTGACTATACCATCAAGGACAGTCTTGAACTTCTGATTCTTTGGTCCCCATCTACAAAGTGCTGAGATTACATGCTTGTACCACCATGCCTAGATTTAAGCTTTGCTACGTGGAGAATCCGTTAAGAGTTTAGTGCATGCCAGGCAAACATTACATCAACTAACCTATATCCACAGTCCTAGGTTTGATTTTAAATAGAAGTTCCAATGTCCATGTAAATTAGGGTGACATCTCAGTGTCCTTGATACAGCTCTCACTCACCCTCTGGGCTACAGTATCACTAATATCAACAGCTATATTCACCTTTAAGTTTGCTGTGGTTTAGACAACACAGCATGTGGTCATGCTTTGTGAGTTCGCTGACCTTTATAGACTGCTCCCTGTTTTGGCTGAGAATCATGGAGACGTACCCAAGCCCATCTGTCCTTTCCACCCTTCCCATTCCTCCTGACAGTAGACACCTTTGGTATGTTCATACACCATGACTCTTGTCTTGCTCTGAAGAGCTTACTCCTGCCTCTGAGTGCAGCTGGTCTTTGCAGATTTGTGGGCTCTTTTTTCCCACCCTTTATCCCTTCACTCCCTAACACTAGGAGAGAGAGAGAGAGAGAGAGAGAGAGAGAGAGAGAGAGAGAGAGAGAGAGAGAGAGAGAGAGAGAGAGAGAGAATCCTTGAATCTCAGCCATTCCTCCCAGTTTCCATCCCAGGCCCTTCAATGTCTCTCCCAACTGTTCCTCCCTCAGCTCACCAACAGTCTGCTTAAACAGTCCTTTCTCCCAGTTTTCCCAATACTAGCAGCTCCAAACTATAACAACTGTTCTAGCCTATCTGCTCAGCTCAGCTTCTCTTGGCTCAATGGTCTCATAGCAATACTTTCTGCAACAACAGCCTTTTCCTCTCTACTAACCCAATTCTGTACCAACTGCATTCTCTTCTCACTCTGCTAGCCCAGTTCACTTTCTTAGCCTCAGCTCATTTTATATTCTATGCTGTTCCCAGAAATCTAAGAGGTAACCAACAGATAGGAATTCTTAAAGGGCCAGTTGACTAGCAACTGGAGATCCTTTAAAGGGCCAGGCACACAAGATAAATCACACTACATCTGACTTTGTTCATGTTCTTCTATCTAAAATAGTCTCTTCCCTCAACTCAAACTTAAAATAAGCATTATTTCCAGGTCTGTGAGGCAGCTGCTGTCTACATCCCTTTTAACTTCACATGACCTTTGCTTGGCTAGAACAGAGTGAAATGGGAAAGGTCTCTCTTTGGAAATGTTTTCCTCCCCCCCCCCCTGTAAAAAAAAACAACCAACCACTCTGCTATACTTGGTAAGAAGCCAGCTGATGGCACCTGGCTACAATAACATCAACAGGTCTTCATTCTTCAAAGGTGGCACACAGAAGGAAGCATAAATTGTGTGGATACTTCATTCCTCCTTAGAATAGGGAACAAAATACCCATGGAAGGAGTTATAGAGACAAAGTTTGGAGCTAAGACAAAGGAAGGACCATCTAGAGACTACCCCACCCGGGGATCCATCCCATAATCAGTCACCAAACGCAGACACTATTGCACATGCCAGCAAGATTTTGCTGAAAGGACCTTGATATAGTTTTCTTTCATCATTGTGCCAGTGCCTGGCAAATACAGAAGTGAATGCTCACAGTCATCTATTGGATGGAACACAGGGCCCCCAATAGAGAAGCTAGAGAAAGCATCCAAGGAGCTGAAGGGGTCTGCAACCCTATAAGTGGAACAACAATATGAACTAACCAGTACCCCCCAGAGCTCGTGTTTCTAGCTGCATATGTAGCAGAAGATGGTCTAGTTGGCCATCATTGGGAAGAGAGGCCCCTTGGTCTTGCAAACGTTATATGCCCTAGTACAGGGGAACGCCAGGGCCAAGAAGTGGGAGTGGGTGGGTAGGGAAACAGGCTGGGGGTAGGGTATAAGGGACTTTCAGGGTAGCATTTGAAATGTAAATGAAGAAACTATCTAATAAAAATTGAGAAAAAATAATACATAGTCTATACGTGCATGCTTTTACACCAAAATTTGATTCACTTCTAAGGAAGTTGTAAGTAAAGTATCTTCCTTGTCTGAACTCTTGCTGGAAGTAGGCACCCATCAACTTTCTCCAGCATCCTTGAGAGATAGCCATCTATATCACATCCAGACACATCTTTTGAGCCCGCTTCTCCTGGTACCTAAGTACCTTTTTGGACAAATGCTGTGCTACAGCAGCTTAGGCTGTGTACTACCTGCACCAGAGAATTTAATATGCTTCTTAAAACCACTTGTTTACAATTTCATCTCCAGGCACAGCTGAGCCAACCCTTGGAGCAGGGAGGGAAAACGTAAATGAAATTTCTCACAAGTGCCCCAGGGGAACCTTGTGACCACTGGAGAGTCATGACCACTGTTAGAATCCCTGGGTCTGGATCTGGAGTTGGGCTCAATCTTCATTATGGGTGGAAATTTCCTTCAAAGCAGCTCTTCAAGTAATAGGAGGTCTTCCTCTACACATTCCCTCTAATTTTTCTTTACCACAGAGTTCCATACTCTAAACCAACTTCGTCACTCCCCTCTGTATTACTTTTCAATGTCGCTTCTAAACATGGCATTCAAGATGGCCCATGCAACGCAGTATGAAGTGGGTGGAGAGGCGGAAACTACTGAACAACTTTACCACGCACTGCCAGTGATGTGGTGACTGCTCATTTACCCTCCTGCCAAGTGATCAGGAGACACCATCTCACTCTAACCCAGCCAGCACTAGAGCTGCTCATTTTATAGCCTCCTCTAACTAAAGAGGCTCATGGGGGCTGACCACCTCCTTGAGGCTGTTTTCATTGGGGTGGCTTTGCTTACATGTCTCATGTATAGATTGGCAGTGTAGTCTGGTCTGTTCCTGTCCTGTCTCTGATTTTAATTCCTGCCTATGCCTTGCATCAAATTCTCCACTTCACAGGGATTCTAGGACACAGAGTTTTCCAAGCTCTACCCTGGATCTTCTGATGACATCATATTTTTGCTCTGTATTTGTCCTGGCGTAGAGGTGGCCAAACAATGATGGCTAGAGATGCTCGGTGTGGAAATGTTTAGTATGGAGCTGGGTCTGATGGCATACCTGTAACTGCGACACTAGCGCAGCTGAGGGAGAAGAGTTTCAGCACCAGCTATACAAAGGTCAGTCCCTACCTAGTAGCATGCTGAGAAAATGAAGTGCCCATACTAATTCATGTATTTGCCAAGAGAAATAACAAGCAGCTGTCCCAAAATGAGTGCCCAGAATAGGACCAGGGGGAGAAATTTGGAGAGGGGCAGGACTGGATAATGAACCACTCCACCCGTTGACAGAAGGATCTACATAGCACATATGCACAGCAAAGCTAACTTCATTTCTTTCACTTTGTGCTATCTGATATCCCACGACCAGTGTTTACACAATTATCTAACACCTTAATGTTAATTCATTATTTATAGCATTTGAGTCCAAACAGCCGAGCTTTTCACAGATTTGGTTAATTTAATCAAACCCCATGCAATTATAATTTAATTAAAACTACATATGCATAAAGTTTGAAATGCTGATATTTAAATCAACTGAATTCACAAGAAGATTAGAAGAAATGCAAACGATTAATTACAGATCCAAATTAGAGACAAAATTAAAAGCAATTTAATCCTACACTCTTTTTCTGTCTAGAAGATAGCCTCAGCCCAAAGGTCATGAATCCCCAATATCACACGGTGGGAACACCGTGATTTGAAGCCAAGTTTTTTCACTTCAAAACCACAGCCTGTTCATCTGGGCCATTCCAGGACCTTTTGCTGTTCCCTATATCCATTAAACAAAGACCTCTCACCAAGAAACAACAAAGCTTTTTCTAAACAATTATATGTGGGTGCAGTGATCAAAGCTGCTATCGTGAGGGGGAAAGGTGTTGATTTTGAGACGGGGTTGTCTTAGCAGCCCGGGGACAATGTCTTCCGGTGCCTTATTCCTCTACAAGCTTAGAGAGAAGTTCATCTTCTTCCTCGTAACAGAAACACATTTCTTTATTGTCCCAATGCCTTACATTTTGCTCAAACCATTTTTATGCATAATAATGAAAATAAAAACCCATGTCAAGTTCGATGTAAGTGATGACATCATTTCCTTAAATAGGAAGGAAGTCTTCTTTGCTTTTTTCTATTCTAACTTTCCTGTCACTCTAAGACTAAGTTTTTAAATGTAGACAAAAATTAAGCCTACTTTCTCAGCATAAAGCGTTTAGGCTCTCTGTAGCTTATTTACGGTCACTGTTGAGTCTCATGGTTTCTCATCTCTTTTCGGTACTGGGAATTAGACCTAAGGCCTTATGCACACTAGGCAGGTATTTTACTACTGAGCTACATCATCTGCCCTTGAATTGCTTGGGATAGGGTCTTACTATGATGCAATTTACAAAAAAAAAATTTTTTAAAAATCTTTTTACTGGTTCTTTGTGAATTTCATGTCATGCACCCCAATCCCACTCATCCCCCTCCCCTTACAGCTGCACTCCACTCTTGCAACCTCCCCACAAGAAAGGAAAAACATCTCGTTGTCGAAGCTGTAGTGTGTCACAGTGAGTCCCACAGTGTACCCTTTTGTCCACACTTCTTTGCTTACAAATGTTCATTGCAATGACTCGTCGGTCTGGTACAAGGCCTCTGGTTTCTGCTATTCTATCAATACTGGAACCTCACTGGAACTCCTCTTGGATATTCTGTTGTTGTTCTGTGTCATGGAGATCCTACAGGTTTGGATCTGTAGAACCAGCCCCTTCATGAACTCCAACAGTTAGTTGATTTGCCATGGGCCAATTCAAAACCCTGGATCTGGGCCTAAGAGTTATCTGAGCTGGTCAGTCTTCCAGCTGCCCCACTCTCACACCCTCATGCCCCCACAGCCAGCTTACCAGAAACCCCCGCAATCAGGGCAAGTTCTACCCTGCTTCCCAGGTGAGATGCAGGGCCCACAATCCTGAGTGCTACAGCAGATGAGGGGCAGGACCAGCTCTCCTGCTCTCATGACCCACAGGGCTAGTTCTCCTGTCCACTGTAACAGTAGTGAGGGCAAAAGGGAGTGGAAGGGATTGCTCCCTACATGATGTCACCATCCAGCCACTGCACAGTAGACAAGAGACAGGTCCAGTTCTCCCATGCTTACAGCCCTCTGGCCAGCTCACCCATGCCCCAGCAACCAGGGTCAGCTCTATTGCTATCCAGAATAACTGAGAAGAGAATACATCAATAAGGGATTGTCTAGATCAGGCAGGCCTGTAGGGATGTCTGTGGAGAATTGTCTTGATTACCTTAATTGAGGCTGGAAAACCCAGCCCACTGTGGGTGGCACCATTCCCTAAGCAGGCTATCCTAAACAGTATAAATGTAGAGAAGGGGCTAAGTAAGCAGGCATGTGTTCATTCTCTCTCCTCTCTTGATTGTGGGTATGAATAGATGTTTGAGTTCCTGCCATGACTCCCCTGCACTGGTGGACTATAACTTGACATTGTAAACTTAATAAATCTTTGCCCCTTAAAGCATATTCTGTCACAGTAACAGAAATGGGAAACTAGGAGACTCTCTGACCCAGGCTGTTCTCAAATTTGTCATCCTACATCCTTCTCCTCACTGTTGTGATTTTAGATATGTGCTTCCAAGCCTAGCTCCTGAAGAGAAATTTAAACCCCTAAGTAGGAGTACAAAGTGAGTTTTTAAAAGTAAAAGCCAGCCCCACTCACCTGTTTGTTGATTTATCAAGTCATATCTGGGACTGTGCTCTCCAGATCTCAGTGTGGAAAGAGGCTAACCTTATCCACATCCCACATGGTTGTTTCCACCTTCACCACCCATACCCCCATCCCCTGGCCACTGTCCTTCAGAGAGATGACTCCCTCAATCTTTACACAGGCCTCCTGTCACTCCACACACCTCTATCTGTGACATTCCCTTATCTAATTGCACCCTCTCTCTGACTCCCAATAGACACAACAGCACCCATAAGCACTATGGTGGTAAGCACCAAACACACTAATATGGAGTCTACCCAGTGAAACCCTAAAGTCTTTAAAGGTGACAACCTGGAGCCATGGGGACTTGGTACACAACCTGTAAACCTTAAAATCAAGTGGCACATTCTGTGTCATGAGGATGGAGCCTTTCCAAGTGCATCCTGGGATACTTGGGATACTGCTCCTCTCACCCCTATCGCTCACAGACAGAGAGTCTGTTTTCCTGGATAGACTAAGTGGTCATCGTGGGACATACTCACTGCAAATCGGACTTGGCAGTTCTCCTCCCCCAGGTAGCAGAGGTCCCCTGAAACATTGGTCTCCAGCCACAGGTGCTCCCCATTCACAGCATTCTCCTGTAAGGAAAAGACCCGCCCACTTCAGTTTTCTCTTCAGCATCAAGAGAGGAACTTCAACACTGGATTTTTTTTTTATGTAATATACTTAGTGATTCTGAGGAAAGATACGTAGTGATTCTGAGGAGCTTAAATAGTCTTCACAGGATCTTCAAAGACCCTGATGGAGTTGACCCTATGGAAATTCCAAGAAGGGGAATGGCGTTTGAGAGCTTTGACTTATAACCGAGATAGCTATATGGGTTCTATAAAGGCCTTATCCATGGATGCATCACCTTGAAACATCTTCAACAAATGAGGAAAAGACAACAACTCTGAGTGGATCCATTATTTAAATCTTGTTTATCCAGACCCCTCCCCAATGATGTGATGACACAGGAGACCAAAATTAGATTAAAATTTGCCTCTGCTGAGTGATTTAGCTAAGAAGGGAGATGGTAGTACTAAAACACTCCAGGTAAGTCTGCCTGACAATGCATTTATATTTAGCTTTCCTCTCTGGAGCTCGAAGCACAATACATTTCTACTAATCCAAACAGATTGCTAATTCGGTAAAGCCTTCCACCCAATTAATTCTAAATTTTACAAACAGGGTAATTTGTCTGCTTCCTAAAAATATACACATCTGATGGTGCACGGAGCTACTGTGGAGGTACAGAGCAGTGAGCAACAAGCCCGTTTCATCCATAACTGTGCAGTGTACAGTGGAGAGGAGGGCAGTCTTTTGGTTTATAAATATGGCAAATAGAATTCCATGATTTTTTCTTCTGATATACCCCTTTAGAGAATAAGAATTTATGTATCATTTGTGTATTGTGTTTATCTGAAGAAAGGATGGGATATTGGGAAAGACATTGTATTCGACTAACCATAAAGGAACATGAAACTAAGCCTATTGGGTTTACAGGAAAAGCCCTGTTGTTTCATCTTATACTGTATCAGAAATCAAGAACTTGCAGTTATCTTTTGATGGAGGATA
The DNA here is from genome assembly GCF_978045245.1 of Mus caroli. NCBI lineage: Eukaryota > Metazoa > Chordata > Mammalia > Rodentia > Muridae > Mus > Mus caroli. The sequence goes on along the minus strand of NW_028227262.1, from coordinate 112,542,568 downwards.
CTCTGGGATGAACTATACACCTGTTCCCAACTCTTTTGTTAAAATCTAAAACACAGTGTAATGGTATTAGCACAGAGCCTTTGGGAAGTAATCAGGTCATGAAGGTGTAAATTTCATCATGAGATCAATGTCCTTATTGGAAGGAATCCAAGGGAGTGTTACCTCTCTTCACATGCATGCAGTAAGGAAAAGCCACCTGAGTTTACAGCAGGAAAACAGCTACCTGCCAGACAAGAAGAGGGCCCTCACCAGGAATCCAGTGTGCCAGCACCTTGGCCCTATACGTTCTTGGCTTGAAAATGATGGGAAATCAATGTCTGTGGCTTAAGCCACCCAGTCTATGGTATTTTGTGATAATAGCCTGAGCAGAGAACAGAGGGTGACTTCGGTAAAGAGCTTTACAGAACAACCAAATAAGTTAGAAGTCCATCTTAGCTCCTTGGGTACTTTCTCTAGCTCCTCCACTGGGGGCCCTGTGATCCATCCAATAGCTGACTGTGAGCATCCACCAAGGAGCTAAAGGGGTCTGCAACCCTATAGGTGGAACAACAATATGAACTAACCAGTACCCCCCCAGAGCTTGTGTCTCTAGCTGCATATGTATCAGAAGATGGCCAAGTCGGCCATCAGTGGAAAGAGAGGCCCATCGGTCTTGCAAACTTTATATGCCTCAGTACAGGGGAACGCCAGGGCCAAGAAGTGGGAGTGGGGAGGGGAGTGGGGGGGGAGGGTATGGGGGGGAGGGTATGGGGGGAATTTTGAAATAGCATTGGAAATGTAAATGAAGAAAATACCTAATTAAAAAAATAGAAAACAAAAGAATACTAGAGGTATCAATGTTAAAAGAAAGAAAGAAAGAAAGAAAGAAAGAAAGAAAGAAAGAAAGAAAGAAAGAAAGAAAGAAAGAAAGAAAGAAATCCATCTTAGGACAACTCACTCCAGAAGCATCCACACAATGGCCCACAATGGTCAAGGCTTGGAAAAGAGAAGCAGAAAAACAGACTAATGTTTCCAGTGGGGAGAGGGAAAATGGTGATTATTCTGAGAAGCCCAATATAAAACTGTTACAGTGGACCAACTGTCAAAAACCTTGGACAGTAACAAGCTGGGTGGGCCCATAAAGACACCCTAGAAAGGCAGGTGAGGATCTGGGAGTCAGACTATTGCCAGCACCTGCAGCCTGTGGTTTCTGGGTCCCAACGTCCTTTGCTAAATGGTATGCCACTTACAGGCTTCCAGAGACTCGCTGGTCAGTCTTGCCTCAGAATCATCCACAGCAAGACCACTATTTTTAGTTAGCCTCATTTGGATGGGAACTTCATTTAAAAAGAGATGGACTTTTGGAAGGGAAAAGCAAGGCAAACTTTGCTGTATCCTGCCACCACCTACTACACTGGTTCTCAGCTTGAGCTATCCACTCAATGACCTGAAAAAAATTTTAAAAATATGCCAGTGTCATTTCAGAGAGTCTGTGTAAGCAAATCTCAATAACACTTGTATATAATAATTCTTTAATGGTCTCGAAATGGCTCTAATGTGCTTTGGAGTCTATGACCCAAGAGACCTCACCCTACATCTTTGAGCTTTTTGGGTAATAGAATCTATAGCAAGTCTGTGGGCCAAAACATGATACTGCATTCTTCTCTGTCTAGTACAATCTGAAGCAAAGAAAATAAGAGTAAGATAGAAAATGGCATGAAGCATCTCCATCAATTTTAAGGAAAGACACAAAGCAATAAACAAATGCACATAGATACAGAGTTTGCCAGGAAAAGCCTGGAGATGATGGGCAGAAAAGCAAACTGCACAGACATCTAAAGAGAAGATGGAGTAAAACCATTCCCTGCTCAAATTAGTATGCTTGCCTTAGGAAACAGTTCCAAAAGAAATAGTTCTAATGAAAGAAAAAGTAAGTATACACCTGACTTGGTTAATCTAAAACTCCTCCGTAGAAAACAAACAAAAAAAAAATGGTGACAAGAAGTAAAACACAAGAAAATGTTATGAAACCAAGAAGTACAAATATGGACATTGGTCATATACAAAACCCCATGATATGGAGTTGCAGAAATAAAAAATAAAATTTAGAACTGACTTGCTTCATAGCTATAGAAACACAGGAAAATAAGAGCTGAAAGCAACTAAGTTCATCAATAGTTGAGTTTTTATCACACATTCCCCGCTTCTCCCTCTAGAGAGAGCTCAACAGAGGATTCTTGTATTGCGTCACTTCCTCTATGCATCATTATGATTTCCTGAGCCCAGTTCTGGATGTTCTACCTCCACATGCCAACAACTGCTTTCCAGGTTCCTATTGACTGCACATGGCTGAATCCAATGGCCAATGGTCAATCTTCACATTCATCAGCAACTTCAACACTGAAGACCTCTCCTTCTTCTCAAGGTACTTTCTTCTACTCTGCTGGTTTTTCTGATGCCTCTGTGTTTACTTCTTCCTACTCTGCTTTGTTGGATCTTCCTATGTCCAAATTTTCAACACTCAAGTTTTCTGAAGCTCAATGCTCAGATCTTTACTCTTTTTCCATCCACATTCAGTTCTTAGATTGCTGCAACTTCTCTTGACTGTAGCACTCATTGAGGAATTGTTAACTCCCAAATTATTTATTCAATATGACCCTCTTCTTTGAGTTTTATTCATCTGCCCACAGCATCTCTCCAGAAGACCTAGTAAATATCTCAAATCCTTATATTTGCAGGAACTAGGTTTTCTCCACTGATCTGTTCTTCCCTGGTCTGTCTCTGTCTCTCTCTCTCTCTCTCTCTCTCTGTGTCTCTCTCTCTCTCTGTTTCTCTCTCTGTCTCTCTATGTCTCTCTCTCCTAATCTCATTTAATCATAATTTCAAAATGCATGTGCAGCCCGCTTACTACTCTCCACTTCTATTGTTAGCACCAGCTCCAGCTCAGAATATCTCAATATCTAACCACAACTGGTATCCCTACTTTGGTCTTCATTCCTGGTATCTATTTTTCAAAATGCAGCAGCAGTTGGGGTGAGAGTCTGAGATGTTCTGATGCTCTGTGGTTACCAGCGGCAGCTTAGGGAGCTCTGTTTGGAGACCTTTGCTGAGGTGAAGCTGAGGTTTGCTGCAGTAAAGAATTTCAAAGTTATCCAGCATGAAGCAGGATTAGAGTTTATTACAAAGAGACTTTTGACTGATTACTGCATAGAGGTTAACTGGACAAGTGACCCTCTGGGGGAGGATAGAACATACTCAGGTGTAGAGAGAGGTTGGAGTTTAAATATCTTAGCTAGAGCCATTAATATGACTTAATTGGTCTGCTCTGGTTTGGTTTTGGTTTTCTGAATCAGGATCTCATGTAGCTCAGGGTGTCCTTAAACATGCTACATAGCTCAAGAATTCATTTAATACTGTATCCCCTGCTTCAACATCCCAAGCACTGGGATTTCAAGCATGAGCCACCAAGTCTTGTGTATGTACATGATTTTGGTGCCCCTCAACTTAATCTCAAATAGTTGCTAAGGAATCTTATTCTTCCCTTTCCCCACTTTTCAATAAATAACATTACAGAGCAAGTCCACAGGTCCTTGCATAGGATCTCAATTTAATAGGTTAAACCTGGATCAGGTCTCAGGTTTCCAGGAGAGGATTCTTAGGAGATTTTATAGAAATCTGAAGATCTTCTCTGGGTAAAGAGAAAGGTCACACTCAAAGGTCATGTTCTCTTAGGCCTTAAGTATGATTTACTCTGATGTTAGCACCTGGTTTTGTAGCATCTTCATATTAACAGAACATTGTCTCTTTGTCAGCAACCTTCAGAGTAAACACTATGATGAAATTCTTGATTCAATTGGAGAGAGATGTCAGCCACATTCCTGGGCAAGAGGCTACTTTTTCTTGCCAGATCTCCTTAATTTCCCCACTTCTATCTAGCTTCAAAATATAAGTCTGGTCAAGTGGCTGTTCCGCTTATTAGCCATCCATGCGGATGGAAGCCTTTCCTTACATACTCCATGGGTGTTGTTCTCTGTTCTTTTCCTCTCTGTTATCTCTCAATTCCCACTCTTGTTACCTCTTCTCCTGCTATGCCCCCATCTGGTAGTTGACTTCCAGGTCCCCTGATCTCCTTGCAGCTTCTCAAGCAGAGTGGAAGGTCTCCAGCCAAGTCCACTGAATTACAGCCTTTGCTTATGCCCTGCACACACCTGATGCCAGAACTGTGTGTCCCTCACCCCCTCAGGTCTGATGCCAGAACTGTGTGTCCCTCCCTTTCTCAGGTCTGATGCCAGAACTGTGTGTCCCTCACCCCCTCAGGTCTGATGCCAGAACTGTGTGTCCCTCACCTTCTCAGGTCTGATGTCAGAACTGTGTATCCCTCACCCCCTCAGGTCTTTGCTCAACTATTCCCATCAAAAATGTTCACTATATGTTTTTTGTCTTTCTCCAATTTCTTTACCTGTCTCTGGATTAATTTATATGGCTAATTTCTATTTGTAGTGTGATCATCAAATCAAGAGTTATTTCCTCAAAAAGTCCTCAATGCCCCATGATCCAAGTTAAGTTTTTCTGTTAGTTTCTGTCATAAATTCATGTTTCTTTCCCATTATTTACCTTCCCTTGCACTTATTCACATATTGGCATAATTTTTTGATTAACATTTCCTTTCATACTAGGTTGTAAGATTCATAAAAACATTAAATTTACAGCAACTGACTTACTGCCTGATAATCAGCAAATATCAATACATTTTTTAAAAAAATAAAAAACAAACTAAAAGTCACAGAATAAGTGAGTAAACACATATTTTGTCATGTCCCACCATGAGAGGCAGAAAGCAATAATTACTGTTATGTTACATGCTTTAGCTTGAAGTCATAAATTACAACACATGGAAACTCACCATACTTGAATCATGCAAGAAAATGGCGGCATGCCCTTTTTGCCTATACTACATGCCCCTACTCCCTCTTTTCTACTTGTATATCTATCTGGTTTGCATGGTGACATTCCAGGAGTGTGAGTATAACAGCTTTCAGTGAGTTATACAGGTCTGCCAGTGAATTCTCCAACCAAGGTACAGTCTTAGAGAGTCCTGAATCACAACTAATGTCACAAGTGAAAGTGGTCCTGAGGAGTCAACTCTGCATAAAGGATGCCTGGGTGTTATCAGCATTAGAATGGACGAGACGGATCAATGACGTTGACTTGCTTGCTACAATTCTGACTCCTTTTCCACCTGTGCAAAAAGGAGTTGGCTGTAGAGTACATAGGCTACTTAATAGCCACATGATTTAGAACCCTCTCACCTCCTTTTGTAAGTTCATTTATAAGTAAAATTATTTAAAAAATTGTCCTCTATCCCATCATCATATGTCAATAGTGTGTACATAAGGAGATAATGGGAATTTTTTTCTCTTCTTTCCTTTTTTTTTTTTTTTTTAAGAAAAGGTTTATTTATTTATGTATAGGAACACACTGTAGCTGTCTTCAGACACACCAGAAGAGGGCACCAAATTCCATTACAGGTGTTTGTGAGCCACCATGTGGTTGCTGGGAATTGAACTCAGGACCTCTGGAAGAGTGTGGTCAGTGCTCTTGCCCTCTGAGCCATCTTTCCAACTCTCCTTTTTATTGTTGTTTTGTTTTGGGGTTTTGTTTGTTTGTTTAATCATGCTGCTATCTCTTTCTGGCTTTCCTTCTTCCCACTCCATAAATGCTGGAAGTACTCAAATCCCCCCTCCTTGGTCATTTGACCATTCGCCAAAAACATTTACTCTTCTTGAACATACAGCTAGAAGTGATTTTTCTAGTCTCCCTTGCAGTTGGGTGACCATGAAACCAAGCTCTAAGCAAAAGATCAGAAGCTAAGGTTCCAAGCAGGGACCATTAAATCTAACTACAAGCATCTACTGTTGCTTCTGCCACCGAGGCTTATGAGGTGATCAGCCTTTGGGGTGATTTTGCAAACATAAAGAAATGTCAACATAAGTCAATGCCTGCTCTTGAATAACTATGAAAATGAGTCTACTTCCCATCCATCCACCTAGACTAGTCCTGATCTGTGGCATGGGTAAGAAATAAACAATCTTTATATTACCACGCTACACATTTGAGTCACCTATTCACAGAAGCCTACTTTATCTCCAAGGAATACAGACTTCTCTTTGTTCTTATATTTGTCTAGGTTTTCTTTTATGCCTGAGTCTGTCCCCAAGTTTCTTAGCATTCACCAGACAGCAAATCTAATCAAGTCCCAGTTTCTTCTTTGAACTCTGACACCCAGTCTGAAGAATTGTACATTGTTATACACCCAGTTCCCTTAAAATCCACCTCTGATTGTGCTCCTCCATGGCTCTGAATGCTTCCACAAGTCTCTGTTATACATGAAATGAAGTCCAAATTCAATCTGCAACCCTAGACCTTCCAGCAGGCCTGCCAATCAGGGTACCCTTAACTTATTTCACTTTTCTCCCTTGTTACTGTTCTTGAATCATATCTTCTTTCTGGTGCCATGTTTTAGTGATTATCCTTCCCAAGTGGGAACATCTTTCTTGCTCCCTCTCTTCAAATCTACCTTGAAATGACATTTCAAATACTATGTATCTCAAAACTGTGTATTTCTAGAAAACAGAAAAACAATCACCTTATTTCTATGAGATGGAATTTGTTTCCAGTCTTTGGAATATGGAAACAAATCTCCCTAAACACACACACTCTCATCTATGACTCCCCCTCATGCATATTTACACAATAGATGTATTTACTTAAGACCCCCTATGTGGGTAGGTAGAAAAAGACAGATAGATAGATAGATAGATAGATAGATAGATAGATAGATAGATAGATAGATATGATAGACAGATAGATACATAGATAGACAGACAGATTTACAAATAGAGATATGACTATTTGCTGCAGTTCTTCAGAAATCTTGTAACGGTTACAGATAAAAAGATAACGATAGATAAGTGTGGCAGATTGAATAATAAGACATAGCAAGAACAAAAGTAGAAGCTGGGCAAACAGATTAGACATATGTAATTCCAACACCCAGGATACTGAGACAGGAGGACTGTCTAGGCTAGCCTGGGCTACCTAATGAGTTTCAGGTTGCCTGAGCTACAGAGACCCTGACTCAACAATGGAAGCCAAAAAAAGTAGTGTATATATACCATAAGCAAATAAACCAGAGAAACAAAAGATCTGAGATTATAAAATGTTTTATTAGAATAACTGGAGTTATAAATAAGATATTCTTTACAAATATACATGCAAAACCAACCAATATAAATGTGGATGGCCTGAAAACCTGCGCTGGTAACAGGTGCTCAACTGCTCAGGCTGGCGCACGCAGGGGCTGTGTGAAAGATGGCTGCTGAGTATGGAAATGTGCAGGAACGCACTGATCGAGCTGTGCCATCCGCACATAACCTACAGCTTGAAGACTGAGCATGAAAAAAAAGTGCTAAAGCCATCATGTGATCACCACCTTTCACTTCCATACTGCATGACGGCATTGGAGAGGATCTGCTGAAACAAACCACGGCACTGAACTGGGCTTCCCTCATTTTTCCTACTGTTTTCACATGAGTCCCTACATAATTTGTATTTAATTTATGGCTCACAACTTTTTCCACTAAAGAGTGTTAAGTAATAATTTTCCCAGTGTCAGTACATCTAGGCCACGACACTGACTGCAGACCTGTGGAGCTAAGGACTCAGATTTCTCTTAGAAATGGTTTTGGTGGGTTGATACTGGTTGCCAAATTGACTGGAAGACAACCCCCTGGGCTGGTCTATGAGGGGGCTTCTAAATTGGTTACCTGTGGTAGGAAGACCTATCCAATATGATAGTGCACCCTTCCATGGCCCGAAGTCCTAGGCTGAAGAAATAAGGAAAAATGAGCTGCACACAGACTTCATCTCTCTCTGCTTCCTGGTGTGGACACAGTGTGACCAGCTGCCTCACAAGTGCCAGCCTTCCCTGCCACGATGGACTGGACCCCTACTTAAACCACAAGTCAGAATAAAGCCTTCCTCAGGTTGCTTTTGTCAAGAGTGTTGTTGCAGAAATGATAAAGGTAATTAATACGGGGCTATATCTTAAAGTACCCTGATCTCAGAAAACAGAGGCTAAGAGCCAATCGCAGTAGATTGATCCCCTTATAATCCTATATTTTTGAAGTAGGGATGAAGGTGAAGAAGTACAGGAGGCAGGACAGGCTGCGCCGATGACACCCAAACCTGATCACACAGCACAGATTTCCTAGGCTCACACACAACACAGGCCTGGCATGAGAAGACATGCAGAAACACTGACATATGCATGTGCACGCACACCCATGCTGGCATAGGCACACGCAAACACACAGGCGCACATGCACGCACAAGCCCCAGCTGCTTCCTAGCTTTTCATTCAAGGTTGTAGAGATAAAGTGACCTAATTTCATAACCTAGTTTAGAGCAACTCTGGTTCCCTAATCTTGTCTCTGAACTGAACCGTGAGGCAATGGACCAACTGTTCTGTCTCTACCTGCTGGGGAGAAAGCACGTCTGTGCTTAGCGTCATCAGCTAGAGAAAAAGAAGGTTGGTGTGGATGGGCAGAGGGCGGGATCAGGTTTGTTTCGTTTGAGCAGAAATTCTGTTTCCCAGGGAATGCTGGGTGGAAAGATGTGGTCCAGTGGAGAAATGAAAGGGCATTGGAGCTAAAGATGTTGAGCTTAAGACTGACAGGAGCTTTAGGGAAGAGCCTGTGGATTCCCCAGCCATGTCCCCTCCCCCTCTTCCACACTGGCTTGGACTTGCTCCAGACAGCTTAAGGGGCAAGGCATAATTATAAAACAGTTTAGACAGAACAAAGGCCCACTTCCAGTGTTACTGGCTACAGTCTTAAAGACAGAGGAGAGCTCTAACTGTAAACTGAGTCACCTCTGCAGGGGAGGCATGTGACATTTAAGAAGACACATATTATCTATGGCACTGACACACTTCTAAATGGGCTAACTCACTCGAAACTGAGAGCTTGGATTCCGGCCCAGGAGACAAGAATATTTTTGGTTTCTATTTTGGACATTACTTCCTCCCCATTCTAGTAATTTAGCTTATTTCTTCCCAAACTGGTTTGGCTGACATGTATCTTCACGGTGTCAGAGGGAACGGCCTCTACAGGTTGTCACTGTGAGGGTGAAGGGAGGCCACTATTAGAAGCAGAAAGACCAAGCCTGTCCATGTGTATGATCTCACTGTGCTGCAATAGGAAAGACCCAGGGGGTGGGGGTGGGGAGTGGGGTCACTTGGCACTGGAACAGGTTATATTTGGAGTCATGCTTAGCAAGCTTTTCAGGAACTAGAGATGATCTGAGTTCCCATCAGTTTCCAAGGGTACATTCACTTCTTACTGATTGAGCAGAGGCATTACAATCAATTTATGCCCTGGCATCAGTAACCAGGCAGCCCTTGGGCTGTCATGCACTCTCTGCTTTAAAGAGAAAACAAGCAGAAGACGGTACCTGGCTCTTCAGGTAGCCAGAGCCCTAACTGAAGGTCTCACATAAGTTAAGCAAAAAACACTAACTGGTTTCTGTTTGTAGGTTAATTCACTATGAGCAGAGGAACACACACACACACACACACACACACTCTCACACACACACACACACATACACACACACACACACACACACACACAGTGAAGGAAGTGAAAAATATCACATCACATGGATAAGAGATGATCCCTGTCTGGGGATGGGAGTGTAGACAGAGACAGAGACAGAGAGAGACAGGGAGACAGGGAGACAGGGAGAGAAAGAGGGAGAGACAGACAGACAGAGAAAAGACAAAGACAGATGAGAGGGAGGAGGTAGGGAGAGGGGGGAAGGAAGCTACAGAAAACAGCCGTCTACATGCTGGGTTGGGCCCAGTGGTCACTGTTGTCCTCAGGAGACTGGGGCACCTTACTGAAGGCTGACAGGACACTTTTATGCACCATCAGGAGGACAGCCTGTGTACAGGCAGTAAGAACAAATAGTGACAACATTATAAAGAAAATGCGACCGACGGGAGTCCCAGGACACCTCTTGAGTAAACCGAGTCAAAGAGGTGGTCGGGGCTTTGAGGAATAAGCTACAGAGGTGGGGGTGGGGGCGTCGGAATATGTGTCACTAAGGAAGGAACTGAGAAGGGGAAGATGGAGTCCCTAAAGCTAGTCAAAGTCATGCACACAAAGCATGAAGACTGTCTCTCCGGCTGTGCTCCCAGCCAGGCTATGCAATACCCGATCCATGCTCACTCAGCAGGCGCTCAGGATCCTCGGGAGCAGACCCCTTCCCAAAGCCTGGGACCATTGTTTTATAGGGAATAAACTGTGTTCCCTAGGAGACTTGGGCACAGATGCCGGATTCAGAGTGGGGGCCTTTCTACAAAAACTAGGACCCTTGGGACAGAGCTTCCAAATTCAGGTTGACCTGGACCTGCCCTGCATCTCTATGTGTACCCTGAACAGCTTCCCCATCTGTTTTGAAGTTGGTGAGTTGATGCAACTACAGGTAAAGTCAGGGTGTCAGAGAGCTGGGGTGTTGACATGGTGCCTAGTCCCCTGAACTCAGGAGGTAGGAAGCAAAAATTTCTGCCCAAGAAGCAAGGAGGCTGTGAAGAACAAGGGGCTCCCAACAGCCCTGCTCTACACTGTGCTACGGGGCCAAGACCCTCAGGAGTGCCACTACCCAGCATTCTATGAAACCAGGACCTCAACTAAGGCTAGTGACTGGAGTGCCTGTCTGTGTGTGTTTGTGTGTGTGTGTTTGTGTGTGTGTGTCTGTGTCTGTGTGTGTATGTGTCTGTGTGTGTGTTTATGGGTGCTGGAAAGCCAAACCAGAGGGTTCTGTATATCTCACTCCCCCACCTCCCATTTCGTCTTTTTGTGGTATTCTGTTTATTTGGGAGACTTTTAAAAGTAAAGCAGTCCGATAGCTAGCTGTAGCAGATGTGTTCTCAGACTGCTTCTCCAAGGGAAACTAAAAGAAAGGGTTGTCCTAGAGAAGTGGTCAAGAAATTCCTGAACTCATCATTTGGTCCCCTGAACAGAATGGCCAGTTAATACCCAGTGTATTTGGCAGAAAAAGGCCTTCATTTTAAAGCAGGAGTCATTTAAACTCTTACAGAAAAAGTCAACTGAAGTATGTCTAGCCATCTCCTTCTTCCTGAATGTGCAATAGGGTACTGCTCACTGCTGGGCTTCTGTCTGTGGATATCACAGCAGCCTGGAGATAGGTGTTCCAGAGCCAAACCAGAGCCTCCCTGGGGCGTGTTCCCTAACTTCTGCTGTCCTATCAGACATTCAGCAGATCAAGATCACTGTCACAGGGTGCCCACAATCGGGGGTGGGGGGGAGGAAGGGAAACAAAAAATCACATCACACACTCAGCCTGAGCTCCTATTTGTTTAGCCTCCAACCATTAGCCAAAAATACACATGGATGAATACTATAGTGCATACCTCTCCATAGGAATGAGAAAATGAGGCCTGCTAGCCTAACACTGGCTGAGGCAGGAAGTTTACTAAAAGCATTTGTTCACTATTTCCAACATCAGCCATCACCAGAGTCTTTTTGTTTATGCCAGTGATGATCCCACTGTTAATTCCTTTCTATCCATGAATGTTAGTTCTGTAAAGGAAATAACCATGGCTTCTTCACCCCTGGATCCCAAGAAACCCACGCAGGGTGTAAAACAAGGATGGTAGCATTTTCTAGGGGCAGAAAAAGAATGTGAGAATGCATAGGAGAGTCTATTATGGCAGACACACTTTAAAAACACATCTACCCCCAGCTGGGTCTAAACAAAGGTATGAGCGCACGAGCTAAGGAAATGATGGCCCTTACAATAATGACAGTAATAAAAACAGATAGAGCAGAGAACACTGTTAGATAACTATCTCTCACCAACTTAGGCAGACCAAATCCTTAAACATAAGACCTGACACTACAAATATTAGAGAAAAATGTGGGAGACACGATTCAGGATAGTTTGATGGGATGAATTTTCTAAAGAGGCAACAAGAAACAAGGCGGGTATAGGCAAAGAGGTGTATGTAAAACTCAAATACTTCTCTATACAACACAGACGACAGGCAACAGAGGGACAGACCACAGAGTAGGCAGTATTTCAGGATGCATAACTGACACAGGTAAATACGCAGTGTGTGTGTGTGTGTGTGTGTGTGTGTGTATGTGTGTGTGTGTACTAAAACTTGGAAAACTCAACAGCCAACAAATCCACCACCTTAAAATATGGTAGTAGATCTAAATCAACATGTCTTGAAAGAAGACATATAAGTGACCAGCAGATGTAATTTTAAAAAATAAACAACACTAATCATTAGGGTAATGGAACTGTGTCTCCTTCCATGACAGTGGCTCTCATCACAAAGGTACAAGTTATCATCATGCACTACAGACGATGTTGAGAAAAGGAACCCTGTTCCTTGTGGTTGGTGGGAATGGTAGCAGGCATAGCCAGGACATGATGAATGTTCTTCAAAAAACAAAACAATTGAGCAAAGAACCACAGTCTAATCTGACACTCTCACTCCCAGATCTATAGCCAAAGGAAATGTAAATCCTTTGATTTGCATAGCAGGAAGAGACACCTGTACTGCCCTGTTCACTGAAACACTATTCACAACAGTCAAGAAGTGGAAGGAGCCCTAGGTGTTCATCACAGGAAGATCGCAGTGTCTGGGAGGAAGAAACTTGTGGGTACCTGGGACTTGCAAGCTACCTAACCAGCCCAGCCTACTTGGCAAGTTCCAGGCCAATGAGAAACTTAGTTTCAAAAAAAAAAAAAAAAAACCTCACACAGAAGGTAGACCTCTGGCCTCTACACTCATGTAGCCTGCCTCACACAAAAACGCAACTTGCCCACACGCTTGTATTTACTGGTAAATGGTAAGAGTTACCTGGTTCGAAGAAAATACAAACAATCTGATTTAGAACAGATGATGGTTACTGGAAGGATATGAATGTCTTTCATATAAGTATTAAAAAATAAAAATAGGAATGGAATTTATATATCATTTGTATATATATATATATATATATATATATATACACACACACATACACACACACACACACACACACACACAGTCTACTCCTAAGGTCTGTTATGATTTTGATAAAGGTCTAATAAAGAGTTGGGAAGCTGGAGCTGGTGACAAGTGTCTGCAGTCCTCAGGGGCTCAGGGTCTGCTCGGGTCACAGTGTGGATTCTGAGCCGGACTGAGCTACAGAGAGACATTCAGATAACTTAGTGGCAGGGCATAATATTATATTTGTGACAATATTTAACTAGTGTTCTAATAATTTTCAGTTTAAGAGCATCAAAAATGAAATGAATATTTCTCTTCCTCCCTCACCAGAAGCTGAAGGTAAGTCCCATTTGCTATTGGACAACCCTTTTTCTATTTGTCAGACTGTGTCATTGGCTTATGGGGGAAGTGTCTACAGTATACCTGACAATAAGTCCCTCTAGAGGATTTTAATTCTGCCAAGCGGAGAGACTGTGGAAATAAGATTTGCCCATAAATACACAGGCACTGAAATCGGGCATGCTTTCAAGTCGTAGTTCAAATCAAAACCCTTGTAGGCCAACATGAAAATCAGAGCTTACTTTTTATGGCCTGAGACCTTTGCTAAGGATGCTATGTGCTATGTTTCAGTTCAATAAAATGTCATCTTATCTGACACAGAAGGAAAAAATCCTGCTATTTACAATAGATGGAGTTGGAGATTTGGGCGTAGTCAAATGAGTGAGGCATAGGAAGTAGAATACCCTGCCATCTCACCTGTATGTAAATGATTACAAGGTTTATCCTACTCTGAGAATTGAGTTAGTTGAGCCTGGGAGAGACAGAAGATAGGCAACAGAAAGATTCTTCAGCTGATAGTAAGTCATAGTTAGATACCACGTCACAGTAGAGTGACCCTAAACAATGGGTGTTTCTTTATACTATTAACCAGATAATATAGTACACCCTTTTGTACAAGGCTAGAAAAAGGGAGTTAGATGGTTTCTAGCATAAATAACTGATAAATGTCTGAGTAGATATGTTTCACTCTATGCCTATACCTGTGTACATGTGTCAAAACACCACATGGTACACCACAAATACGTATTTTTATGTTTTAATAGGTTAAAAAAATAACCACTCCCCTTCTTTCCCACACAAATCTCCCCCCAGACCAGAAAAGGACATGGGTGAATCTATTCTGCTCATTGTTGAGACAGCATGGCCCTACATGTGGCTTCAGAAAGGTGGATGGCTGCCAGCCCACAGTTAGTGATCTCACTAACTTGACCACTGCCAACTCTCAGTAGACCTGTTCTGACTTGTGGAATCCTGAAGGTGAGATGAGCAAAATACAGCATGGAACTGAAATGAACTTGGGGGAGAAGACAAAACAAGACAAAACAAACACAAAACACCAGACACCTACGCTCCAGTCCAGAGTTGCTCTGGGCTCCTTCGCTGGACCGTTAGCCACAGGGAGACCAAGAGGATGTGCAGGTGCCAGATGCTGGAGGCCTGTCCGGGAGATGGCTTTCCTGCAGCAAGAAAATAAATAAATAAATAAATAAATAAATAAATAAATAAATAAATAAATAATAAATGCATACAGACAGACATGCATACATGTGTACATATGAACACGAGGATATGAGAATCCTGTACAGAGCTCACAGCCCCCTGTTGGATAGAATCTGTAAGGGAGCAACCTGAGGGAGTCTCTAGCATCTGATATCCTTTACAACTGTGGTGAGATACACCTCTACTAGAATAGACAGTAACAAATGCCCCCAAAATCAGAGAGCCTGAGGAGGCTGTTTTGTAATAGGACTACAGGGCTAGAAGCTGGAAGCTCAACTTCTTTTCAGGGTGGAGGGCAAGAGTGGAGCCTCACCACTTACAGAGAAAAAAAAAATAATGAGATACTTAGGATACTTGGAAAGAAATTCAAGTTGTCACAGATGAAATAGAAACAACGCCCTCTTGTGCAACTCCACTGCCCAGCACAGCACAGAAGTCTGGTTACCAATGGAAGCTTGCTTACTCCCTTCTTCTGAGAGCAATTTCCTTCTCCTGGCTGAGGATCACACCCCTGTCCTCTGAGCTGAGCTCCCTCAATGTGAAAAGACTGATTTGCATCTGCCAAGAAACATGACCCACACTTCCTCAGCCGCCCTCAGTCAGAGGAGCAGGGAGAAGCCACAAAGGACACAGCAGATACTGTGAATGCCCTCAAGGCACAGCCTCAGAGGGAAAGGTGCTTACAGCAGAAAGAAAGATGAAGGGTTAGGAGCAGACAGGGAAGAATGTGTTGCGTCCTAAAGGGCAGGGGACTCTTTTCATGTTCACTGACCTATCCAGACTCCACCTATGAATGACAGGTGAGGTTAGGCAAGAATAGTAGTTCTCCACACTCAGGAATAAACGAGTGTGTGCCAGCACTGGACACTGAGTGTGTCAGATATCTCAGCAGGTAGCCCCCCCCCTCTCTGTTTCTTTTAGGGTCTCTTGGAATCCTACCCAGGAAGTTCCAGAAACCGGTCTTCAGGAGTTGGCAGTTACCACCACAGGCTTGCTGGCATCCTTTCCAATGCAGGCTTCAGGCAACACATTAGCTCTGCATAATTCCCCAGACTCATCAGACGGGTGGAATTTTTGAAAGAAGATGGTCCAGTCATGGTTCCCTTTCCTCATGTTCTCCAAGATAGGTAGTTAACAACTTCAGTTTGGGCTCCTTGTGACAAAGTACATCCCACACCCTCTAGCCATATTCCTATGAGAGGAACAGTGACCAGGTGTGGTACCCTAGGCATGGAACCCCGGCATTAGCTCAGGAGACAGGGGCAGGGGGGTCTGAAGACACAGAAAGTCCAAGGCTATCCTGGGCCACATAGCAAGACCCTGGCTTAGAAAAGAAAAGGTAAGTGGACATTTGAAGGTGCTAAGATAGCCTAATATAATACAAGAAACAAGGGGGCGAGGAGTGAAGAGACGAGGAGACAGAATCTTCTGTGGAAATCCTTCTCTCACAGAGGTTTTCCTCCCATATTGAGGGACTTTCTCTACCATGGTTCATAGGGGTTTTCTTCTCTACCTTCAAAGTTCTTCCCATTAATGCTAAACCAGTTTCGCCCATTAAAATAAAAACAAAACAGACAAACAAAAACCCCGTGGTTTTGTAGATTCAGAAACCATAGGTTCTACTTTTAGGTCTTCAAGAGTCCTCACAAACTAAATTTAAGTGCTTAAAAAATTCCATAGCAAGAGGCTGAGATAGATGGATTATAATTTCAAAGCCTGCATAGAGCTACATAACAACTTTGAGGCTAGCCTGGGCAACTTAGTCAGAATCAATATGTAACTATATAGGAAAGTCTTTGGTTAAAATGTTATTGGTGGCAAGAGGACAAGGGAGAGAATGAAGGAAAGATGGGAGGGAGGGAGGGAGGGAGGGAGGGAGGGAGGGAGGGAGGGAGGGAGGGGAGGAGGGAGGGAGGGAAAGAGGAAGAGAGAGAAGGGAAGAAGGAGGGAGTGAGATAGGAAGGAAGGGGGAGAAAAGTACACACACATACACACACACACACACACACACACACACACACACACACTATCCAATCCAAGCACAAAGCCATAGGATGGCTGAACTCTCAAATTTTAGATGAATGAGAGAAAAACAAATCTTTTAGAGTTTCACGAACTATCTCAGAAAGTTGTGGTTAGAAAAAAGAAGTAGAGAAAACAAGATAGAAGTGGGAAAGAAGATCGAGTCAGGGCAGAGGAGGAGGAAGAAGAGAAAAGAAATAAAATTCCATTGTCTGGTCTTGGTAGAAACTACTGAACAAGTGAGTTCTGCTCCGGGGCACGTGTGAACTGTGACAGCCTAAGTTCCATCACCCTCCATAACTAGGAACCGACACCTGACCCAGCAGCAAGCTGCCCTGGCTACTGAATTAGTACACAAGGCATCTGTACACTACAGAACCTTGCTGCACCTTGACCCAGATAGTACTTCCCAGGAACTCCCATCAAAGAATGCACTTTTTTAGCATGTGGAAAGAAGCAACTAGGTCTTTTGTTTATTTCTTATTTATTCCCCATTATGGACGCAAAATTAAAGGCTGAATTCGTAATATTAACAGAAGAAAACGGTATAAACACTGCACATACAAACATTAATGAGGAGGGAAATGGGTTAAGAGGCATTGTAAGCAGCTACCAGTTGGTGGCTGAAGGTACACCTTTGAAAAGTTGATACATAAAACACAGAATAGAAAAATTATAATTAGAAAATATTGGGGCATGAGAGGCACTTTTGATTTCAGCTTTCTACTCTTCTAAACAGATGAACATCATTTTTTGTAATAGTTCATGCATGAATAGATATTTTCCTTCAAAGAGGAAAGGAATTTAATTATATCCGGGACCTCAACTAAAATCAGTGAGTGTTCCTTTTCTATTTACATCCATCATGGTGGAAGAAGATGACATGAAACTCTAGCAGAGCTTGCTGTGTGGATGGAAAGGGTGAGGGCAGAAGTTTTAGCTACAATTTGCTCTAATTAAACAATAAATGGGGGTTCAACTTCACATCCTTCCTCCTGCTCAGAATCCTCCCAAGTGCACAGACTGAAAGTGTGAAATGCCAACGATTCTATTAACTTCACAACATCACTTTGTGGGGAACGAGTATTCTCACAAGAGCATGTCTGAAAAGAACTGTGATATTAACTGTGAAATAAATATGAAAAGAAAATACTTCATAATTCAGTTCCCAGAGCATAATGCCACGTTAATGTCAATTACCTGACGTGAAAGACTAAGAACACATTTCAAGTACAAGAGCTATCATACATCTTCAATGGCATTCTATTATTGCCTTCCCTTCATTCAGTAAAGACTATAAACTCCTAAAGGACAGGACTTCATTCATCCACTAATCTTGTTACATCTAGCCCTGAGCTAGATAGACTCTGCACATATTCAATAAATGCCTTCTGAATTAGTGAATGAACTTGACCAAGAAGCTAAGCAAAACAGCTTGCTGATTTGATCAGGGCTTGAGAAATCCAGTTAGGTTGATTTGAATAATGTCCCAAGCTTTATACCTCAGAGATGTCCTTTGCTGAGAGGGTCCAAAATCCTTCAAAGCAGCTCTTTAGTAGTAAATGTAGCTGGGCATGGTGGAACACACCAGGGTTTTAATCCCAGCATGCAGAAGGTGAAGGCAGAGGCAGGAAAGTGGTACATTCAAAGCCAACTTGGACTACGTACACAGGGAGACTTTTCTAAACACCAATAGACAGACAGACAGACAGACAGATGTAGACTAGATAGAATCCAGTCTTCAATCCAGGCCTGCTGGTACATGCCTGTAATCCTTGCACTGGGAAAGTAGAGGTGGGCGGATAGTCAAGTCAAGGTTATTCAAGACCTGGACCAAACCATCTCATAAGAAAAGAAAGGAGGGGAAAGGGTAGGGAGTGAAGGAGAGAGGGAACGGGAAGGGGAACGGGAACGGGAAGGGGAAAGGGGAAGCGGGGACTAAAAGTAGCCAAGAAAAAAAGAGCTAACCTTGGAATTACCAAAACACCTCATCTTCTTGATATTAAGATAACAGTGGGTTGTCATCCCACTGTCCTGTTTATAAAGGACATAGGACAGTGATCATTTTTTAGACAAGGTCTCACCATGTACCTCTGGCTAGTTGACTTGCCTGAACTTACTAAGTAGACCAGGATGGCCTAACACAACTTTTGCCCCTGCCTCCCAAGTGCTGGGGCATGCATCACCACCTCTGGCAAGGGTACTAATATTTTTTTTATTATGTACTCACTCAAAGAAATATGTAGCATAAATACTCTTCATAAAGAAAATCTTTTTAAAATGCACAGGAAGACATGCAAGACTGATTATTCAGCCATGGTACCCTCTTGGGATCCATTTCAAAATTTCAATCTACTCTCCTTTCAACTGACATGGCTCAGAGTCAAGCCATCCACACCACCTTCTGGGAGTCTAATTCATGAGGATAAAACTCCTGCATATTGAGTGGGGAAATGTCAGAGAATGGAGAGTGTGTTTTGTCCAGGACATCTAAAGACTGGGAGGAGCTACTGATGCATTCATCTCCACTTTCTAGAAAGGCGTCAGCTATATAAAAAGGTACTCTGTGCCTTGGTCACACTCTTCAAGTGCCTCAACAGACATCCTATGGGACTGGCAATGCAGACCAGTGGGAGAGTACTTGTCTAGTATGTGTGAGGCTCTGAGATCAATACTCAGTACCCCCAAACAGACATAAAGAAACGTGTGTGTGTGTGTGTGTGTGTGTGTGTGTGTGTGTGTGCCGTTGTACTTTTCTTCATGTCATGTAGAACCTATTTGTTTTTATCCGAGGCAGACTATACTGCTTCTCAGTTAACATGAACAACAGCCCGAAATGCCAAAAGTCCACACAGTGAGAACCAGTCCCAAACCCCACATAAATATAAATATTCCACTCGTAATTTTATGTAGGGGAACAATCTGTGTGATTACTTGAGCCAAAGTCTAACTTTGCATATGAATTCAAAGGAGTTTTTGATTATTTTAAATATACATCAACATCTTCAAGGATGTAATTACTACTGGGGGGGAAAAAGGTGGGACTTAATTTCCTAAGTTCAGTCAGAAAGTCACTGCTGTATTGAACCATCAAAACAATATACCTGTAGATATGGACTTTGGTACTCCGTGGTGATTCCTTCTAAAACAATTAAGACAGGGATGCTGGATTCTTGCCCACAGTGGAGTTTGAGCTGGTCCCTTTAAAAGTCTTCTAGAAGACTGGACATAGCTTAATGGCAGAATAAACATGTAACCTAGCATGTGTAGAGGCCTGGATTCAGTCCTCAGCACAAGAAGGAGTAGGAAGATGGGGGGTGGGGGGGAAGAGGAGGAAGAGGAGGAGGAGTAGAAGGAAGAGGTGGTGGTAAAAAAGAAAAAAGGCTTCTAAGCACTTCTAATGTGTCCCCAGCTGAGCGCCACAGTCACAGAGCTGTGCAGGCTTAGACTAGTGTGCCTACTAAAGCGACTAAGCCTATTTCCAATTCATTCTATATTTCTATATTGTCCATATAGAATTTTCTGTATTCATTCACAATTTCATTCAACCAACAAAACATTTATGAGTATCTATTTTATACTAAGCACTGCCCTAGATGTGTAGATTCATGAATGAATCAAACTGACCTAAGTTACTGCCTGTGAAAAGCTCACAAAACATATTTCACCACATTTAGAATCATTTTACATATCTTATGGATCCCTTACAACAGTGAGGCTGGGACTTTCATTATCCCTAATATGGAGTAACAGTTAAGCTGCCCGTCCAAGGTCATATGCACAGGAAGAGGGTCAAATGAGTGTGAACCAGAGAAGTTATCATCTTCTGTTACACAATTCCACACTTTCATGGGACCCTGACAGCACACAAATTCATACCAAATGACTACAAAATTAGCCCCTTCTATTCTTGTCTCCTATTGCCTTAACCTATTGCACAACCTACCTATTGCACAACCTACCTCCACAATAAGAATATAAACTTCAACAAAGAAGGTATTAGAACATACAGATTAAGAGCAGAACTTGGAATACGGGAAAGAGACAACTAAGACTACGATACCAATAGATCAGTGCCTCAGTCAGTTCTTATCAGAAAGGCTGTCACTCACAGTAGATGAGAACAACCATAAAGACCCACAACTAGACAATGTGACTGAAATTCTGGGGCCATCAGTCCTAGGTGGGATGTCTTTATCACAACCTTCCCCTCAAGGCTCACTGATCTATATGGAAGAGAGAGCAGAAAGACTGTAAAAGTTAGAAGTGGTGGATGACTTCAAGGATACAACGCCTTCCAGACACAACAAGATGATATGCACATGAATAGATAGAGCCTGATGCACACACGAGATCTGCACAGGATCAAGCCAGACAAAATTCCAGCACTAAGAAGAAGTAGACACAAAGACACTCCCCACCACCACCACCAACAACAACAAGCTATTTGCAACTGATACTTTCTCGGAAAGGGAAAAATCAGGGATTTTGTCCCAAAAGATTGTCACTGCATACACCAGGGGCACTGCAGGGAAGGCCCCAAGCTCAGGAAAAGTTGGTCAGCACAGAATAGACTCCATTTTTTTTGCACTTTTGTTTTGTTAATTTTTGTCTTTTGGATGTTTGTTCTTATTTTTGGTTTCTGATTTTTGAGACTTTTGTTTCTGGGGGGCAGCAGGGAGCTGGGTAGAGAGGTGGGAAGGATTATGAGAAAAGTTGGGGAAGGGAAAGGATATGATCAATACATTACAAACTTTTTTAAAGAAAAGAAGTGTAGAAAAATATTTAGAGAACAAAAAAAGATGACAATTCACCTTACCAATGGGTACATCTTAACCGTTAAGTTTCAATTTTCTTATGTGTGAGTGTGTGTATTCATATATACAGTGCATATATATGTATGTGTACACATACATGTGATGGTTATTCCTGGTTGTCAACTTGACTACATCGGGAAAGAACTAAAAATCAGAAATGGAGGGCACACTTGTGATCTTGTGGCTGGAAGACCCAGGCTTCTGACCCAGATCTTGCCATGGGATGATTTATGCTTTTGGACCAGATCTTGAGGCAAAGTGGCCATGAAAAGCTTAGGGTTAGGCAAGGTAGTACACACCTTTAACCCAAGTATGGAATTGCCAGAAGCAGTGTGATCTTCGTATTATAAGGGGAAGCATAGATAAATCAATGTTTTATTCTCACTGGTGTAGATACTTATTCTGGTTATACATTTTCCTTTCCTGTATGTAATGCTTCTGCCAAAATCACCATCCATGGCCTTACAAAATGCCTTATCTGCCTTCATGATATTCCTCACAGTATTGCTTCTGACCTGCACAGCCAGAGAAGTGCGACAATGGGCCCAAGATCATGGAATCCACTGGTCTTACAATGTTCCCCACCATTCTGAAGCAGCTGGCCTGATAGAAAGATGGAATGACCTTTTGAAGACACAGTTACATTGCCAATTAGGTGGCAGCAGCATGGAGGGCTGGGGCAGAGTTCTTCAAAAGGCAGTATATGCTTTGAATCAACATCTGATATATAGTACAGTTTCTCCCATAGCCGGGATCCATTGGACCAGGAATCAAGGGATGGAAAGGGGAATAGTTCCACTTAATATCACTCCTAGTGACCCACTAGGAAAGGTTTTGCTTGCTGTCCCTGAAACCCTAAGTTCTACTGACCTGAAATTTTGGTTCCAGAGGGGAAAATGCTCCTGCCAGGAGCTACAACCAACATTCCATTGAACTGAAAGCTCAGACTTCCCCCTGGTCATTTTGGGCTTCTAATGCCCTTAAACCAACAGGCTAAGAAAGGAATAACAGTGTTAGGAGGGGTGATAGATCAGATTACCATGGAGAAATTGGATTGCCTCTCCACAATGGAGGTAAGAAGGATTATGTCTGGAGTGCAGGAGATCCTTTAGAGCATCTCTAATACCACCATATCCTGTGATTAAAGTCAATGGGGAACTATAAGAGCCTAATCCAAGCAGGATGACAAAGGGCACAGAAGGAAGGAAGGTACGGGTCACTCCCCCAGGAAAAGAGCTAAGACTGAGATGCTTGCAGAGGGTGGAGGAAATACAGAATTGGTAGTAGAGGAAGGTAGTTATAAATACCATCTAAGGCCATGTGACCAGTTGCAGAAACAAGGCCTGTAAGTAATATGCATGCTTCTGTTTTATTTTGTTAGGAACACATTTATATAGATATTTGCGCTTTCTTCCAATTTCTTTAACCTCAATTAAGAAAATATCAATTGGTATTTAAGTTGAGATACTAAAAGGATATTCCTAAGGGACATTGACTTCTTCTAAATTTACAATGTGTTTGTGATTGTACAAGGGATAGTTATATCATGTTAGGCAATATTAATGACCTGGTAATTGTTTCATTTGGATAAGGGATATGATTTGTGTCAAGTTGACAAGGAGTGCATTGTGAGGGTTATTCCTGGTCAGCTTGACCACATCTGGAATGAACTACAATCCAGAAATGGAGGACACACTTGTGACCCATATCTTGAGACTAGGAGACAGAGACTTCTAACTCAGATCATGACATGGGATGACACATGCTTTTGATCTTGAGGCATAGTGGCCACTAAAAGTTTAGGCCCAGGCAAGGTAGTACATGCCTTTAATCCCAGGAGACTGCAGCAAGCAGATTTCTGAGATCAAGGCCAACCTGGGATAATGCAAATTCCAAATCCAGGTGTAGTGGTACACACCTTTAATCTGGGCTACACCTTCTACTGGAGGCCTACACAAGGACATTAGAAGAAGGAATGCTCTCTCTTCACCTGCTTGCACTTACTTGCCAGCACATCTGTTGGAATCTATCTCTTCAGGATTCTAGCTTATACAGAAGAACAGCTGAAACACCTAGCCTCATGGGACTGAGCAACTATTAGATTCTTGGACTTCCCATCCACAGCTGCTCATTGTTGGGTTAGTTAGACTGCAGACTGTAAGTCATCACAGTAAATTCCCTTAATATATAGAAACATTCCATAAGTTCTGTGACTCTAGAGAACCCTGATTAATACATGCATACACATATCCATATCCATACACACAATAAAACAATCATGGTCAATCAGAGAACAGTGAAGTTTTTTGTTTGTTTGTTTGTTTGTTTGTTTTAATGTTGAAGAATGATAGCACACAGGATATACAACATCTGCTACTGTCACTGGCATTATTACACATTCAATGCTCTCACAGCATCTAGCTACAGCTAGGCACATGGTAATCTCTGGGTAAACATGTGCCCTTTTTATTGCTTTCAAATATTCTAAGTCCCCTGGACAGTTAGGGTCCATCAATAGAGATCTGACAGGCTTCCAGCGCATGGCAGGGAGTTCAAAGGCGGCTATTCAAACAGAAATTTCTTCAGGTTGGGGAGTAATCCTCTAGTTGCCTACAAAATCACTCTTTTGCCCTAGGCTGTCTGTCTTACTCGTGCACCCTTCTCCCCTTAGACTAATTCAACATTTTGAAAATAAACATGCAAGTCAAATGCTACAGGCTTTATCTGTTGTACTGGATTTATGTAAATGAGCACAACAGAAAAGCAATGTTTAATTTATAACAATAGACTCACTATTAAATGCAAGTTCTACTGCTAGACAAGAACTGTCTCCCATGGAGAGCTCGTCATAACCACATCCTTAAAACAACCTTGGCATGACGGAGGCTGTGATAATAAACTTCCTTGTAAAGCGAAGATTTCTTAGCTAAAATCCTCTCAGGAGTTAATGGCCTTTCCTCTTTAAAGAATTATTTGAAGAGAGAACAAGTTATCTTCCAGGATAACAAACAGATGGTGATACGATGGGCTGAGTTGTGCCCCTCCCTCAATTCCTTGTATAGAAGTCCTAGTGTGCAGTACCTCAGAATCTGGCCTTACGTGAAGACTGGGTCGTTAGAGAGAGGGCTGCTGGGTTTAAATGAGCTCCTCAGAGTGGACACCTGATGCTCTGGAACTGGTATCATCATGAAAAGTGGAAATATCACAGACACTTAAAAAGTTACAGGAAGACAGCAGTCAAGAGGAAGGTGGCGAGGTTACAAACCCAGGACAGGGAGAGATGACCAGCAGATGGCCAATGGCTGGGAGAGTCTTAACACAAATTGTCCCTCACAGCCTCAGCATGTTGAGCTTAGGTAAAAAACAGCAAGTTCCTATTGTCTGGGCTATTCAGGTGGTGGACGTGGCTGTGGGGGCCTAGCAAGCCCCCAGCCTTCAGAACTAGACCCCACGCTCGCAGTGAGCACAATGGATGTGTCGAACTTCAGATCTCTTTTTCCTGTCACCCCATAAAACTTCAGGGGCCATCTTACCAGACTTCTACCTCACAAAACAATGGTATTTTAAGACAGACACTTTCTAATAAAAGTGCAAGGTAAAAGACACTTTCCTCATACAAACCTCAGAAAATCTGACAAAGATTTAGATAACACATTAGTGAAGTAAGAAACAGATTCAAGGAAAATTCAATAGACACATACGAAGTTGAAAATTCTGAAAGGAAAAGGATAGTTGAAAAGAGTGAATTAGCAGTGAAAGAAGATGGCTTTGTACAGGTTTAAAAGATTACAGTTTGAGAAATGCTTGTCATGCAAACATGAAGACCTGAGGTTGGATCCACAGCACCCTCAGAAAACACCAGGAACCCTAGCACGGCGAAGGAGGAGATGAGAGGACTCCTCTGCCAACTGACTAGGTAGCCTAACTTCATCTGTGAGCACCTGGTTAAGTAAGAAGCCATATCTGAAAAACTGACGCCCAGCATCAACCTCTGGCTCCACACACACATGTGCACGCACACATACACACCATGAATACATACCTACACAAGTGTGTGTGTGTGTGTGCCTGCGCGCGCGCACACACACACACACACACACACACACACACATACACACACACACCACAAATATTTAAAAAGAGATTACACCCTCTGTGATGCTAGCTTCTCTTTTACTCACAGAACTACAGCATCACACTTGTGTACAAGCCAATTGCTACATTTATAGGAACAAGATCATCTGCCCCTCTATCTGTTTCCAGCTAATAATCAAATATACAGAGACAACAAAATTACCACTTACAGGAGTTTGACATGAGAGTCAATTACTGAATAACAAGGCTCTATTTTTATTCAGGCCAATTAGAATAAATAGAATTAAGATGGTATTTAAAACACCAAGCAGTGTCCATTCACCACAATGTGTGGTAGTTTGATTCTTGCTACTCAGGGTTCCAATGATGACTTGGGATTCCTGGAATGGCTTTATGGCTATCTCAAACATCCTGAATAATTTCTTGAAATAAGTTCTCCTTCCTCCAAAGGATAATTTCTTGGGCACCAGGAGTGGACTGGGGCATTCTTGTAATCTTCTCTTGGGTCAAGTCTAATCTGAGACAGAGCATTTCAACTTCTCAGAAGAATGACTGTCAGGAAGTCAGGATGAGCAAGGCTGGAAAAAGGAGAAGCTGAACTGCACGTCAGTCAAACATCAGCTGAGGTCTCCTCAGCAGAGGAACTGGTGACAAGCCGGTCTTTCAGAATTGGCATGAATTGGGGTAAAGACACCCATAGCAACCAGTGTCTGGACTTGGACAACCTCTAGGGAACACTTTCTCATTGGCAAGAGGTTCCCTTATGCCTGGGGCTCAGCTGTTGAAGACAGATATCCAACAACAATGAACAAATTTAGGAGAAAAACATTAGCATGAGAACATAAGCCACTTGAGACTTCAGAGACATTTTCGAAAAGATTTAAGTCCACAAAGCTGCTCCTAGTAAGACTACTGGTTCACCTTCATGTCTCATGTTGTTGTAAAATATCCTGGTGAAAAGCAGCCTTCAGGATTTGGGGTTATTAAGCATACCATTCCAGATAACAGACTATAATACAGGGAGGCCACAGTGTCAGAAGCTTAAATTATCTAATCAGATTCTGTCAAGATTAAAAACAAGTCCAGGCATGATCACCTATGTGTTTGTTCTTGGCTCCACGACTCCACTTGTCTATAGCCCAGTGACTTCCAAACCAGGGAATGTTGCCACCCACAGTGGGCTGTATATTTCCATATCAATTAACCATATTGAGAAAAATTTCCACAGACATGCCGATGGGTCAACCCAACATAGACAATTCTCCATGGAGGTTCTCTTTCCAGATGATTTTAGGGTATAACAAGTTCACAAATAAAGCTAACCAGCACAAGGGCCAACTGGAGAAGTTTGTCTTTGGAATCTGCCTCTCCACTCCACACCAGCATACTAGTCCTGACCCCATCTACATCCCATCACCACAGAACAAATTAGGTTAGATCCCTTATATGGGAACCTGGATGCTCAGAAAGAACTCATAAAAGGAGGGAAATTTACACGGCATCCAAAGTAGTTAAATAATGTTCCTAAATAACGAGTCATAAAAGCCATAAATATAGATGGCAATGTCTGTAGTTAAATTCAGTTATGTTGACTTGGAGATCAGTGTCTTCCTACCACTGACTCACATCGACAGTGTGTCTTCTGACTACAGGAGTGCTAAAGTTCTCTCAGTCTAGTCACTGTGTCAGAAGACACACTGACAATGTGAGTCAGTGGTAGGAAGACACTGATCTCCAAGTCAACATAACTGCAATACACTTTCTTTGCTACAGGAATTATTTCAAAGTGGGGCTTGACTCTCAGAACATAGAACAAAGCCAAAGAAACCAAGAGCCTGTGAGGCTGAAGCAAGGGGATGTTAGGCCCGGAGACTGGGTAGCAGGTAGATTTGCCTTGGTGCTATGCACCAGAGCTAATATACAGTCAAGTCTTAGCCCTTCCTTCTGGAGACAAAGGAAATCTACACTTATTAATAAATCCCTTCTTACGGGGCTTGTTCAGCCCACAAGGGAACTTCTCCTGAATTTTCTGCAAGGGCAAACTTACTATTTTAGACAAAAATTTCAGGAGACATTAAATAAAAAAAAAAAAAGTACAAGAAAATAAGCAGGACAGAACCTGTCCCCCAGAAAACTCAGGTATTAAAGGGCAAATATCGATATTTAAAGAAGCCATGTCTGAAGAATTTAACATTCTCCTATAAATACAGGCTATCAGTAAAGAGAAAAAAAAATAAGGAAGGAAATAGAAATTCTTAAAAGTGCTTAAAAGTACCATAACTAATGTAAAAGTTTGATGTAGGTGCCTGACAGTAGATTTGAAATGATAGTTGAGGGAGCTGGAGAGATGGCTCAGTGGTTAAGAACACTGACTGCTCTTCCAGAAGTCCTGAGATCAATTCCCAGCAACCACATGGTGGCTCACAACCATCTGTAATGAGATCAGATGCTCTCTTCTGGTATGTCTGAGACAGCTGCAGTGTAGTGACATATAATAAATAAAAAAACTTTTAAAAAGATGATAGTTGAAGAAATCAATACACTCAAAGGTGAGACAAATAAAAACTTTCAGTCTCATTAAAATAAAAAAATAAAAAATGAGTTATAAACCCATAGAACATCATAATGCACACTGGCATGTTTATAAAAGATATCCCAAAAGACAGAGATAAAAATAGACAGGAATTGTATTTGAATAAATAACAACAAAAATTTCTAATACTTCTTTTTCTTTAAAAAAAAACCACAATCTATGCATTTAAGAAATTCAATCATGACAAACTTATAGAGCTCCATATGAAAAACATTACAATCTGTCTCTCAAAAAGTCAAAGATAGGGGGCTGGTGAGATGGCTCAGCGGGTAAGAGCACTGATTGCTCTTCAGAAGGTCCTGAGTTCAAATCCCAGCAACCACATGGTGGTTCACAACCATCTGTACAGCTACAGTGTACTCATATACAAATAAATAATAAATAAATCTTTTTTTAAAAAAAGGCTTGAGAGAAATAAGCAATATCTGAGGAAGACTATTATTAAAAAAAAGTCAAAGATATTGAGTTTTGAAGTCAGCAGGAGGAAAATTAATCTTCGCTG
This sequence comes from Mus caroli, assembly GCF_978045245.1. Classification (NCBI taxonomy): domain Eukaryota; kingdom Metazoa; phylum Chordata; class Mammalia; order Rodentia; family Muridae; genus Mus; species Mus caroli. The sequence goes on along the minus strand of NW_028227262.1, from coordinate 112,513,910 downwards.
CCAGGGAGCCTTAACACAGTGAAAAGATGAGTTTTCATTAGAAAGAATGTATACCAGAAAAAAATGCATTCTGTATCAAAAGCACTGACGCTCAATAAAATAGTAGACAAACGTTCTATAGGCATTAAAAATAAGGAATCTATAACAGCTGCAGAAATCCCTCCAACAGGAATACCTATAAAGCCTTCCCATCAGCTCGGAGAAAACAGCACTTACTTAGACATCTGGGAAACAAAGCGAACCGGCAACGGCATTTATTTTAAAGGCCTCCAAAAAAAAAAAAAGCAGAGAACACCAAGAATTGGCAAGAACACTTAACAACCAGAACTCTTGCACGGTGCTCTTAGAAATGCAAAAATGGTGAAGCATTTTGGAAAATATTTTGGCAATTTCGGATATAGTTGAATATAAATATAAACTTGGATCCAATCAATTACTCTCCTAGATGTTTGTATAAAAAACATTAAAATATGTACATGAATGTTCCTGGTAACTTTGTTCATATTATTAAGGAAAAAATACAAGCAGCTCAGAAGCCCAGCAACAGAATGTGTAAAGGAAATACAGCATACTGAGTCACCGCGATACACTCAGAGATAAAACGAACTACCTCTACTTCCAGCATGGATGGATGGATCCTAAAACAATATACTGAGTAAAATACATAGGATACAAAAGAAAAGAACTATGTACAGATTCTTTCTATATATAAAGTTCTGAAATAGGAGAACTAGTCCACTGTGGAAGAAATCATAGTACTGGTTGCCAGTGGAAGAGGAGCGCTGACTGGAAGACACAGGAGACACTTTCTGGGTGAAGAACATGTTTCTAGTTGTACTGAAGGTGTTAGCTACAATCTTGTTGCAATGCATTCACTTGTTCTTAATATGTATATACCTCAATAGAATTCTCAAATAAAAAGGATAAAGTGTATAACTTGCTATCAAACAAGAAACCAATCTTTAGTGGCTGACCATTCAAAGATAATTATTGAAACAGTTTACTCTGGAACTAAGTTTTATCTTTCAATTATTTCCCAAATTATGCTATGGGGATCACCTGTTCCCTGCTACATAATGACCCCCTCCGCCATGATAAATATTCTAATTCTAGTACATAATTGCACTCATTGAAATCTTGTTCATTTTCATGTTGTGTCCAGTTTAAAACTCCTACTCCCTTCCCACAGTCCTGAGGCACAGAGGGCTGGCTGACCTGCAGGGAAAGGGGCCATGCTTGCTGCAGACACTACTTCCTCTCTGAGAACACAGCAAAGGTTTTGAAGATGAATCCAGTATCAGGACTACGGCCAGGACAGGTACTGGCATTGCAACAGGGGCTGTATGAAACACAGAGCAACACTGCTAATGCTATGACTCTGGGCAAGTTCTTAAACTACCTTTGCTTCAACTGAAAAAAGGGAGGATTATCTCTTATGGACAGTATGAGAATGTGAACCCACCTTACCTCATGGAAGCATTTCCTTTTAAATCTATAGAGTCCTTGATGTCAAAAATAATGAAACCACATTCACAAGCAGGATGGGTTTATTGTGGAGCTAATGAGGCATAGACTTCAGGTTTCTCGCTCTGGTGGGCCACTATGAGGACTGGAAGCCACAGGGTTTTTCAGGCAGAAGGGGAGAGAAAATTAATCAGGAAGCATTTGTTTCTAAGGATCTGTCGTCTGTGTTCTTACAAGAGTTTAAAATGATGGTAGGGAAGGAGAGAAAGAGAAGCCAGACCTCAAAGATCACACATGCCCGAAACTTCACCAGAAAAATATCTGTCTTGAATTGACACAAAATTATGAGGGGGAAGAAAGTCTTTCCAAGACACTTGACCACATGAAGTCTCATGAAAGCTGTTTTGCATGCTCATGCGTCTATGTTGCATGCTCATGCAGTCTATGGTGCATGCTCATGCAGTCTGTGTTGGGTGTTTAGTAAGAAGTAGTTACTTTGATACATTTTTCTTAGTCTAGGAAACAAATACAAATTCGTCTAGATTGTGGTAGGAGTGAGCTAAAAACAGCTCTCACCCTGAGTCTCAAGGAATATTATAAAGGTACCAAGATCTATGACGTCTACATCAAAAATTACTGACATGGGAATTTTTTTTAAAAGACAGCCAGCAACCTCCCCCCGCCCCCGGCTCCTGTCCATCTTCTGCTTCTTTGTGGGCCATAGCCCTCTGGAACTAAAAGTCAAAAGTCAAACTGAGCTTTCTCCCTCCATCCACTTCTGTCAGGTTCTTTGATCCCAGGAGTGAGAAGGTGACTGAGACACCACATTTCCAACAGATGTTCCCAGAATAATTGCTTCTCTTTGTAGAAAAAAAAATGAAATTGGGTCCTTACCCCACAACAAATATAAAACTTATAATTACCAGCAGATTAAAGATGAAGATGTATAATGCAAACTGGAAGTTGTAACAGATGAGATCATAAACATCTTTTAGTTACTGAAATAGAGGGAAGCATTTAATAAACGTAACTGAAAAAAAAACCTACAAATTCAGGGAATTACAAATAAACTAAATTCTAAGTGTCACTCACTTTTCTGTGGCCACCAACAACTGTCTACTTGAACGTACGACCTACTCAACACAAGAACAATCCTACCAAGATACTGGAAAGCTGGCTACCTCCCCAGGGACGGGGAGGTCTTAGACCTCAGAAAAGAATCCACGTCTACCATTTGACTAGACCAGCATAAAGCTACTAAATTCTAAGTCTAATTCTTATACTCACATTATTTCTAAAGTTTGAATATTCAGTAAAAAGAGAGAGAGAGAGAGAGAGAGAGAGAGAGAGAGAGAGAAATGTACTGACAAAATCTTCTCCCTGCAATTGAAAGTGAGGTGGGGGAAGGCATCAGAATAGAAATAAAAGAACAATACTCATAAAAGAAAAAAAAATCCTGTTATTTAAGCCACTATAAGAGTAAAAAGGTAAGTAGAAATGAATGATTTTATTTTAGCATTAGATATTCTCTAAAACTACGCATGTGAAAGGGTTAGAAGACATAAAGTCCTAGAAGACAGTGAAGCAAAGGTTCAGGCAGGTGGGTCACAGAAATAAAAACCCAAATAACAGGAGGAGATGAACGTGAACATGCTCAGACTCATCAAAGAAAAAGCCATCACGCCTGTCCCCCCCACCCCCTTCTTTTCTCCTCCCACCCCAACATTCCTGTTCAAGTGCAACATAGGAAGACGCAGAACTTATGTAGGTTCATAACAAGCATGGTATGGCCTGGTGGCTCTGCAATACAACTTAGTACTTTGAAGAAATGAAGTATTTGTTGACTCCAGTCAATAAATAAATAAATAAATATCACCCCTAATGTTTTAATAACCTTACAATTCTGTGTCAGACCACATGGTTCCGGGACTTGATTTGCAATGGAGACGCCTTTTTCAGACACGCTTCCTGAATCTGCCGAACATTCTGAATGCCGGCAGTTCTCACCCTTTGAGAATAGATTTTATTTGATTCCAGCAGCAACAAGTGATTTGCATGTGAGTTTGATGGATGAGACGGCTGATTCAGCTCCATGACAGATAATTGAAACGATCGTTGTTTCATAAAACAGTTTCTCAAAGTAATTCTGAAGGATAATTGACTTTCAGGGTTTCAGAGTAATCAAATCCAACCTTCTACATGACTTAGAAACCAGCTCTGCCAAGGGCCCTGATAAACAGCCAGGCTGTTCTTCAGTGTGGCTCTGTAAGGAATGCATAACTAAACAAAACACGCCAGAGCACAATGGGAGAGAGACCTAACAGTGACCTAAATTAATCTAAGTACCACAGATTATGAATTTATAATCTTTGTAATGATTAACATTGGACCATATAGTTCCTGTGCATGGAAACTCATGTCCAAATCGTCACGTATACTAACTCCTGTCCAAAGCACAATGAGATCGTGTTGAAAAGTGTTCCTGTTTGACTAATCGTAAAAAATATCAGAAACATCAATGAAACTGAGACATAATTTGTTTACGGAATTTCCCAAGGCAACCAGTCCAGCAACCCCAGGCCTGGGGCATTATGGCCACCTCTTCCTTTCTACAGTCTACAAAGAATATCTGCCTCAGTCACTTACAGAAGCCCTGTAGTGGCTACTACCAAACACAGAGCTATAAATTCATCCTCTCATATCTCCAATCTTCCAAAATGTCTTCCATTTCAGTATTTCTCAGCTTTTGTTAATATATGCTCTTATGGTCAAATTTTCAAGATTTCTTGATATCTGTGGTATAATTTATTTGAATTTGGAAATTATCATTCTTCAAAGGCATTATCTATCAAGCCTTGGAATATTTCCTGATATCAATATTTATTTCTTCTAGTTTTCTCTAATGTAATGGTCCAAAGCTGTATTGGTTAAAAATCATGTTTTTGGTAGCTACAAAAGTCTAACGTTGTTTTCTTTAGGACTCTTTTCAGGACACAGCATTGTTTAAAACATCATGCTTTTAAATATATACAATATAAATGCTTCTAGGATAATGTTCATCTTAAGCAGTCTGAGCTTGGCCCTAAGGGGATAGGAACTCCACAGGAAAACCAATAGAATAAAATAACCTGGACCCTTGGGGCTCTCAGAGACTGAACCACCCAAGAACATACATGGGCTGGACCGAGGCCTCCCCACACATATATCACAGATGTGCAACTTGAGTCCAGAAAAACTGGAACAGGAGCTATCCCAAAAGCCTGCATGTGGGATATGTTCTAGCTGGGCTGCCTTTCTGGCCTCAGTGGGAGAGAAGTGCCTAGGCCTGCATAGTCATGAAGTGCCAGGGTGGGGGATACCCAGGGTGGACCCCACCTACTCAGAGAAGGGGAGAGAGATGGGGGAAGGACTATGGGAAGGGGGTGAGTGGGATGGAGGCCGTGAGCAGGATGTAGAGTGAATAAGTAAAATAATAATTATATAATTAATTTTTTAAAAAGACATATGAGTTTGGGCTGGATCGATGGCTCAGAGGTTGAGAGCACTGCTCTTCCAGAGGTACTGAGTTCAATTCCCAGCAACCACATGGTGGCTTAGAACCATATATAATGAGATCTGGTGCCCCCTCTGGCGTGTAGGCAGAACACTGTGCACATACCAAATAAATCTTTAATAGCTTCTGCAAGGCTAAAGACACCATCAATAAGACAAAAAAACCACCAACAGATTGGGAAAGGATCTTCACCTATCCTAAATCAGATAAGGGACTAATATCCAATATATATAAAGAACTCAAGAAGGTGGACTCCAGAAAGTCAAATAACCCCATTAAAAAATGGGGCTCAGAACTGAACAAAGAATTCTCACCTGAGGAATACCGAATGGCAGAGAAGCACCTGAAAAAATGTTCAACATCCTTAATCATCAGGGAAATGCAAATCAAAACAACCCTGAGATTCCACCTCACACCAGTCAGAATGGCTAAGATCAAAAATTCAGGTGACAGCAGATGCTGGCGAGGATGTGGAGAAAGAGGAACACTCCTCCATTGTTGGTGGGATTGCAAGCTTGTACAACCACTCTGGAAATCAGTCTGGCGGTTCCTCAGAAAATTGGACATAGTACTACTGGAGGATCCAGCAATACCTCTCCTGGGCATATATCCAGAAGATGTCCCAACCGGTAAAAAGGACACATGCTCCACTATGTTCATAGCAGCCCTATTTATAATAGCCAGAAGCTGGAAAGAACCCAGATGTCCCTCAACAGAGGAATGGATACAGAAATTATGGTACATTTACACAATGGAGTACTACTCAGCTATTAAAAAGAATGAATTTATGAAATTCCTAGCCAAATGGATGGACCTGGAGGGCATCATCTTGAGTGAAGTAACACAATCACAAAAGAACTCACACAATATGTATTCATTGATAAGTGGATATTAGCCCAAAACTTAGGATACCCAAGATATAAGATACAATTTGATAAACGCATGAAACTCAAGAAGAATGAAGACCAAAGTGTGGACACTGTGCACCTTCTTAGAATTGGGAACAAAACACCCAGGGAAGGAGTTACAGAGACAAAGTTCGTAGCTGTGATGAAAGGATGGACCATTTAGAGACTGCTGTATCCAGGGATCCGTCCCATAATCAGCTTCTAAACGCTGACACCATTGCATACACTAGCAAGATTTTGCTGAAAGGACCCAAATATAGCTGTCTCTTGTGAGACGATGCCGGGGCCTAGCAAACACAGGAGTGGATGTTCACAGTCAGCTATTGGATGTATCACAGGGCTCCCAATGGAGAAGCTAGAGAAAGTACCCAAGGAGCTAAAGGGATCTGCAACTCTATTGTTGGAACAACATGATGTACTAACCAGAACCCTGGAGCTCTTGTCTCTAGCTGCATATGTATCGAAAGATGGCCTAGTCGGCCATCACTGGAAAGAGAGGCCCATTGGACTTGCAAACTTTCTATGCCCCAATATAGGGGAATGCCAGGGCCAAAAGAATGGGAATGGGTGGGTAGGGAAGTGGGGGGCGCTATGGGGGACTTTTGGGATAGTATTGGAAATGTAATTGAGGAAAATATGTAATAAAAATATTTAAAAAAAAAGAATAACATGAAGAAGAAGAGGAGGAGGAGGAGGAAAAAGAGGAAGAGAAGGAGCCTGAACTTGATATGGTGGTCACGTCTATAATCTCTGAAGGTAGGAGGATCAGGAGTTCAAAGCCAGTCTCAGTTACAGAGGAACAAAGTTCAAGGCTAGCCTGAGCTACATGAAACTCTGTCTCAAAAACAAAGAAAAAAAAAGACAGAAAAAAAGGAGGAGCAGATAAGGAAAATGAAACAAGGAAAGAAATAAGTGTATTCCAATTATTGATTTTTAATGGTCTATTATTCTGCATTTGATTCAAGCATGTGCATAGTTAGGGGACAAAGACAAACTTAGGATAGAATAACATGGAAATATAAGATAAGAGAAGCTCGGATGGTGACTGGAAAGACAGTGGATACCCAGGTTCCACAGTCGAGCTCGCTTCATCCAGTTGGACAGATAAAATAGGAGGCATCTTATACTCACCACGCAAGATACTGCAATAATCCCTTAGCAGTGGCTGTGATGGAGTACCGCTACAAAATGCAAGAGAGTGAAAACTTTGTTTTGGCTTACTGGTTCAGATTGGGTGGCCTAGAAAGCATGACAGCTAGAGGGTGAGGCAAGCCAGGCAGGCCAGAAGCAGACTGATCACACACCCACCCAGAGGAAGCAGAAAGAGCAGGAAGTGAGGCTAGACCATAAAACTCAAAGGTACACCAGCCACATACTTTGCTCAGCAAGGCTCTGTCTCCTTAAGGGTCCACAATCGTCTGAACACAGCACCACCAGCTGGGGACTAAGTAGTCTAATACATGAGCCTAAGGGAGACATTTCAGACTCAAACCACAACCGTCCTTAAGAAAACCCTTTCTTGTCTGCATTTATTTCAATCTCCCCTAATCATAATCATGGGACATCATATAGAAATTAAATGTTATCTGGAAAATGACTCCCTGCTCAGAAGTAAAATAATTCCCCAGGATCTCCAACATTAAAGGTAGTTTCTCCACCCTCTGCATCCCCTACAACATCCCCCACTGCATCTGGCAGTCATCTGGGCAAAGGGCTCCTTCATGGATCCACCCGTATAGTCTCCCTAGCAGCTAAGGAAATTGCTCATCCCCCCACCTTCCCAAGCCTGGATCTCTCCACTGGCAACAATCTTGCCTTTGTTTTCCACCTGGTCCTTCCTCCTCCATTCCAAACCCAGTCTAGAACTAACCCCCATGTAAATGACTGGAATTGAGCTTTCTTGAAGGCATCTCATAATGCGCTTGTGGCTCTCTACTGCCCTCTTTCACATCCTGTCTTTTAGGAGAAGATCAGGTAGAGGAGAACTTAGCTCAACAGTTGGAAAGTGTCTAATTTAAATGGTTGGGTAGGATGCAGGCCTAGATCTTTAGAAAATCTCCCTGTGGTGGGGGCAGGAGGAAGAAGGCAGTCAGCCACCAAAACCATTGCACAATTGGTGTTTCCCTGTCCAGCTGTGCAGTCACCCACCAAGCTTTGGGAACATTTTCTTAATTAGAAGTCATCCACAGACCTACCAAAGGAGAAGTTTTGAAACCAGACATTTGTATAATGAAACATCTGAACCGAGAAACCCTGGACCAAAAATCGGACCAGTCTGATGGTGAAGTCTGTCTTTGTTAACCTCGGCAAGTCTAAGAGTATTGTTGCCGTTACATGTCACCAAAATAGCAGCTGGGTAGCTATAACAGAGTCACTGTTGGAGTCTATATTTCCCTATGACCCTCACCAACAGAACGAGCAACTATAAGCATGCAGACCACAGCTCTGTTCTGTGCAAAGAAAGAACAAGGAGCCTGTACCGAGCGACAAGGAGAAATGTGTGACTCAGATGTACTCTGTGCTGCCTGCAGAATAATAATACTACATTATGATACACCCCAATTCATCAAACCAGAGAGATGGCTCATCTTTGGTCAGAGAGGAAAAGGAGTGAATTCTCTGTGGAAAAGGGCCAAGGGGAGCCTTCCACACGGCATGACATGGGAGCTCAGCCAGGAGAGAATTGTACAGAAAAGACAGGTGAAGAAAACAGGAGAACACAGCCAAGACTCAGGGCTGTGACAGAGTGTTCAATACTATTTAAATAAGTCTGTTGCTGTTGCTAAAACTTAAGGAGCCTGAAGGAAAGAGTGAGGCCGGATCACTGAGAGCAAATGTACAAAGTCTTAAAGAATCCTTTGGAGGATGGACAGGGACACACACACACACACACACACACACACCTTCCACAGGAGACGCCCGTGGTGTTCTTGTCTCTGCAAAAGCATCTTATTGAGAACTTTAAAAGTTACAATAGAATACTCAATGATCCAGCACTCTGGAAATCATGGAATGTTCTTACAACTGCCGTATTATAATTCTGGGATATCTTCAGACAACCTGAACATTTGTGAAAAGATTCATTATCAGAATAAAAGCTGCAAGCAAAGTCTTTAAGTGACATTAACATTTCCTAAGAAAAGCTTGCCGACTCTTCAAACTCAGGATCAATCCCCACAGGTATAACAAGCTGCTATCAGATTCCGTTGCTATAACAACCTGCCACTCACTTCTACTTTATACCAGTTATCGAAGGCAGCTGGATCCGGAATAGGTTTAACTCAACATAAAGCCAAAGATGCCAGTGGAGGAAAACCCAGCAGGGAGGTAATTAAAAATGAAATCACCACTCTCTTAATGATCTTTAAAAGCAAATAATCGCATCAAGTCCATGGCGCACACAGTGTGTGTTGAAAAGCTGAAAGACACACCAGAAAGAAACACTGTATCACTGACCACAGACAGCGGTCTGGGTTCTCAGGGTTTAGCTCCACCCAAAATCCGCCTTTCCTCTCCTCCTTTCTCCCCTGCCCTCCCTACCATCACAAAGGATCCTCCTTAGAGCTACATCAAAAGACTAGGTAGGGGCCTCCTTGAACTCTCTTCCCTTGTAGCTGTACATCCTGCAGTACTGTAATCGATCTATCCTTCTGTCCCTTCCTCTAAAAAAATGCAGCCATTCACCCTGTCTCCCAGCCAAACCAATGCGCCATCATACTGTTTTTATCCAACCCCATCTGCCTTTTACAAAATAAGAATTAGCACTCTTTTGCTTTTACTAATTTGATTCTTTTCTCCCAGATTCCTCGTACTTCTGCTAACACAAGATCATAGTCTCCTTGGATACTCTGCCAGTCCTTCTTACTATGGAATGTCCAGGACTGCGTCTTTCTTACTCAGGACCACAAAATGGCCAACACGTAACTGTGACCAATAAGACTTCTAATGTAATGCATCTGCATGAAGAAATTTCTCTAAACAGACGACAGGATCGCTTCCTTTGGTTTGGTGAATGTGAGCCTTTGTGAGGAGGTTATACTTGATCATGAGCAAAAGGGGTTCTCACATGCTCTTTTTGGCAGCCAAGAAAGAAAAAGGTAAGTGAAGACTTTGGTTTGCTTTATGCTATTCTTCTTTTGCAGCTTAGAATAAATTAAAAGTTGATAGTAAAATGCATTTTTGGCATTTTGCCTGGGGCAGTGGTTCTCAACCTCCCTAATGCTGCAAACTTTTAATACAGTTCTTCATGTTGTAGTGACCCCCCCAACCATAAATTTATTTTCCCTGCTACTTTATAAATCTGTAGTTTTGCTACTATTATGAATCATTATGTAAGCATCTGTGTTTTCTGGTGGTCCCAGGAAATCCCTATAAAAGGATCATTTGCCCCCCAAAGGGGTCACGACCCCCTAAGTTGAGAACCATTGGTCTTGAGGGAACACTGCTCAAACAAATGAAGACTGAAATAGAATCAAAGAGCAGACAAGAATGTTTAAAGGGACAGCATTGTATATGATGCTATGGATTTTCTTTAGTAGATGTGTCTATTTGTTCACTGAACATCAAGCAAGGGTGCTCTTCAATAACAGCCACACTGTATGTGTACATGTGTTGTGTATAAATTCATATGAAGATAACATGCTTTGAATATACTTGTAAATGTGGCCAAACTAATGATCATAAACACTGATGAAAGGAAGACTAGTGTGTACAGGTATAGAACAGCGTATGGACAAGATCAAGGAAGTTCAGGCAGTTTACTTGCAACCTTGCTGTTCCTTGTACCCAAGACATTCATAAAACACCTAAAGCAACATGTATTATTGAAACCATAACATGATCCAATTTGCAAGCATGCTTAGAACCCAAAACATTCTTTTTCGGAAAAAAACAAAACAAAATAATTTCCAAGCTAGTCTTGAAGGATTTTTGTGGACAAAGAATCAAGACGTTCTCACAACAGCGCATTTTACAGAGTAAGCGTACAGAGCCAAACTCCATGTAGCAGCCCGAGTCTGCCCCTACCCCACTCCACTCCCCTCAACTCTGCACTCACTTCTAGAAAAGATAACTATCAACTACTAGTTGTAACTAGTAGTCTGCTGCTTCACTCCCACCTGCTTAATCACTTAACTGTCACTGAGCTGTAAACTTTCTGTAATTAAGCAACTCTGTAATTTTTAATTATTTAATCGTTAATTCATATGCATTTTAAAAACAAACAGCACAAAAAAAATTCATTCCTACCATTATATCCAAACCTCAACTTAGAGATAGTCCTGCTGCCTCCAAATTTTTATATTTTGAGAAATGTATTGTGCACAGTTGTTTATATAGAGATAAGCAGATTGTATATTGCAGACAGCATATTTTTTTGCTTAATAATATATCTTGAAATTTTCTATCATTTCACCAAAACTCTCACATCCTGCTTGGGAATTGCTGTGTTATATCCCATTGTTTAGACACAATGTAAATTGATAATTAACACTTCCTGACTGCACACATTCAGGGAGCCCTCCTCATCGTATGTTCTGTGAAAAGCAGTCCCTGCGATTCTGCAAGTCCCAAATATGTTTCATCTTTCTTCAAACTCGTCCCTGCAAATAGGTCCTTCTATCCGACAAAACCAAATCTATTTATATCTATGGTAAAATAGTAGAAGTGTATTGTTCAAGCATCTGCCCCTCTAAGTGAAAGCATCTTCAATTATCTCCTTTAGCCAGGGACCAGGGAACTAGTCTCATGTTCTATATATACGTTCATCAGCCTCACAATCTACACATTCATAAGTCTTGCTGGGAACCTGCCTCATGATCTATATGTTCATCAGCCTCACAATCTACATATTCACAGGCCCTGCTGGGGACCAGCCTCATGATCTAGACATTCACAGGCCCTCTGTTCCTACATCAAACCTTTGCTATCTCTCGTCTATCTCCACTCTCACTTTAGACTCTGTTACCTAGACCTCCCTACCTAACCTGCCTTCCTGTCTATCATCTGCAGGTCACAGAATGTCTTGCATAAGGCAGGTATCTGTGCAGCTCACATTAACCAACCAACCAAACAAACAAACAAACAAAAAAGTACTAAACACGGCTTCCCATGAGGCAACCATACCCTGGGCCTTGCTGAGTAGCCCTTCCCAGCTCTAGTATAGCCACTTTCCCCTCCAGCAACACTAAACTCTTATCACAACTATGGAACTGGGTGTGATCTAGCCCTTCACGTGTATGGCTCCAGTTGTTCAGAACACTAGTTTCTACCCAATTCCAGTCCTCCGTGTGGTCAGCTACACTTCTATTCCCAACCCTCAGTTTCAATATATGGCACAATGAGGGGCTAGAACCAAGGCTCCAGGACCAAACTAAATGGATCTGCTTTTACCATTTATTAGCTTTGTACCATCGCTATCACTACCTCTACCTCTACCTCTACTCCTACCCCTAGCCCTAGCCCTATCCCTAGCCCTACCCCTACCCCTACCCCTAACCCTACCTCTATCTCTCTATATATATTCCCCCACCTCCAGCTTCATTTTCCCAACTGTATAATGGGAGCATTATTTAGCACTAACCTCAAGACTCATCATGAGTCTTACAGGTAGCACAAAGAGGCAGTTGAAAGCTCACACATTATCAGTGCATGTAAGATGTGATACCAGCAGAAACCTTCCTCCCAGAAGCCTTCATGGAACCATACATAAAGCTAGGCTCGCTTGTATGGCAAATGGATCTGAAGAGACAAGCTGAAGAGACAACTCATTCAACATATATCAGGTTCAAAGGCATGTGAGGACTGGGCAGACTCAGTCCTCTTCCCAAGACTGCTAAGATAAGAAATCACACAGCTCAGAATGGATCCTCTTGTTAGTATTGGTTTTGATAGTGAGTGAGCTAGTCCTAATGGCTCTAACAGTCATGGGCCATGTACCGGTAGTCTGCCGGGTATGCGGCACAGAAAAGAGCAACTTAACAAACTCCTACTTTAGAGAATTTGCTGTTAAAGAGGTCAAAAGACAAACATGCTTTCAATCTAGAGCTAAATCATGGCGGCGGCGGCAGCAAAGACCAAAAGCAAGAACAGAGCAAAGGACGCTATTTTTAATAAGGTGTTATGACATCCTTTCAGGATAGGGGACACCTGAACAGACCCCTAATGAAGTGAGGAAGAGAGTAAGCTAACTCTCGGTGGAAACGAGTTCCAGATGAAAGAAACTCCAGCTGCAAAGATCCTCTGATTTAGGCTCACTCTGAGAAGAGACAGGAAGTAGGTGATGGTGAACCTCAACAACTGAGGGACAGACGATGAAGCATTCAGAGTCAGGATGTACCGGGCTGTAGGGTGCAGTGAGCGCCTGAGATACTCCAAGGACGAAAATAAACCACTAGGGGTTTTTAAAGCCAGAAAGTGACCTGAGCAATTTGGGTTTTGTTTAAATTTTTGTCTTACTTATTGTTGCTAGTGTGGCAGGGGAGGAGTCCTCAGAATGCAGATAGGAATGAAAATGATAGAGCCCGGTGAGAAACTACCGGGGAGCGATGGGGAAGAGAATGAACAAGAAGTGATTTACACTAATACTCTGGAGTTCTCTAACCATTAGTGATTGAGGAGGGAAGGATGTCTAGAACTTAATAAATAAATACATGAGCAAATAAGGTACACCCAATAGCAGAGGAAGAAAATTACATTGGAGAGAGGCCTTGGTATGTGATGAGTAAGAAAGAGAAAGGATCGAGAGAAAGGAAGGGTGTGGCCCTGAAGGGATGCAGCCCAGGATCCTGTGAGCATTGTGCCCTTACCATTCCATATCTCTCCCTCCAAAAGCCTTGAACTTCCTTTCTATGCCTTTACTGTGTGCTTCCTTACTGCCCTTCAACTTGCCAAAAGATACGTAACCTAGAGAGGAAGGGATACATTAGTGGAACTTTCCATTTTCTTGTTGTTGACTGTTTTTAAGAAGCCTAAAGCTCAATGCGTTTGCAAGAGAGCCACTGAATAGAGGCACTCCTAACACCAACCTGAGAAATGATCAAAATAAACAAAATGTCCTTAATACAATCCATCTTCCACTAACTCACTCGACTTGCAGTCTTCTAACATCTTCCCTTTGGTTTTTCGTATTACAGAACTTTATCCCCAAAGGGGCCAGGAAATATCCCAGGATGGCATTAAACCCCTAGAGTGACTGCATCTCAGCTTGTATACTAGTGACTTCTGCAAATAGCTGCAACCAAAATAACTCACTTAGCAGTGTAAAAAAGAAAAGCTTCATCTTGGTTCAATTTCAGAGGGTTCAGTTCCTAATTGTGTGGGTAGAATACACTGGCAGCTGGGACATGTGTTGAAGAACAGCCATCTTGTGTCCCGCACAAGGAAGGGTATAAGTACTGCACAGACCCAAAGACACCCCTGTAACCTTCTTCCTATAATTACTTCCCACCTTCTACTATTCACTCCCTCCCAATGATGTCATGCTATGATTCCATCAAAGGCTTAATCCATTCATTAGGTCAGTGGCCTCAAGGTCCTATTGTCTAGTAGAGGGGATATTGGCAACTGTTGGCTGATGTGTGGGGAGAGTAGGTTTTCTTCAGGGATGCAGCCCCTGATAGCCTGCTATATATCAGTCATAGCCTCACAAGCTTGCAGGATACTGGTAGTACTAAGTAGTAAATGGAAAGAAAGAAAGAAAGAAAGAAAGAAAGAAAGAAAGAAAGAAAGAAAGAAAGAAAGAAAGAAAGAAAGAAAGAAAGAAAGAGAGAGAGAGAGAGAGAGGGAGGGAGGGAGGGAGGGAGGGAGGGAGGGAGGGAGGGAGGGAGGGAGGGAGGGAGGGAGGGAGGGAGGGAGGAATATATGAAGTTGGAAGAGAAAGGGGGCAGAGAATATGGAAGGAGCTGGAGGAGAGAGACTGGAAGATGGATTTAATTAAAACATATGCATGTATGGAATTCTCAAACAACAAAAATTGAGATAACTCTAGAAACACATCACAGACTCATCAAGAGGTGTGTTTAATTAATAAGTTAGGAGGTTCTCGATTCAATCAAGGTGACAGTCTAGATTAACCACCACAGCTTGAAAGAGTGTAGAGTTATTTCTACTCAAATAACTTTTAAAATGAATGTGTGCGTTTAAAATAAGGTCTGTGAAGTTTTTCCACTGTCATCATTTTTTGTTGTTTTGTTGACTGCTGAGGCAGGGCCTCATGTAGCCAGGCCTTAAACTGGATATATAATAGAAGCTGGCTTTACATCCCCAATCTTCTTTCCTCCATTTCCCAAGAGCTGGGATTACAAGCACATGCTGCCACACCCACATCTTCATTACAAAATACAAATAGGTTTAATTAACACTGGGAAATTGATACTGCAGTTAAAGTGATGCCACTTTCTACCTCCTCCTCCCCTCCTCCTCCTCCTCCTCCCCCTCCCCCTTCTCCTTCCCCCTCTCCCTCTTCCTCCTCCTCCTCTTCTTCTTTGTTTCCTGCCTTTTGCCAAATTGTCTCCACTTCACTTTCAAACATAAATTCCCATGCCAATTCATCCAAAAAGAAACAAATGGTAACTCGGAGGTATTTGAACAAACAAGGACGCCCCTCTGTCCCCTCCACAGGACTTCATCTCGATAGTGACAAACAGACAGATGAAGTGAGTGGCAGAGGAGCTCAAGTGACTAAACTCAGAATGTGTACACATTCGTGGACCTCGCAAAGTGTGCATCAAACATTCAAATGACTAATTAAAACCAACATTTCTCCCAGATGCTATCCTGTCATTAGCCTTCAGCCTTCTGGGTAAACCGGGAGGCAGGCTCCATGTAATTTTTCATAGCAGAAACCTAAAAGAAAAATATTCATGATCATAGTTGAGTGTCTAGGGGACTATCTTGCTATTGAATCAGGCATGGTTTCAGGAATAGCTTAGCGCTCCCCCTCCTATATCAAGCTATGAACACAGATGTCCCTTTCCCCAAAAGCACCACTACCCTAGCAATGCCCTTTTGATGATCTGATGTTTAGGTCTCGGTCAGACACATCCAAGAAGTGGAGGGGCACACGGTAAATCAACCTGTGCTCTCACAGTGAACAGAGGAAAATACCTCCGCTTAACCGCCTTATCACTAGCTGCGCCTCGATTATGCATATGATTAAAATTGCAAGGCACACAACCTAATCCTGTGCAGAAGGCCCAGGATTCTATTTGTTTATCAGACAAACAAACAAACACCATGCCCTGTTCTCTCTCAGGATCCATGACAGGGAATTCCCAAAAGTTATCTAGTGCTCCTTCAATACTAAGGCTTCCTGGCAGTATACATACCTTGTATCTTCACTTCTAAATTAATTCCTTCTTTTTCCAGTGGCTATTTGTGTTAGCCTCAGTTCTTTGCACAAAACACCAGAAACATGGGTTATAAGGCTTCTAAACAAGAAGCAGCAGTAACGCTCTGACTCTCGCAAAATCCTTCAGAATCTACCAAACTCATCCACAGGGTCGAGCCGGAAGGGAAGGACAGACTCAGGGATCAGCCTCGGCGCTGCACACCTGGCAGAGCAAAGTCCTGGGATGTAACTAACAAACATTTTGTTCAAGAACAAAGAAAAATGTCCAACGGGCTGAAAACTGCTTAATGAAAAAATGGCAAAAATGATCCAGCATGGTTTTCTACAGATGTTTGATGTTTCCTTTAAAACCGTATGTGGAGTGGGGACATTGAAAGAAAAAAATTATAATTATAGCTAGTTATAATGTGGTCCAAAAATGACGGCAGTGTCAACGATTGTATTTGATGACTGGGGAGAGACTCCAGCTTAGGACTCTCCAGCAGAAGTCACACAGGTCTCCAGTGGGACTCTCTGACCACAGCTCAGAAACCTGACTGTCCGCACATTGGACATTCCTGCTCTCTGAGCCGAGGCCACAGGGTTAAGTGCAGAATGCCAGCAAGTGATTTTCTGTTGAGAAGGAATCCACACGGGGACTTGGACACTACAGTTCCCTGTGATGGTTGATTTTGAAGTTCAATTTGAGGCATGATCACAACCAGGATAATCTCAGGTCCTTTATTTGGAAGTCCTTGGAGGTTAGGATGTAACCTCTGTAGCTTCCAGGAACTACCAGTAACCTCACTGCTAACTGGTAGAGTTGTCAATTCTTAAATCTTGAGGTTTGTTTTGTTTGGTTTTGCTAAATTGACATTTTAAAACAATTGCATTAGTTGCTTTTCTGTTCCTATTTTAAAGCGCTAATACCAAAAGCATCTTAAGGAAGAAAGTCTCTATTTTAGTTTATGCTCCCAGAGGAATAGAGTCTATTATGGCAAGGAGCCATGGCACCAGGGCCAGAAAGCCATCTAATCATGTTTAATCCTCACACAAGAAGCAGAGAGGGGAAGAAAGAGGGAAAGGGAAGAGGCAGAGAGGAGGAGAGAGAGGGAAAGGGAGGGAGAGGGAGAGAGGGGGAGGGGGAAGGAGAGGGGAAGGAGAAGGGGAGAGGGAGGGGGAGGGAAAGGGAGAACGAGAACACCAGCTTATATCTTTTCATAGCCTCCCCAAGTAGAACCATCAGTTGGGGACCAACTACTACATGTTCAATATATAAGCCTCAGGGAGAACATTACTTATTCAAATTATCAGCCATCTACTAATACTACAATATTTTAACCGAAATACGAGAAGAGACCTTCAGATTTCAGCATAAAGTGCCTCAGTTTTCCTTGAATCAGGAGCACCTTGGTCATCCCAGGATAGACCAGGGTAGATGCAGGTTCTGGGCAGCATTTACAAATCCTTCTGCTCCCAGACCCCAGGTGAGCATATGGTCCACAAGAAGCCCATCTGCTTGTGCTCTGAAATATCCTGACCAAGACGTTCCAAGGACCCTCTCACAGTTAAAAAATAGATATGGCGTTCTACAAGAACTTCCATGATTATTTGATTTTAATTTGCTTTCCCCCCTTTGCAGTGTGTGTCCCAGGAAATGCAGTCCTCAGTTTCGCACCCACCTCTAGCTGTTATTTGGTCTCTAGCTTCTCATACGTGGAAAATATTCTCAATAAATCACTGTTGCTCTTCTATGGCTAAACCCAATGCATGCATGCATGCCAGTGCTTATGGGACTAAGGTCTATGCTAACCACATCATTTCTCTTGAAGTTTGGACTCTGAAGCCATGATTATCTCCTTGGCCTCTGCTGACATCCTGAGACAATCCTATATCTACCTAACCAGTGCTCACTGTTTAAGTCAGGGATGAAAAATACATTTCACCTTATTTACCAATGCTCATCAAATACAGTAGTAGCCTCTATGAACATTGTTGAGAGACTTCTCAAGGCAGAGTGCTGTGCCTGGCATACCATGTCTCCCATAAACATGGTGCAAAAACATGGGCCATGATTTCTTTTCTTCTTTTCTCTTTTTCTTTATTCTTCTCTGGTATATTACATCTTGACCACAGTTCCCCTCTCTCCTTTCCTGCCAGTCCCTCCCCCACCTCCTCTCTCTCCCAGATCCACCCTCCCTCCATTTCCCTCCTTTGCCACATTCTCTCTCTCTCTTTTCTCCCTCCCTCCCTCTCCCTCTCCCTCTCTCTCTCTCTCTCTCTCATTTTAAAATTTCCCACACCTTCATTCATACCTGAATCTCCAACCACCTCTTACCCACTGACACCCACAGCTCTCTCTAAACTGGAAGGCTCCTGGTGTGAAATAAGTTGTTATCGCTGTAGCCTCACGGACACCCCCACCTCACATGTCTGCAACTGCAGAGCCTGCCACCTCTCCAGAATTTTATATTGTCACTTAGGAGACCCTGGTATGCTTCTCACCACACCGCACCTGTGATGACCCAGCAATTTCTTCTTCCTCCCATGATCGACATTCCCGTCTGGATGTGTTTTTCACACATCAGCACAATCAAAATAATGACCATGCTTACATTCCCAGTATTTCCTGTGTCCCTTTGCCCCTCTTCCTAGGCAACCTGCGTGTGCTCTAAAATCGTACAGCCTGGGTTAAAATGTTCACAGGAAAACTCCAGAGCTGGTCCAGAGCAGGTAACTTAACTTCTCTTGGTGTCAGCTAGATTATTAAAGTAAAAAGCAGTGTTTCTTATCTCAAACTAGTTTGGTGGTAACGACACAGGTATAGCTAGAGTCTCAGAATTCTCAAAGCAGCCTTCAGTGGCTACATTTAAGATATATCCGGTAGGTCAGCTCTAACCAAAGGTGATGTACAGACCTGAGCACCACTGGTCTCTCTTTAAAAGTCAGTATCCCTGTCAAGCTGTTGTTGGCCCTTGGTGACTTCACACCTAATTTCTACCCTATGCAAAGCCTCCTTCCCCAACCTTGGCCAGCCTTCCCTGTGTTAACTTTGGATCTCTATTCAAAATGTTAGTCCCACAAATATCCTATGTGAAGTATTGCATCCCCTTTCAGCCCTCCTCCCTCCATTCTTCTGATTCCCAAGGGTTTCTGTACCATCCAGCTTCCGATAGATTTGCCTATGTATTTATTATCTGTCTCCTTCCATTTAAACATAAGTTCTATGAGAGGTAGGACATTGCTGCTTTGACATTTTCCTAGCTCCTGGGCACCTTGTAGGTGATGTACACACTGGTTGAAATCACTGTGATTGATACCCAACAAAATAACGGCTATTCCCATGAGCATAGTCAGCATTGCCATGTGCTTCAGCATGGCCAAAAACCTTGCCACTAAATGTCCAGCTGGAAAAGAAACCAAAAACAAGCTTTCCCTCCTCAAATTCAGTCCTCCTCCTCCTTCTGGTGACGAGGCCTTGTTTTGATTTACATTTCTCCTTACACTATACTTATCTTCTTAGATCTATTTATTTTATTATGTGTGTCTGAGTGTTTATCCTCCATGTTTGTCTGTGCACTACACGCAAGCCTGATGCCTACAAAGGTCAGAAAAGGACATTCAAGCCCCTGGAACTGTATCTGGAACAGAAGGTTGCAAGTCGCCTCTCTTTCAGCTCCTCTCCTCGACTTCTTACCTGATCTGGATTTCTACAATTTACTACTCATATCTGATTTCTCTGCTTCTTAAATCTGGCGTCATCACTAAGGAACACACACACATACACTACACACACACACACACACATCACATCACAACATATACACACTCACACACCACATGCACACCACATACTCACACTTACATACACTCACACACACCATACATTCACACCACACACACACAAACTCACACACTACACCACACACACACACACCACAACACACACACACCATACACACACATTCTCACACACTCATATACACTCACACACACACACACACACACACACCATACATTCACAACGCACACACACACACACACACACATCTTCTATTTGGCACTTGGCCCACTTGATCCTCTAGAGTCTACTAAAATTAACCCCACAGCTGCTGAGTCCCCAGATCAAAACATCCACACAGTCCCATTCATCCTGTTTCCTGTCTGATCAGGACAATCCTCTGGTAAACCAAAGCTTCAGGGGAATTAACGTAGCCGTCTTTAATTCATAACAATGAGTTTTTGCCTTAGCAATGTTTTCTGCCTCCTGATGATGCATGCATGCCTCAAAATGTTTAAACTCATAGTTCTTGAGAAAACCTAACATCTGTATCAGCAACTCATTTGCCTAGGCAATCATCACGCTAACACCCATTAGGCAAATAGCAACTTGTACACCAAATAGGGCTGGCGTTCTCCAATAGAACACGCAAGCAGCTGTAAGTAGGTTTGCATATATGTGTTGTGTATGCCCTTCCTACCAGGGAGCCTCATGGTAACCAATGAAGATATATATAGTAGATTGGCTCTGCCAAAATTATGGAATCATATATAATCCTCAGCCACTAAAACCTTGACTGATTTAAATGCAGTTCCTGAGTGCTTTGTGTGAGATATATTTGATATAATAAAATATTCAAACCCAGAGTCTCTGACAACTACAACATGCCGTAAGAATCGCCTGCAGTCTATGTCCTGCCAATGCCTCTCCTGGAAATTACTGCAGAACCTGTGGCCCTAACTGCCCTAAACCTTTCTGCAGTCCAGTATACTTCAGTCTTACAAAGCTCATCTTGGATCTGGTAAGCACTGGCCTGGAATGCGCCAGCGGTACTGCTCCTTTGTCTATTTATGTCGCCCTTACAGGAGGACGGGCTCCTCACCTGTCACACCTACCATTTGTGGTATGTTCATCTATCAGTGCATTGTTACGTGGCTTTCCCATACCTTTACTGAATCTCCCCACACACACACACACACATACACACACACACACACACACACACACACAAGGAGAGATATGCATCAACAGAGCTCATGCGACCAGTAGCTGCAGGGCAATGTTTTAAGGAAGTAAGGGGTCATTACTTGCATTCCTATAACACGTGGGAAAGGGTGGCCTCTCCCAACCTACCTCTCCAGCTGTACTTCTGATGCTTATGTTCTTGATCATACTATGTTAACACCTTTTCCCATTGCTGAATTAAATACCCTGACAAAAGCAACATGAGGAGAGAAAGGATTTATGTGCTTGCAATGTGAGGGCACAGTCCACCACGATGAGGACTCTGGCAGACTTGAGCCATCTAGTCACATTGCATCCAGTCAGGAAGCAGAGAACAATGAACACCCATGATTGGCTACCTTCCTCCATTTGGTTGGTCCAGAACATAACCCTGGGTTGGTCTCCCCACTTCAGTTATCCTAACCAAGATAATCCCTCACAGGCATGCCCAGAGGTTAAGCCAATCTCAATAATCTCTCATTGGTTTTCCCAAAAGGTTGTCTCCTAGATAATTCCAGGGGCTGTTGAGTTCTCAACCAACACTAACCATCGAAAATAGGCAACCCTGAGATTCCACTTCACACCAGTCAGAATGGCTACAATCAAAAACTCGGGTGACAGCAGATGCTGGCGAGGATGTGGAGAAAGAGGAACACTTCTCCATTGCTGGTGGGATTGCAAGCTGGTACAACCACTCTGGAAATCAGTTTGGCGGTTCCTCAGAAAATTAGACATAGTACTACCTGAGGACCCAGCAATACCACTCCTGGGCATATATCCAGAAGATGTCCCAACCGGTAAGAAGGACACATGCTCCACCATGTTCATAGAAGCCTTATTTATAATAGCCAGAAGCTGGAAAGAACCCAGATGCCCCTCAACAGATGAATGGATACAGAAAATGTGGTACATTTACACAATGGAGTACTATTCATCTATTAAAAACAATGAATTTATGAAATTCTTAGGCAAATGGATGGATCTAGAATATATCATCCTGAGTAAGGTAACCCAATCACAAAAGAACACACATGATATGCACTCACTGATAAGTGGATACTAGCCCAGAAGCTTAGAATGCCCAAGATACAATTCACAAACAACATGAAACTCAAGAAGAAGGAAGACCAAAATGTGGATACTTCAATCCTTCTGATAAGGGGAAACAAAACACCCATGGAAGGAGTTACAGAGGCAGTGTGGAGTAGAGACTGAAGAAATGACAATCCAGAGACTGCCCCACCTGGGGATCTATCCCATTTACAATCACCAAACCCAGACACTGTTGTGGATGCCAACAAATGCTTGCTGACAGGAGCCTGATATAGCTGTCTCCTGAGAGGCTCTGCCAGTGCCTGACAAATACACAAGTGGATGCTCACGGCCATCTATTGGACTGAGCATAGGATCCCCAATGCAGGAGCTAGAGAACAGACCTAAGATGCTAAAGAGGTTTGCAGCCCCATAGGAGGAACAACAATATGAACTAACCATTACTGCCCCCCTACTGCCCCCCCTCCCCAGCTCCCAGGGACTAAACCACCAACCAAAGAGTACACATGGTGCATATGTAGCAGAGGATAGCCAACCTGAACATCTTTGGAGGAGAGACCCTTGGTCCTGTGAAGGCTCTATGCCCAAGTGTGAGGGAATGTCAGGGCCAGGATACGGGAGTGGGTGGGTTGGTGAGCAGGGGGGAGGAGGGAAGGGATAAGGGAAGGGTGTTTTGGGGAGGGTAAACCAGGAACAGGGATAACATTTGGGATGAAAATAAAGAAAATATCCAATAGAAAGAAGAAGAAAAACTGGGCAATGTTCCTTCTGTTTATATTAGTGAATAATTGAGGCACATAAACCAGCTACAAACTCTTCAATCTACAATGATGACCTGCCTGCCAGAAGTAGTAGTACAAGGCACAAAGAGTGGAGGTAACCAATCAATGTCTGGCTGGATTCAGTGCTCACTCCATGAGATGGAACCCATCTCCAACACTGCACAGGCAGTCAAGAGCCTGAGACTAGATAGGCCAGAGACTACGGTAACACCAAGTACTACTCTTCTTATGGCTAAAGAAACATAGCCATAAGACGACTCCTAATGGCTTTCTGCTATACACACAGACAACTGTCTTGGTCAGCCATCATCAGAGAAGCTTCTCTCTCCAGTTGGATGGCAACAAGTACAGATGCCCACATCCAGACAGGGTGACAGACCTTGGAAAACTCAGTCCTAAGTGTGGTATCTCCATCAATTCTTTCTCTCGACCTTTAGGGAACCCTGTGGAAGAGGAGGCAGAAAGATTGTAAGAGCTGAAGGGATGGGGCATACCAGGGCCTTCTAAACACAGCAGAGACAAACACACATATGAACCCACAGAGACCATGGCAATATGCACGGGACCTACACAGCTCTGTGCCACATGGGGTCACAGCACTGAGAGGAAGAACAGACACAGGCCCCCATATCTCACCCAGAAGCTATCTCCAATGTGTAACCCCTCACAGATGAAATTAGTTCTCTTCCCACTGGATATAGATCACTCTTAAGGGTAGGCCCTATGACCAACACAAAACGAACTCAGTGACATCCTTGGAGGTTCTTAGTCACCTAACATTTTGTCAGAGCATTTTTTTCTGCCTTACAGGCATTTGTTTATACATTATGGCTTCTGTTTTTGACGGGATTCCTAGGTGTGCGAACACCGTCTTTCTGAGCCTGTCAGCTTCTTGTGCTTTTTCTTTGGCCCTTTTTACTTCTGTTTGTTTGTTTTTATCCTTCTCTGAGTTTTTATTTTATTTCACTTTACTACTAGTCTTTAAGTGTTTGTTTTCTAAAGAGAGATAGGAAGGGGGTGAATTTGGATGGGAGGTGGTAGCAAGAACCTCCGAGGAGATGGGGGAGGGGAAACAAATCAGAATATACTCTATGAAACAAATCTATTTTCAATAAAAACAAAAATAGGAAAAAAAATAGACAACAGTTTTTGTCTAAAGTGAGAGTCTTCATGAAACACCTAAAATTGACTGTTTCAACTGTATCTCCGATTCTCCCTAGTGTGCCATTATCTCCACAAGCAGGCGTGGAAGCCTGCCTCTAAGAAGGAGATCCCATGGATTCCTGCATCCTGGCATTTATGACATTATATGATTCTTCCATTCATGTCTGTATAAGCTGGAATTACCGTCAAAGTGCAGTAGATAGTCTTTTCAACACCCAAGTTTGCAAACAACTCCCACTTTCTACTTTGTTGTCTTTCTTACACGATTTACTTACACAATGGACTTACTTCCTCTGGGAAAAGCAGCCCCAGCCCCCGAAGGAGCTCTGTGGACTGGCATCTGTGACAAGTGACACTCATCCATCTTAGAAGCAGATTCCCCAGAAGCAGGTAAGTCTGTACAGGGCAGAAGCTACAGCTTACAGCAGGACTACCATCGCTTGCGAACCTGAGGTGAGATCTCCAGTCCAGCTCCTCATTTTCTGACCTGCAAGCCTGAGATACTCAGCTTTGTTCCCAGCCACTGAGCTCAGGGGGCACAGTTTCTTAAACAGCAATAGATCCCTCATTCCCATGGAGAGACTTCATGGATGTTCCAGGCTTCCCTACCCAGTCTGGCACAGTGTGTGTTCAATAAATACGTGTCAATTACTCTCTTTCATGTCCCTTAGCATCCATACCTGTCAGTCTATACCTCTGTATAACTAAAAATCTATATCTTGTTTTCCATCAGCCCAGGTAGGTCATTTGTCCTTTCAAGCTCATATCATGTGAACACTGCTTCGCCGTCCCCCTGCCTCCACTGTAGCCACTGCCTCTGAACTCCATCCTTTCCAGTGTGACTCCAGTAATCTATAGAAAAACACATCTGCCCCATTTAAGACCTTTCAACGTGTCCTGTTGCCCGAAATAGACTCCAGTCTCCTTGGTACTGCACTCGGGACTTCTCCCTGTGTGTCCATCTTGCTCAGGTCCCTGGCTTAGCTTTTTTGCTTCAGTGACTGACATCACCTATTGCTTCTGCTCAACAAACCATCCGCTAACCCGTTCCTTGTTTGCTTCACTGTTTGTTTCCTGAGACAGGATCTCACTCTGCAGTCCAGGCTGTCTTGGAGTTCACTGTGCAGACTGGGCTAGCCTTGAACCTGCTGCAACATGCCTGCCTCTGCCTCCTGGGTGCCGGCGTTTCAGCACATGGGTGAGCCACCGCTGTACCCAGCTCATCCCTGGCTTTGTCCATTCTGTGTCCTTACTTGAAACTCTTTGAATCATTTCCGGCTGGTTCAATTCAACTTATCCTGCGAGACTTGGATAAGAAATCACCCCTCTTGTTCAGCCAGCTGCTTGTTTTCTGTGCTCCCTAGGACCCTGAAGCTACCAGCATTGACTGGTATGTACCTACAATGCATCTGAGGCATCTGGTGCCGTTTGTGCTGTTTTTTAAAGATTTGTTTTATTTTTAATTATATGTGTGTGTGTTTGTGTTTGGGAAGGGGTGCTATGTGCATGTGGGAGCACAGCTGCTTGAGGAGGCCAGAGGTGATGGTGAATCCCACGGTGCTATAGTTACAGGAAATTGTAAGCTGCCCTACATGGTTGCTGGGAGCCAAAGGTGGGTCTGTATCTTAATTACTTTTCTATTGCTACGAAGAAACACCATTATCAAGGCAACTTACAGAAGACAGAGTTTCAGACGGTAAGTCCACGGCCATCAGGGTAGGGAGCTTGGCACTGGAGCAATAACTGAGAACTTACATCCTGACGAAACAGCCATGAGGCAGAGGACTAACCAGGAATGGTGCGGGATTTCGAAACCTCAAAGCTCACCCAGAGCGACACACCTCTTAGGCCTTCCTAAAACAACCCACCAAGTAGGGTCTAAGTCTCAAATATATGAGCCTATGGTTGTTGTGCAATTCAAACCACCAGTTTGCAAGGTCAGTACAATTTCAGAACCATCACTCCAGCCCCACCCCCAATTTTTTCTTCAAAAAAATAAAATCAAATCTATTCATGGACAATGAATTAACTGCTTTTGGTGATCTAAGAGAACCCTGTTAGGTGTAGAAACATTAAATAGGAAGCTCTGTTTATAGGATTCAAAAGTAAGAGAATGCAAAAATTGGTCACTATGAAGAAAACATATCAGTTTGCATGGGGAGCAAACTGCAGAAGGGAATTCTGGAAAGGAAGCAAAACCAGCTGTTAGTCTCCCTTTTTCTATTTTTTGTTTTTTACTTATTCACTTTTCATCCTGTTCACTGCCCCCTCCCAGTCACCCCTCGAACAATCCTTCCCCTATCACCCTCTCCTTCTCCTCTCAGTGGGTGGGCCCCTTGGGTATCCCCCTACCCTGGCACTTCAAGTCTCTGCAAGGCTAGGCACTTCTCACACTGAGGCTAGACAAGGCAGCCCTGCTAGAACATATCCCACATACAGGCAACAGCTTTTGGGATAGCCTTTTGCTCCAGTTATTCTGGACCAACTCTCTCTCTCTCTCTCTCTCTCTCTCTCTCTCTCTCTCTCCCTCCCTCCCTCTCTCCCTCCCATTATTTATTTTATGTACTTGAGTACACTGTAGCTGTCTTTAGACACACTAGAAGAGGGCATCGGATCCCATTACAGATGGTTGAGAGTCACAATGCAGTTGCTGAGGATTGAACTCAGGACCTCTAGAAGAACAGTCAGTGCTCTTAACCTCTGAGTCATGTCTCCAGCCCCTTATTTATTTAGTTATTTAGTTGTTATTTATTTTTTCTAGTTGTTAGTTGACATAATTCAATCTCTGGGACCCACATGTTAGAAGTAGAGGACCAACCAACAGCCACAAGTTGTCTTCCGACATTCACGAACATGCATGCCCACACATGCATGTGTGTGTACCAGAGAACAAAGGCTGACAATGGTGTCAATGGCCGGAGCACTGCTGTCATGGAGCTCCACAATAGCAGTGCGTGTCTGTCTTAACTTCACCCATGCAGACCTCTCCTCCCTTCCACTGTCTCAGGCCATTCTGATGCCCCTTAAGACAAAACAAGGGAAAACCCAGATTTCAAAATTCATTTGGCTCCGATCTCTTACTCTGTGTCTTAACATATATCTGCAATCTGACCAGTAAAACAGTGCAAAGACCAAAAAACTAGCTGCAATACTTAAAATGAGGTACATCTAGCATCCAATACCTGTCCAGCTTGTGCAAAAGACAGCTAAGACAAAGACCTGAAAGAACTTCGTACTAGCTTCGTCACAGTGGCCAAATTATTTAGCTCCTGGGTGGTTTCTTTTTGCAAAGGAAAACTGAGATTAATAGCAGTTCTTATCCCATCAGGTTACTGGGAAGAATAAATGAGAGAATGCATTAGTGTACATAGAAATCGATAAATTTAACTTCTAAAATGGTCAGCTAAATGGAAACACACTTAAAACCTTTTTATATGAGAAGGTCAAACCACCTAACAAAATGCCTTTGTCCCAAGCAAAATAAACATTGAGGAGAAATGCTGGAGGCAAAGGAGCTTGAGATGCCCATGTGGGACCTTCTGCAGACCATAAAGAACAACATAATTTAATTAGAAGCTCCTAGCTTCCAAAGGCCTCAATGAATAGGTAGGAAATAGATGTTTTTCAATCAGGACCTTATTGCATGCCCACAACATAAGACACAGAGCCTCAATTATGTTGGCCAAAGGCCATGTTAACACAGGGGTGGGGGTGGAGAAATAAGCAGAGTGACCATTTCTTTACATTATTTTCCCTACTGACTTCAAGGGCAGTGGCTGTAAGCGTACATCTTTGTTGCCTCTTATAGGGTAGGTAGAATTTGAAGCCTAAGGAATCTTTGCACCAAATTTTAACAATCAAGGCTAATAGGTTTCAAGACTGAAAACCATTAGAGCTAAGTCTGACCAGGTGATGTGAAACACAGCAGGCTTTTAAAAATGAAGGTTCCCCCACCCTCTGATGGGTCTGTGTCTACTCACCCTGAGAGGGAGGCTTCACCTGTAAATGTTCAAATGTGCCTCAGTTTACGAAAACAAAACTGAGGCGGACAAGACGGTTCATCGTAGAAAAGTACTCACTGGCAAAACTATGGCAACGTGAGCTCAATCCCCAGAACTGACAGGAAGACAAGGGAAGGCAGAAGCTGACTCCACCAAGAGTCCCTCTGACTTCCACATGTGCACCACGATAGTGTCTCTCACACACACTTCATACACACAGCAACCAATGACAAAAACTGTATCCTCCCCTAGCCAGCCTGAAACCTGCTTGCTCAGGGGTGGAGCTTGCCGCTCAATCATTCTGCCATGCCCACTGCTGGAGCCTGCCGCTTTACTGTTCCAGAGCCATACACGTGGTCATCCTGCTACTGGACCCCAAGATTATTTGGCGGGAATCGGGTCCCCTTCCCCTGCTTCATAACTGCGTGCGGAATAGTAAAATTAAGCTTTGATCAGAATGACTGTCTTAGCTACATCTTTATCTCGCACCGCCTAGCCCTTCTCTTCCAGGTTTCTAAGATGCCTTTCCAGACTAGAACCCAAACATGTGAGCTGCTGGCCAGACACAACAAAAAAAATAGAATTTTTAAAGAGTAAAAAATCAACATACACAAATTTTCAAAACAAGGACATTAGAAGACAACTGATGTTCATGGGGGAATTCCTTTCCATTAGCATCACCTAATGTGATGGTGCGATAATCCCAGGACTCACAAAAGTATCAAAAGTTTAAGACCATCTTGGGCTACACAATGACTACTAGGCCAACCAAGGGTACATTGTAAATTCCACTTAAAATCATAACAATAATACAAGTCTTTTGAATATATATATATATATATAAGCATTACATGCAGAAACTATCTGTGTCTCTATCAATATATTTAAGAAATTTGAAAAAAGAACTAAAAAATGTAAATAAAGGAAATGGTTGCCAGGCGGTGGTGGCACACCTTTAATCCCAGCACTTGGGAGGCAGAGGCAGGCGGATTTCTGAGTTCGAGGCCAAGCTGGTCTACAAAGTGAGTTCCAGGACAGTCAGGGCTACACAGAGAAACCCTGTCTCAAAAAACCAAAAAAAGAAAAAGAAAAAAGAAAAAAAAGAAATGATCATGAAGAACACTCAGTTTAAGCTTTACATTTTAGAGTTAAATCTTAGCAAACAACATGGCCTCTCATTATTGACAGATGTAGGACTAGAACCCAGAACCCCTCACTGGTGACTTTCTGCCTCCCAATCACATCTCTTATTCACCAGGTATTATTTGAAGTGCATTTTGAACTGTGTCTAAACACTCTCTGTCAGATTTTTTTAATGACGCTCTAGGTAGCTGTCTTTATGTGAAAGCAGATCAGCCTGGAGTTTAAGGAAGTATAGCAGAATAGAAACACCAGACTGAAGAAAATCTCTGGCCACAAAGGACCTCATTTCACACACGACACTCCCAGCAATCTGAGGCTTAAGCGCACTGGAGCTGTGAAGACACAGAGCTATTCCACATTTCTTTTTTGCCTACATGCCCTAAGCTCTCAACGAAGCTTTGGGGATAAGACAAAACAGTCAATCCCTCACAGTACACAGTGGGAGCAGCCAGCATCATTTTTGTTTGTTTGTTTTTGTTCTTTTGTTTTTTTTAATGATTTCTGTGCTCTAAGCAAAATACTTGTCAGTCTACGTGGATTATCTCACTAATACATCCAATTTGAAGTCCATGAATTATGCTCTGTGCTTATTAGCATTTTGTTGACACTGAATGAAGCACAAAGAGATTAAGCATCTCCACCATCATCGTTTGCCTATTAATCGACAAAGATAAAATCTGAAGCAAGACCTCAAAGCCTGTACCCTTCTACCTGGTCATGCTGACTCGCAGCTACTGGAGGAGACATAGGTAAATGAACCCTTGTGAATAATGTGTAAATCCCCATTGTGGTGGCATATGCAATGGAGAACCTGGGATGTTCAAAGAACATTTTTTTGAGAAGGGTGAGACACTATGAAACCAGGACATTAAAACTGGGGAGATGTCTGAGCTGCTAAAGCACTTGCCATGCAAACCTGGGGACTTGATTTCCATTCCCCAGCATCCCCGTTAAAAACTGAGTGTGGTAACACACACCTTGATCCTAGTGCTGAGTTGCTGAAGACAGGATTACTGAGGCTTGTCGGCCAGCCAATCTAGTTCAGTTGAGCAGATTTCTTGTCTCAAAGTACGGCAGAATACAAGAGAGGAAGACACTCAGTGTCGACCTCTGACCTCCACACAGATGCACTCACAAATGCACACACACACACCCCAAAAAGGAGTGATCTATTTTTATTGACCATTAATTATTCACTTTATCTACTACTTGGCAATAGTACAGTGACATTATATTTTTTATTTCAAAATAAAATTCCATATTAAAAAATGCATTTATTTATAGTGATATAGTGGGGATTTATTTATTTATTTATTTATTTATTTTTAGTTAAGCTTTGGGCATTAATTACCAACATGAATCTTACATTGTCTCTTCAAATTCTGAGTGCCAGAGTAAATTTCCTCTTGTACTACTGTGAACTTGAACCCATGGCTCTTCAAACTAGCCATCTCTGTCTTGTATGAACAACTCTTGGGGTAATATAAAAATAGTCCTTTCATTTTCAAATTAAATTCGCTATATACTCCCTGAAGTTTGTCAGACTTCATTATATCTCTTTTTTCATTGTTGTAATTTTGAAAATACCCATCAGGTATCAAACCAGTACATGCAGGTCTGGTATTATAATAATTATTCTTACCCATAACTATTTTTAAAAGCCCACAGAGACACCTCACCCCTCAGGTCTGATTGATCTGTGCCAAATGATGGCAATTAGTAGACATATGGACACTCTCCTCTACCTAATGGAAAGCTGACTGCCTCACTCAGACATATTTTCCATCCAAATCTATTTTAAATGAACTGGGAAAACCACACAGAGCCACTTCACACACAATGCAATTTGCAGAGCACCAGCAGAGGCGCAAGGAACTACAGCAGCTTGTGCCCGGCCTCAGCCCCATGCCCCAGCACAGATACATCCCCACAAAAGGGAAGGGCACTATAACTAGTCTATGTCCTCAAAGCCCACAAGTTGGAAACCTAATTCCCGTTGCAAGCAACAGTGTTGAGAGGTGGGGCCTCTAATCAGAAATCAGGGGACAAGGACGGCAGCCTCACAGGTGACTGATCTATTATCAGGGCAGTGGGGTTACTGTAAAGGAGAGTTCAACAAAGCCTAGTCCTCTCCATTCCCTCTCACATAGATCATTTACAAAAGGAAAGCCCTCAACAGACACTAGCATCTTGATACTGGAGCTTGGAGCCCTAGAACTGTGAAAAATAACTGTGTTACTCTTATAAATCACTTTGTCTACAACATTGTTATATCACTATGAAACTGTCTGAGATGCCAGTAACTCTTTCTGCTCACGACTGCACTTCAGATTACCAAGTCATGTGCCCCGTTTGTTGTTGTTGCTCTTGTTGTTGTTTTAATTGTATAAAGCCTATCTTATACCTGGGGCCAAGGAACTATTTGACCCTGTGAATGTGGAACCTCTAGATCTCATCTCATTCATTCCTAAATGAAAAGGCAGACAAAATAGTTCTGAGTTTCCTCCTACTTTGAAAACTCCATATGAATAAAAAAGGATGGCCCTGGGGGGCCAGCAGGTGACCCAGGGACCTCTGGAACTCCAGCTCTGGCTCCTTTTATTTCCCAGGAGCAGCTATACATCCATGCTCTTACCTCAGTGAGAGACAGAACCCACTGTCTGACACACAACATGGTCAGGAAGGCCAATGAGAATGGCTACAAAAGGCTTTGCCCAGTATCAAAAGTGCTGTCAGTGTGCATGCTGGGTCCTCCCAGGGCCTCTTGTCTCCCAGACTGGCTCCAGGCAGCTATTTTTATTCACATGCCTCCTGAGTTCCTCTTTTCTACCTCTCCTGTTTGTCAACAGCGCATAAAAGAGTGACCATCTGCTGTCCGCTCTATTTTTGCCATTTGTAGACTGAAACTGGCAGTCGAGAGAAGGTTGAAACAGAGGTCTCTCTCTTGCGGAGAACAACTCCAGGTTGAATTGTTTCCTGGTAGTTCCCAGCAGTTTTGCTCTATAACTTCCATTGTTGTGGAGAGAAAGGAAGCTGTCTTGCCACCACAGAGAACATCACTACTTGCTCACCCTCACCTGAGAGTAAAGGTAAAGAGGAAGCCCATTGCAGCTTTTCATGGCAGGCAAATCCAGGCACCACACACTCACTCTCTCTCTCTCTCTCTCTCTCTCTCTCTCTCTCTCTCTCTCTCTCTAAAAACCAGCACAGCTGGACTGAAGCTCTCCTCATCTCCTCATTCTCAGGGATTGAAAACACTTGGCTTATTAATTTTGATTGAAAGAGCAGCTTCCTCTGTCTCTCACATTAGACTGCATTCCCAAGATTCTGGCCAAAAAGGTGGGAGCCGATCGGCACTGCCTGGCGCGGACTCCAGATGTCATGCTTCAGTTCTTTCTCCTGGAAGCTGATTGAGGTCGGACTCACTGGAAACTCTCTAGGGGTGGGCAGTCTGGCTGCCTGTGGCTCCACTCTGGTCCCCAAGCAAGAATTTCAGCTACGCCAGGTATATCGGGTCGCCCATTAAAGCATTACGATGTCTCCATGAGTCCAGCACTGTTATTCTATTTTTTTCTCAGAACTACAGAATGGGAGACGGTCTCGGTGCCTCGTGCCTGAAATGTAAACTAGAAATTTCTCAGGCCACCCCCATCCTTCCACCAGACCCAACAGAGCCTCACTGCTCTATGTGTGTTCAAAAGCTGAGCAAATACCAAATCAAGGAAAGCTCTGGAAAGCACCTATGTCTTGTCAGTGACTTCATGCTCAAACTATGGCCGAAGATGTAAACGATTCTCAAACACGAACTATCTCTGTGCATCATGAGGCCGTTAAAGCTGATCCCTCTACCTGGCACTACAGAAGGGCTACAGGTGGGCAGACTTTTGAGGTGGCTCTGGACCAAATCCTAATTCTCTAACACAGAGAATGACAGGGAAATCCTGCCTCAGTTTCCTTATCCATGAAAAGGGTTAATACATTATCATTTCAAGAACTACCAAAAGAGGGTCACCCCTCGGTAACATGCAGGAGATTGATTCTAGGGTGCCCTAGAAGAGCAAAATCTGTGGACAGATCAATCCTCAAAACCAGTGTAAGAGGGTTGGGGCATGGTGGTACATGCTGGTAATCTGCAATGGGGGAGGTAGAAATAGGCAGAATTCTGGGGCTCAATGGCTACAAGCTCCAGGCAAAGGAGAAGCCTTGTCTATAAAAACAAAGAGGACAGCGCCCAAGCGTGTCCTCTGGCCTCCAAATGCCCATGCATACATGAATTTGCACACATACATGCATACACATATATACATTCACATAAATACCAATAAATACTGAAGTCCCTTATTTAAAAAAGAGTATGTATTTACATGTGACATACAACTTAACTCAATACCTAATACCATGTAAATGCTTTGTAAAGAGTTACACTCTATATGTCTAGGATGACCAAGGATATGACAAATTAAATTTCTGGAATAGTTTCTGAGTCATGGCTAGCTGAATCTGTGCATGCAGAACCTACAGATACAACTGTACTTGAGCCAATAAAAACTCTGCCCTTGAGCCAGGACTCACTTGTTGCAAACCATTTAGCGCTCCTTTCTTGACTCTCTCCCTCAACCAGAAACACCACAAGAGACAGAACAGCAGGTGCCACGCATGTGTAAGGCCTGGCCGAGACCTCTTCTCAGTGCTAGGAAAGCATGCGAGTGTGCCAAAGCCAGGCACTTTTTTTTTTTTTTTTTTGCATCAACATCAGTTGTTCATCCCTGCACAGTTTTATGGATGTTGGATGTTTCTTCAAACAAACCTCACAGTGACCATTTGAAACACCTGGAGAAGATACTGGCGAACAAGGGAGGCGGTGAGGATGGGGAGGAGAGGATACAGGAAACACCAGCCACATCTCAAGAAGAAAGTCAATTCCACAATGTCCCCCAGGCTTATCCCAGCTCCTGGGTCTGAATATATTTCACTCTTCTATATACTGATGCCTTCCAGTTCAGATCAGTGAGAGACTGTGGTTTCTGCAGTAAATTCTGTTGGAAGTCAAAATGCTTTGCTCCCAGGGATACCTGTGCATGAATGATTAGACTAAACAAAACACAGGTGCAGAGCTGATGCCAAAACCTGCTTGCCAGACATGACCACCTGTTTCCAAATCTCAATTTGAATCACAGAGAACAGCAGTCCCTTGTGAGCAGAAGTGTAACTTAGTTAAGGTAATCTACCTACGCATATAAATGTGGACACTCATGAGCTCACAACATTGGGTAATTCCAAAAATTGCATTGAGAGATGAAAGTTCTTGATTCTACCATTCTATCCAACCAGAGGTTACTCTCTCACAACAAAAGTCTGTTTTACATAATGCTCTTTCATCTATAAACAATGTGTTCATGTAAACCTGATTCTTGTAAAAAAAAAAATACTCCTATCTCAAATTTGTATTTGCCTCATGGTTAGCTAGTTCTTAGTGACCCAACTCACGGTGACTCCAGGCCAGTACTAATTGCAATATCAAATAAATAGTCTTTAAGAATGATCTCCCATAAATAGTTCCCAGGGTGAGTCAGAGTTACAGTGTACCTCCTTCCAAGGAGGCAAAGAGACAAACGCGTGCTGTTCTCACATGCCAAAGGCATTTCTTTGGCTCAGAGATTGTTCCCAAACTAATGATTGCCATCCTCTTGCCACCCCCACCCCCTGCGCCCACCTTCTGCCATTCCCATTCCGTCAGCTGTGGCAGGGGTGGGTGAGCTGTTACATCCAAGGGGAAAAAGGAGAAGAAACAACTTTTTGATCCTTCCTAGTTTGGGCACCCTTTGCTCTTGGAGCAGATTCAGAGCCGCTCTGAGTAACTCTACAGAATCAGAGCCTCGGGGGTAGGAGTGGGAGGGTCTAGACAAAGACCTGCTTCCGGGAGTCACATGTGCACCAGACAGACTCTGCTCTCCCCTAAAGACACGAGTGCATCCCCAAGTCACCCTAAAGGCAGAGAGTGCACACGTACACACTCACAAGCACACACTCAGGAACGAAAGCCCAGGAGTATAAACAGCCTTATGCCACCCCATGTTGCCTCATCAAAGGGGACATTTGAAGCCTTTGCACGCTTAGAATCTAGACTTCTAGATTCTACGACAGTGTTGTAAAGACAGTAAAGTTCTCAGGTAGGAGGACTGAAGCTGGGAAGGAAGAAATGAGTGCATAAACCCGACCTATCTCAGCAGTCGGGTGCACGCTGAGTCTGTATAGACAGCAGAGTCTGTTATATAAGGTATGGGAAGATAAAGACTTGGAGCCATAAAGTGTCTCATTATGACCTAAGGAAGGGTCCTCTGGTAAGAGAGGACCTCAGACTGTGGGAAGCTGTTGAACACTCATGTGTGGGTCTCTGCCCTGCAGAGAGCAGAATGATGGTGGTTTTCCCCCCTTTCGGTAGAGCTGGCCTGACTCATGGAAAGGATGAGTTTCGTGGGCTTTTATTCATGTGGCTGGAAAGCAGCACACATTTCTGGAAAACTTGAATCTAAAGAAGCAACGGAGGGCATACTTTGGACCAGTGTATTATCGCTCTGATAACGGGAAAAGGCTGCACAGAGTGCTTTGTGTTTGCAGACATAGGGTGCTGGTCCGTGTGTTTTGGTTGGGGGTTATTTGAATTTTTGCTTTTGTCACAGTCTACTTTAGTACTGACACTTCTTGACATTCCAAAGTGTCCTGAGACACTGCGCTGAAGGTACCCAGTCATCTGCTCTTGGGGAACAGAATCGAGCCTGCACTCTCAGGAGGGAAGCAGCCTGGTCTTCCCCCTTTAGCTATTGGAAGAAGAGCTAAACCCCATGATGGGCTACTAACCCCTAAGGCAGCATGAGCTGAGCATGAAGAACCCAGGCATGGAGCCATGTATTATCAAGTACCATGTGATATTTTCAGAGACATGTTTGTCCAGTCACACTGTGAAATATCCCTCCATACTGGAGGTGCACTGGGAATTATCCTAGGAAGAAGCAACCCAGAGGTTTAAAAAAAAAAAAAAAAAAAAAAGCCCAGGAACAGGCAAAGTCTAGATTCTAAGCATGCAAAGGCTTCAAATGTCCCCTTTGATGAGGCAACATGGGGCTAAGCCCAAAACACACAGGGCAGGGGACTCTACAGCTGAGTCCATGCTGTGGCTGTGTGAATATAAAGTACTCTGGGAGGAGCTGCAAACCATTGCTCATTGTGTCTTCCCTTCTCACTATCAGAATGATGCAAACTAGGCCTCATGGTGGTCACTCTCCTCCTTTTCCTCCTCTTCATCTTCCTCTTGCCTTCCTCCTCCTCCTCTCCCCCTTCCTCCTCTTCTTCTTCATCTTCTTATCTTCCTCCTCTTCCTCTTCACCACCACCACCATCACTATCCCTGAGCATCAACTATGTGGACAGAAATGAATATCCTACAGCCATGAAGATAACAAGGTAAGATACAGGCTTAACCATCATGAGCTGAAAAAAAAAAAAAGTCTCTGAAATCAATAATGCCATTTGCATTGTCTTAGCTTTTGGTCCATATAAAAACTTCTAGAGACAGTTCTGGTCAGAGTAAAACACAAGCAATGTGAATTTGAGCTACAGGATAGCACAGGAAGCTAGCTACAAAGGTCATCAGAAACTGACATTCAATCCTCTGTTCCTGGAGCTGGTGAAGTGGCTCAATCAGTGAAACACATGTCGCACAAGACTGAGGACCCAGGTTCCAATCCCCAGCACCCACATTAAAGGGGAGTAGAGTGACATAACCAAGCAACAACCCCAGTGCTTTAGCCGTTCTACTATCAATAAGCTTATGAAACAAAAATAGACCCTAACAGCTGTTTCTGTATTCTGCCTTTCCAAAGCACAAACTACCAGTGATTCCTGCTCCCAAAATCTGAAAAGGACAGACGAGCAGAACTGTAAAAGAGCTGGAGAGCTGGGCACTCCCCAACATCCTTTAACTCTCTCCTTAGCTGTTCCTATGACACTGGCGGCTTCACTCACAAAACCTACTTGTGACCCCCAAGCCACAGGTGCCAGGGGCAGTCCCCTCACTGTGTGCCCACATCACCCAGGATCTATAAAGATCTTCTCCCACTCTCTCCCGTCTTCCCCACCTCTTATAAACTTTGTAGGAGCTACCTAAGAAATACCAGTTGGTTTTATAACCTTCACCTAGCAATTACAGGCAGAGGATGTGAAGAGAGACAAGGCAGAAAGAGACTGAAAAAGATTTAACTTTATAGACTCAATGTTTGAGCTAAGGAGACAGTAAAGATAAGGAGTCAGGATCCCTGAGGTCAGCCAAATTCCATCCCAATGGCTAACTGCTAACGTCAGATCTGTGATGAGATTTTCTTCATTATTATGTCCCAACCTGGAATGGAGCTCAATCACAATGTGGTTAAATGTGGGGATTAGCATGCAGTGATTAACCCAGCCAGAGACTTGGAAAGTCTGAGGCCACAAGTCCTAGTGCCAGGAGCGGAGCTGTCCTCTACAGTGGATGGGCCAATAGGCGGGATCCCTGGGGTCTGGAGCTGGCGAATTCAGTTGTATCTGGCGAGAAGACTGGGGCTGGGGGAGGGGCTGACTGCAGAGACTGGAGAGGTACAGAGACCAGAGCAGTGCTCCAAGAGCACAGAAAAGAGCAGAGTCATTCACGACTGCCAGCAGGAGGCTGTAACAGACAACAGAAGAGCTTAGAGCAGGAGACCCCAGGGTCAAGTTCTACCAGGAGAGCCCGGAGAAGACAGGTACCAGCAAGGTAGGGAAGACACCTCCATCCTAGAGAGACAAGAGGAGACGGTCCTAACTAGATATGGGGCCAGGAAACCCCCAGGGTTGCTGAACTGCTAGGTAGGCTGTAGCTCCAACTCAGGTCTTCCCACCACAGGCTCTGTCCTCCAGTCTCAGGCTCCCTGAATGAGGCACACAGAGCTGTAAAACCCCCAAGGGAGAACTCTCCTCATTTGGGTCACTGCTGGATCTCAAGTGACTGACAAAGCCTGACATACAGTAGGTACCTAACTTGTTAAATGATGAATGACTCATGATTAAAGATCAACAGCATCAGTGCTTAGGAAATGAAAGTGGGGGGGCCAAGGTCAAGTGCTTATCATTCTTGCCCAAGGCAAGCCATGGAAACAAGACTTTCCACTTCTTAACTTCAATCCTAAATGCAAGAACCCCGTTCCACAAAGCTAGACACATTCCTTTCTATGTAAGAGTTGAACGCGAAGTCAACTATGTGTCCGTAGTTGGTTTCAAGCCCCTATTCCAACAGGTGGCTCAGAGGTAGAGTTCTTGCCTAAAATGTATGAGGCCCTGGGTTTGGTTCCTAGCACTAAAAAACCAGAAAATTCCTGAAGAAGACCTGCCCCATGCCCAGAGCAGGGAATGCTGACTAGAAAAGCCAGAAAGAATGTGGACAGCCTTGCTCAGCTTCCGGCTTCCTCACCCGGTCTTTCCCCTCCTAGCTCCTACAATTTCTGCTCAATCGAAAAGACAGGATCTTTGTGTCACTGAATCTGAACACAAAGATAACTATTGTTCCTCAGTCGGTAAATCTTCATTCAGAAGGACTCTGTGCCATGTGAAGATGTAATCATGGAAATGTGCTAGTGTTTGCTTACCAACTTTTCTTCTGCTGTGTTAGTGCTGGCTGGGACTCCTGTGTGGAAAGACACCACAGAGTCTTACCACTACAGCAACTCAAAGGCAGCTTCAGCCCCTTCCCCTCATTCCTCTGCTCCATCTACCCTCCCTCCAACCACACCCCTGCTGTAGATAATCTAGGCACCTTTAAACATCCATCTAAAACCACAGAACATCCTATCAGAAACCTTAGTGGTCCCTCAAAACATCCAGGAAATGGTTACATCTTAACTGACTTTTTAAAAATATCTTAACCCCACAATTGTGACCTAGGGCACTCCTGGGAAGGAAGCTAAGAACACAGTTAACACATCTTTGTGGTAAATTCTCAGGTGAGGACTTCAATATGTCTTCCTCGTCAACAATTTGGTTGAAGAAGGGAAGAATTGTATTAAATTTAGTGAAAACCAGGAAGTCAGATGTCCTGCTTCAAAGAGAGAGTTCTGAACAACTCCCTGGGTCTCTCTTCTCTCTTCTTCCCTCTTCTCTCTTCTCTCCTCTTCTTCTCCTCTTCTCTTCTTCTCTTCTTCTCTTCTTCTTCTCTTCTCTTCTCCTCTCTCTCTCTCTCATCTTTGTTTTCTTTTTCCTTCTGTGAAACACGAGGGATGTTAGCAGTTGATTTGTGAGGGTCGGTTGTTCTTGTGTCTGGTTAATTTTGGTCTCAGCATCACATTTTATTCCACGGTAAGGCCCAGTGTGGAGCACCACTGAGAACACAGTTGTAACTGGGCATGTTATAATGGAGCCTCATGCCAAGTGACGCAGAAAGCTGCCGCTACCTTTCCTTTGTTAAAAACAAAAACGATTACAGAAGCAGGTATCTCCTTTGGGAGATGTCTGGAGCTCCAGACAAGATTTCCTTCAGTGTTTCAAATAAACAAAGAGGCAAGTAAGCAAACAAACAAATAAATGTAAAAAAAAATTTTAAAAAGAATGCATCACTATAGGGATTAAAAGAGATGTTTTGGTGGCTAAGAGCCCTGGCTGCTCTTGCAGGGGACCAGGTTTAATTCCCAGCACCCACATGGTGGCTCACAACCCTCTGTAACTCCATTCTCAGAGGATCTGCCTTCTTCCAGCACTCTACACACATAGTATACAGACATATTCATGTCCATACTCAGAAAATGAAAATATGTAATTTTGATTTAATTCATCAGTATAGCTTCTTCATACCATCTTGGCTTTTATTCACTTGAGTACAGCCTTGACTACAGAAATAATTTTATCTCCTTCACATCCCCTAAAGACATGGTTTTTTTACAGCCAGTGCCTGACAGCCTCATTATAGTGGATTTCTCCTACTTTTAACGCTGAAAAAAGAAAAACAAACTGCATTTCAGTCCTGAGTATCCTCCACAGCACTGACAGGTTATCTGAAATTCGGTCAGGCCTGGCAACTATGGTTGAGAAATATCTGTTGAGTACCTTCTCAGAGATTTACTTCGTACTGCCCCAGCCCAGCCCCAACCTGAAGCCATCTGTTTCTCTCTTTCCTGCCCCCCTCCTCTCTCTCTCTCTCTCTCTCTCTCTCTCTCTCTCTCTCTCTCTCTCTCTCTCTCTCTCTCTCCAAACTCCAGGAGAAGAGATAATGTTCCTTGTTCCACTAAAGACCATTAACCATCCAGTGTTGCCCCAGCCCTCTTGAAGATATTTAAAGGAAAAAAATGTAAGTTAAGTTAGAGGAAACATCTTACATCTGTTAAGGGACAAACACTGAATATTTTAAACTTTATGAGCTATTAAACCTGTATCACCACTACTTAAGTCTGCAGTTAGGGCAAAAATGCCCATAAACAATAAGCCATGGCCCACATTTCAGACAAACTTCATTTATAAACAAATAAACAAAAACCATACACAATTTTTAAATGAATGAGCCAGTCCACATTTCAGTACATGTTATTTATAAAAGTCAGTGGACCCAACTGACCTATGGATTATAATTTTTCAAGCCCAGCATTAAATCTTGGAAGAAACATACAAATATTTTCCAATCATTTTTTTTCCAATTACCAGGAGCAACACCCAGTTCTGTGTGGACTCCTTAGGAGCAAACTAAGAAAGAATAATAACAGGAGCTCCAAATGTAAAAGCTAAAATCATACCACTTGGTTTATTGATTATGTCTAGTCACTAGGCAATCATTAGATTTCATTTAACATGACACACATATGGCCGGTTATATATTTAAACACAAGCTGCATGTAATAAATCTATCAATATGCTTCAAAGTCATAAATCATGCCACAAGAGACTTCAGACTAGAACTGTGGTTGTTTCCAAAACTTATGCCTAGAAAACAAGTCTTTCTACTCTGTTTCAAAAAGATTTCTCTCTGGACAATAACAGCTGTGAGAAAAGAAGGAGGAGGAGGAGGAGGAGGAGGAGGAGGAGGAGGAGGAGGAGGAGGAGGAGGAGGAGGAGGAGAAGAAGAAGAAGAAGAAGAAGAAGAAGAAGAAGAAGAAGAAGAAGAAGAAGAAGAAGAAGAAGAAGAAGAA
Organism: Mus caroli; assembly: GCF_978045245.1. Lineage (NCBI taxonomy): Eukaryota > Metazoa > Chordata > Mammalia > Rodentia > Muridae > Mus > Mus caroli. The sequence continues at coordinate 112,472,335 of NW_028227262.1, read as the reverse complement.
GAAGAAGAAGAAGAAGAAGAAGAAGAGGTGACACAGAAAGACTGTGGGCGGTGAACCCCTGCTAGCTTTTGGATGACATCATCCACAACACAAAAGGAAAGTCTCAGTCCCCTAAAAGGTATCAACAGAGTCTTGGCTTAAAGATTGCAGTCTACAGGAAAGGAAAGTGGTCCTCATGGCTCTAAACCTACAGTTTTTGGTTACAAAGTGAAACGGAAAAGCAAAGGACTCTTCTTAGCTGAAGTCTCCGACACAGCCTGCAGGCTCTGCAGAAAGCATCCACCCACTCCACCCCACTCCCACATACATACTCATCCTTCCAATAGAGCCAGGGATACTTACAGATGCCTACATGCTACTCGGGGCACACAAACTACATGCGCACATAGACAGATTTGCACGGACATGCACACACATACATGCACACGTGTACACGCATACCCGAACATTGGCTATTCTACATTCAGGATAATCAGTTCAACTCCTCCTCGTGAGCTTTCTGAACAGTAAAGCAAGTTAAATTTAAATGGTCTGACTGTAGAGAAGAAAAAGACAGGCAGCCCTGCCAAGGAACAACAAAGGCTGCAAACGAGTCCCCAGGCACCTGGAGACTCTTGGACAGATGCAGACATTCTCTGGCACTAGACAGTGTCCCAGAAAGTGGATTAGTCAGGCAGATGGCATTAGTCTTGGAGGAAGGAGTCTGGAAGAGTCAGACAGAACTGGGAGAGCTGATGACCCTTACAAGAAACCCAATGCCTTTCAGGACACAGCTGCTCTGTCTCCAAGAAGTTAGCAGCACACACCTCTGGGGCAGCTGAATCTTTACTGCCAAAGGAAGCAGCTGGAGAAGAGGAAGGGAAACAGAAAGGAGATAGGCTGAAGGAGATGAGGGCTCTCTCTCTCTCTCTCTCTCTCTCTCTCTCTCTCTCTCTCTCTCTCTCTCTCCCCTCTCTCTCTGTCCCTCTATCTATCTATCTATCTATCTATCTATCTATCTATCTATCTATCTATCTCGATTCAAAGCCCATAGTAAACAGAGGACATGGATTGGAGAGTGATCCTATGATAGGCTGCAGATGGAACAGCAAAATCCTCAACCTTCCCTCTCATGGGCCATTCAGTTCTGGGATTTTTGACACTAAAAACCACAGCATTATTCTAATGGCTTTGAGACCAAAACCCACCAGGACCCACAGGGCAGCCCCAAATTAATGACAGATAAATGGGACAATGACTGGGGGACAGCCAGTCTCACACAGTGATAGTATTTCTGCTGAAACGTGCAGAAGCAGGAGGGAGGAGAGAAAGGGATGGAAGAAAGGAGAGGAAATGAAGAAAGAAGAGGAGAAGGGGGAAATAGAGAGGAGAAGGAAGAAGAAGAGGAGAAAGGGGAGGAAGAGAAGGGAAAGCAAGAGGAAAGAGAAAGGAAGAGGGATGAAAGGGATGAAGGAAGAGAGAGATAGAGGAAGAAGAGAAGAGAAAAGGACAAGGAAGAGGAGAGTCGGGGGAGGAAACGGAGGAGGAAGATGAGAGGAGGGAAGGGAGGAAGTGGAAATAGGGATTAGGAGCTGTGTCCAAAGGAGCAGTCTTTGAATAGTCAGGGAGAAGATGAGCAGGCTGGCCTAGGGTTCCTGATGACTGAGGAGGCTCTGTTGGGGAAGTGGCACAGCACCAGGAGCCAGGGCAGTGGGGTTGCCAGTACAGCTTCCAAGTTCATCCTCCTTGATGGTCCAGATACAACAGTCAGCCCTAGAGTACATCTCATCCTCACACAGTGTCCCCTGTTGGGTAGCGATGTGCAGCCCCTGAGGCGCCTACATGGGATTGCAACATATTCTCCTCTCTAGCTGGAGAGGAGAATACAGATGACCTCCCCTGGAAGGAGGTTGCCATCTTTGTGTCTTGCTCCTTTTAGATATCAACAGACACATGGAAATGGGACAGAGTCTCAGACAGCCAAGCAGGTCAGGATTGCCACTGATCTGACTGCAGCCACTCACCAGCTTAGGCCAGCAAGGAATGTCTCCTTTTACCCTTCCCATCTGGAGCTGTTCCCATGTGACCTCCACCACGCCCCCATCTCTCACCTCAGGGCACCTCCTCTCTTGTGTTGTCATTCACCTTATGGATAATTGATAACACGTCAAGCTGATGCTAAGAAAAGAACAAGGTGGTTAGACGTGTGCTTGCTATAAATAGACCCACGACATGACCAGCATTTGCCAACTTTTGAGCAAAGGCAGGCAGAAACAGCAGCAGTGACTGCTGCAGCTTCCCCTGGGTCCTTAGGAGAGCTGGCTTCAATACTGCAGCCACTGTCCTGAAGCTTCCGTGAACAACACCCAGGGGCTGGGAAAATGTCTGCACCATGGGAAATAAACCGTGTTTCTGGAAGGGGTATCAATGTATCATAGGCATTCAAATACTACATCCTGGAGAGGACCTGCCTTCCTCCTCCCACTAAACCTTTCTCTATAGGGTTTAGGCATCTTGTCTGTCAATTTTGCTCTCAGGAACGTTTCTGTTGCTAGGTTTTTATGCATACATGGATTAAAGTATCGATCCAATATTAATTGATCTTGTCTATGTGGACAATAAATTTGGCACACAGTTGGGCCATGCAGCAACAAAGAGGAAGTCTGAAGAAGGGCTTCCAGCTTTCTAGTGCACTAATTACTCTGGTGACTAAGTAGGGAAAATTGAAAAGAAGTACGAATGGAAAAATTATAAAGAAGGGAGCCTTTCTCAAGACGTCCCATTAAGAAGCACAAACAAGTGAGGTCTTTTTCAGTTTAAAAATCACTCTTCTTTCAGAGTGAGCTCTTTGGGGCAAGTGCTCTATCACTGAGCTATACCATATATACAACTGACCTTATAGAGTTTGCATATATGTAAAAACGAGGGTTAGAGAATGGAGATTGACTATGAAAATAGACAGAAAACCATTAGGGCAAAAGGATGCTGATAGGAAAATGGAAAAATGGCTATCGGGGGTGGATGGGCACACAGCGGGTATGGAGGATGGAAAAAGAAGGAAAGAAGAAAGCAACACAAACTGGAAAAAATTCTCAATGTATACAAATATAAAGTGAGATCTTGGGCTTGGGGGTTCGCATGCAGAATAAGGTGACTGTTTTTAAGAGTGTGAGAGGACTGGCTTGAAGAATCTTACATGTGCCCCACCCCTCAAACAACTGCCACGTCCTCAAAAGGCCCCCACACAAGAAGGGACCTGTGAACATTATGCAGCTTGAGGGAAAGCTACTGCCTACTTTCCTGACATCAAATGTAGCCTGGAATGTTAGTGGTAAGGAAGACAGACACTTAAGAAAGGATACAGCCAAGAGTGAAGATTGTCCCCTCCTCTCCCCTCCTCTCCCCTCCCCTCCTCTCCCCTCCTCTCCTCTCCTCTCCTCTCCTCTCCTCTCCTCTCCTCTCCTCTCCTCTCCTCTCCTCTCCTCTCCTCTCCTCTCCTCTCCTCTGCTCTCCTATCTTCTCCTGTCTACAGGCAACATAGCTACAGGATCGAATGGACCCCACAGGCCCAAGTAATGCTTATTGATAGGTTGAATACTTTGGAAGGTGGAGACCAGCTGGAAGACTTATGTTACAGGGACACGCCTTTGAAGGTTATACTTGGTCTGCGTTCTCTGCTCACCTCTGCTTCCCATCACCAGGAAATGAACACCTTCATCCTCTTCTGCCATGCCACTGGCCCAGGGAGTGAGGGCTGGAGCCTCTGCAGTATGAGCCACCCCTCACAGCGTCATAGCAACCTGAAAAGCAGCTGACAGTGGCCGCCTCTGGAAACCACCATGGAAGTAAAGGAAAATGTGTGTGTCCACAACTCCCTTTCCAAATGGCGAATGAGCGAACCCATCGTGAGACAACCGGCCACAGCAGGCTCTTCGGAGAGAGGTGTGCTTTGAACCAGGCCTTCACCCAGCACAGCATTTACACAAAATAAACAGTCCTACCTTCCCCTGTCATCAACAATAGCTGACATAGAAGAATCAGTGTTGAGAAAGCAACGGCCTCCAGTGCTCATAGATCACCGACAAGCCTGCTTCCTGCAGAGGCTTTAATAACCAAGCAGACAGGAGATCTGCTCCCCCCACACACACACCCCATTTCCACAGCGCACAGCTCATCAATAACCAAGGCAGGAGATAATGTGCCAAGCCCTGCTGTGCCCTCCCAGCCGAGCGTGACCTCGCAGGTTCCTGGTTTTGCACGCTCTGAGTTCACGCCTGGGAAATGATGGAAATAGACCCTTGGCTGCACAGGCCTTTTCTGATTCATTTGTAAACTACACTAATAATCCCAAGATGCAGACACAGGAGGGGGACAGTCATCCTGGAACTGTCAGGAAGGTTATTTTTTTGCAAGACAGAAGGGAATGATTATAATGATTTATTAAAATCGTACAATGTGAGAAAGTAAGATCGGCAAACAAAATCCAATTAAGGAATTCACCAAATAAAAGGGAATTGAACTCCCCCAGCCTGAGGCTGACAAAGACGCCATTCAGGAAAGAGCTTTATATGCTAAACTTAGCAAGGCAAACCTAGTTATTTTCCATGCAGTGCTGTTCTTAAAAGAACTATTTAACTTCATCCATCTCTAGGACTAAGTATTTAGACTTGTGGAGTTTAAAAAAAAAATTAAACTCCAATTTAAAATGCATTTGCCTCAAGGACTGCCTTGTGTAGGCCTGAGTTGATTAATTCAATGTTCATAAGACTAACTGGATTTATTTTTTCTTTCCCTTCCCCCAAGTCTTTCAAACCATACAAGGGCCCCTAAAACCTACACATTCTAGTTTTCAACTTACTGTTCCCAGATGCATTAATCTAGTGCCATTCCTTTCTCAACGTCGTGGGCTCCGTGCATTGGGGTGGGGGTGGTGGTGTGTGTATGATGTTTGTTATTTTAAAGTTTCAGGGGCTGGGGCAGACAGCTCAGTGGATAAAGTACTGACAGCCTGAGTTCAATCCCAGCACCCATGTGAAAAGCCAAGTGTGGTAGCACAGACTTATCCCAGCACTGGGGAAACAAGAGCAGGAAGCTCACGGCTTGCTGGCCATCCAGCCTAGCTGCACGGCTACCCAAGCAGTGAGAGACCCTAACTCAGATAGAGAGCCCCTGAAGAGTGACACCCAAGACTGACCTCTGACCTTCACACTTACAGTTGGACAAGTATACACAAACGTGTGCACACACAGAAACATTCACACACACACACACACACACACACACACACACACACACACACACACGCAATGATCCCAGCCTTTATTTTTCTCTTCAGTTCCCAGATAAAGAGTCTACCATATCTAACAATACCTCAGAGACAGAGGAATGAAGGTTGCCCTTGACTTCTAAAGCTGCCCTTGCCCTGGGTTCCCTCTGGAGGTCTTGCTGCCCATAAAGAACATTTCCCATCTGAATTCCCAAGCTTCAGATTGCACCTCCTGCTCCAGGGAAGCTTCCTCCCGACTCACAGATGGCATGCCCGGGCCAGGACCTCTGTCCTTCTCATTCTGCCCTGCAGCGCCACAGAGGACCTCCCCCTCCACACCTCCACTTCCTCTTTTCACTTCTAGCATCTACTTCAGTCCAGCTCTTCTGGGCCTTCTCATCTTCCTATTCCCCACCTGCCACGTGACCTCACAGAAATCATCCACTTCTGTGTCCCAGCTGCTTCCAAACACTGTGACGACAGTGAAGAAGCCCAGGATCTCTGCTCTGCTCTTGAACCTCTCTGCTCTGACTTACCCCCCCCCCTCCAAGAAAGGAACAGTCACATTCAAAATATCTAAAACTGTCCTCATGGCCTGCCTCTCGGTGTCTGTTCTTCCGAGTGTATCTCATTCTAGAAACTAACCAGTCAAGCCAGAACCAGAAACCAGCTCGGTACACTACTCCACCCACACACAGCAATCAGCAAGCAAGACCAGACCCCCTTCTCTCCCTTCTACACTTCTCCCTCACTTGGGACCTCCTGGCTCTCCTCTCTGGAGCCTTCCTCATCTCGCCCTCCTGCCTTTCCCCCTGCTTCCCTCCCTCATCTGGTCCTCTGAACTCCCCACATTGCTCCCCACTCACATGGCCCCTTCCTTTGAGTTTAGTTAATGATCCCACATCAACTGGACAAGCCTGAGTCCTTTATCCAATACTTATGTTTCCCTTTTCCTTCTCAGTGCCACTAAACTGCATGAAGCCATGCTATACCTTCCCTTCCAACAGGAGACCTGCCTACCCATGTCCCGTCAAGACTCATTTCAATCAGCACCTACTCTGTGAAGCCTTCTGTTCCACATGAACTGCTGCATACCCTTAAAATATGCTCATTGAAGCATGAACCCCAAATATGGCTGGTTTTGAAAAGGGCGGGGGAGGCTCTAAGGAAGTAATTAAGAATAATATAAATAGTATGTAAGGCTTTGGGGACACTGAGATAGCTCACCGAGAAAAGATTCCTGTCACCAGGCCTGACAACTTGAGTCTGATCCCTTGGAGTGACATGGTGGAAGGAGAGAATGAATTTCCACAAGCTGTCCTCTGATCTTTACACATACATCATGGAGTACCCAACCCCCACCACCAAGAATAGATGAATCGATTAGTGTACAGATTTTTTTTAAATAGTGCAGCTCTGATCTGATAAGATTGGAACCTTTATAGAAAAGACATCAGAAAATATATCCATGTGCTCCCTTCTCATTTCTTCTCTCTCAGAAGCACAGAAAGAGAGGTGGACTTCTATCTAGGAAGACACCTCCCCAGAGACCTAACCGTGTCAGAACCTTGGTTTGGAACCTCTAGACTTCGGTACAGAACGATGGTGCTTTGTTTCTGCTGCTGCTTGCTAAATGATACTCCATCCTTACCCTTTTATCCTCACCCAGGACAGGCTGACCATCACTTCTTGTCATTTGCTCATGGGTCCACCCATCAGACTACCCATGAACTCATAACACAGCGAGCTATGTCTGTGTCTTTCACCCACTAACCTCGAACTCCTAGAGAGGAGAAATAGTGTGTTATCTGCATCCTTGTGATATTTCTCTTGTTCTGATACAGCACTTGCCCAGAGACAATTTGTGCTTGGTAAATTAGCTCACAAATGAAAAGACTTTCAGTTTATTTGTAAGGCTGACTATGAGGTAAGTCAACATTTTACACTCCAACATAGAACTTTCTTTTCGTTTGGTTGGTTGGTTGGTTTGTTGCTGCTGTTGTTACTGTTGCTGCTGCTATTTTGTTTTTGTTTTTGTTTTCCCAGACAGGATTTCTCTGTGTAGCCTTGGCTGTCCTAGAACTCATTCTGTAGTCCATGCTGGCCTCGAGCCCATAGATCCCTCTACCTCTGCCTCTGGAGGGCTGGAATAGAGGTGTGTGCCTGTGACTTGGCTCAGAACTTTCATCTATTCTCCACAATCTCTTGAATGATCTTATTCCCCACACAAAAGGGAATGCTTTGTTGCATCCTGCGCCCACACCCTCCTTTCTCTTCTTTCCTTTTAGGGTGCTTGGTGAGTGACCTCCCAACAAGTAGTTTATGTCAAACCCTGTAGGTGCCAGACAACAAAGAAAATTAAAGTCGCTATTTCTGGAGATCTCTCTCACCAACAAAATCTCAGCGCATGGCCTGGCCCCCAGGCTTTTAGGAACTCTGTCTCACTGCTGAACGAAAATTATACCTCCCACTCATGATGGAGCCAAGACACAAGATGACTTTATCCACCTGAGAGAGGCGGGCTTGAGAAAAGAAGGAAAAGAAAAGGTCGGTTGAGGCTGCTGGCCAAGTTGCCAACCTCTCTCCACGCCTGAGTCAGCCCTCTTCTGCACTCAGGGGAGATCAGCTACCTTTGTGTTCCCTCTCCCCAGCTATTTATGACAGTCTGCAACAAAGAGCTTGGACCTATATCTCTCTTAGAATTTTTTTTCCCTTTTTTCACGCGCTTGAGCTACATACACTTCGGAGACAATCGATTTCGAGAGGTTTGTGAATCCACTTTGCCACCTCCTTCCTCAGTGAAAACTGCAAGGTCTCAGGAACGCTGCTATCTATGATCCCCAAGCTTTCAGCGCCTGTAGGGCTGCAAGGTCCCGAGGGGCCTTGGGCTTCAGGCTCCCCAGGATTCATTCTAGACTCCAGCCCCACCCCCTGCCCAGACAATCTGTAGCTCCGGAATCTGCATGTGTAGGAAGATGTGGAAGGGTCGGGGTGCAGTTGGGAAACGGTGAAGGGAAGCAGCTGACCTCCAAAGCCACTTTTTCAGAGCTCTTTACATTAGACTGAGAAGTCTGTGTCCCTCTCCAACCGTGCTGGTGCTATTTTGGGATAGACCATGCTGGGCATGATGAGGAGATACGTAAGCCAAAAGAGCCAGTTTGTCTGTGATGCTGCCAGTGTCTCAGTATTCCCACTCAGGTGCTTTGATCTTACTCAGAAAGTAGCAGCAGCATTCACCTCTCCTTTCAAAGCATCTGTGTTCTTACTGACAGATCCCCGAGCAGCTACAGAAGAGGCTAGCAACGTCTCAAGGGCAAACGACTTCTAAGAAGTTCTTGACTAAGTCCAGATGTAGGCTTGGTAAAGAGGCCACATTAACGTGAACATACCATCTCTCTACCCTCTCTCAGGTACACATAAACTTGGAGCATCCCCAGAAAAGCATTCTTGACAGGCTCAGGCCTTGTTGCTCAGGAGTAAAAAAAAAGACATTCTAGAAAACTAAAAATACAAAAACCACATTCTTTGCGGCACCTCCACACCACAGCACACATGATAAATAGGACTGAACAGAAAAATGCACACGCCAGAGGTAGACTGAGGCAACGCACCCTGAGTGTTCCCAGCATCCCTGCAGCCGCCAGCCCTGTTCCCAGTCCCAGGTTCCTTCCTTCCTCTGAGTTAGCTAGACCCACCTTACCTACTGATCTCCCCTGCCCTCCCTCTTGCCTTTCTCTCCTTTCTGGTCACTGTGGGTGACTATGGTGATGTCTATAACAGCCAAGAGCCTGAGGGAAGAAATGTCGTTTTCCAAAACTCTGGGCTTTTACCCAGCTGACTCATTCCACCTCCCTCCCTCAGTCCCAAACCCCAGTCTTCCGCCAGCAGCTTGTTGTCATGGTTACTCTAATCTTTATCTGCTTTGCTTGTTAAACAAGCTGGCTTTCCTCCAACCCACCTCCTGGCTGCCCCTACCTCTGTGACTTTACCCCCCTTGGCTGCATCTCCTTCTTTTCCAGTAGTGACAAAGAGAAGGTGCACAAATCCCTGTTCCCTTTTCTCACCTCTCTCCACCAGATTCCATCAGAGCAGTTTCTCTTCTGTTTATTCCTAATGGAAAAGTACCACTCAGGTGGGAAACCACACCTGGCTGGAAACTAAGGCTCTACAGAGGCCCTAGAGATAGAAGAGAATAAGGGACACTACTGGCTAAGTTCATTAAAAACTCTCTTGGTTGGCCAAGAAACTGATTGTTAGAGTTCTTTAACCAATGCACTGGGGTCTGCTGAGACCACTCTGCCCAAGGAACCGCCCACATCACACTAGAGCCTTGAATGCTTCTTCAAAGACACAGTCCTTCTCCAGAAGTCTCACAGCACACCCCTCCACTCCTCCACTCTTTCTTGGCCAGGGTGAGTCTCTTTAGGATGCTCCCCATTCAGCTGGTTCTTGCTACCTTGGAGAGCTTAATTCCACCCAAATGTCCTCCATCTCTTGTTTCTTAAACCAGCTTCTTATGCTTACTCGCTTCCCCTCAGAATACAATGTAGTTCTCCATCTTTAAACGGGGGTCGGGGGGGTCTCCTTTTGACTCAAGTTCTTGCCCCCTGGCCACTTACCTTCAGGTTTGGAAATCCACCTTCTTGTCACTTTTCCCTTGGTTTGCATTCTACCTAGTGCAGAACGTTTCCCTCCAGAATCAAGGCAGAGCCACAGTTGTGAAGAGCTTTCCTACTGACTGATCTCAGTGCAACCCACACGGTTGTTCTCCTTAGCAAGTAGCTGGGATTATGCCCCAAAACACAGAGGTAAGTCTTCAAAGACATTTCACTGACCTTTGAATCTTGGCTTGAGTGTTTGCAAGTGCCCTAACTTTAGGCAAATGATTTAACCTTTGTTGCCTCAGTTTCCCCATATTTCATTGAGGTAGTAACTTATCTACTCTTTATAGTTAATTGAGATTATTAAATGAAGCAATATACATAGACAAAGACATGCCCCCCACACCCCATAAATGCTCAAAAATCACTAGTGACCAAGAAATGGATAATCAGAGTTCTTTGTCCAGCTTGCTGGTATTTGCTAAGTCTACTTTGCCCAGGGAGCTACCTCAGACTAGGGCCCTGAATCTTCTTCAAAGATAATCCTTCTCCCAAGGTCTTACCATCACCAAGCTGGTCAACAATATTAGCTGCCCTGTCTCCTTCTCCTTTGATATTGTCTCCCACCTTCCCCTTCTCCTCCCTGCCTTCCCTCTTGACTTCTGTCATGAATGCCTCATTAGCTCTCTTAGAGTTTTCAACAGACTTCTGTTCCAGGCCTTCTACCCTTCTCTACTGAATGCTCTGCCCCCTTAATAATCTGTTACATACATTTAAATACCACAGTATGGAAGCCTACAGAATCTCCTAGACTCCAAACCGGAATCCTCACCCAAAGCTACCTAAGCAGCTTGAACTTGACTTCAAAAATCTATCTCCAGGAATCATACGACCTCTGAGGTGCCACCTGAAAACTGGCACTATGAGTCATTTCTTCTTCACCTCTTATTACCTGTAATATAGCTAGGTCATGACCATGTCTAACTGACTTGACTTCTTCAGTTTCCCTCAAGACAGTCTAAGCTTTCTACTATTATCTCTTTCTTGACCCATATTATTTATGATTTATATCGTCAAAAGCATTTCTCCTTTTCAAATCATTCCTTATCAACAGTTCTTCCCAGTTTTTAAGTCTCTACAGCTCTCCCTGGTCTATAATTTCACAAATGAACCTATGGCTCTACTAAATACATCTCTGGATCCCACATCAGAACAGAAACAAGATTCTTTAAGGGAGTGGCCTGAGAAGGGATGCCAACATCAGATAAGTATGAAAATAATCTTTGAGATTAAAAAGGTGGGCCTTTCATGATACAACTGTTCTTTCTGGAGGTATTCCATGGGTTTTCCTCTCACTCAGAAAGCACAGAACCATAGAGAAAAGGAAATCTGTAGCCTCTCCCCCTGTTCCAGTTCTCAGTCACTGGTGACCACTGCAAATTGGTTTTCCAGGTTTTCCAAAGTTCCTGTATACTGTGTCATCCACTATGCATGCTGTTCCCTGATTATGTGATTCCAAAACTCCTCCACATTCCTCAAAACTCTTCAAATTTAACCTTTGTCTGTGGCCTCAAATGTTTAATATCACCAGTCCCCCAAGTCTTCATAAGACTCATTTCATCTGTGCCACAGCATCCCGGGATTATTTCCACCAAGAACGCCACCTATCTCTTGTTATACCTTCCATGATGCATATAGCTCCTAGGCCCAGTATCCAGTCCAGTGCCTGACAAATAGGGAGCTTAATATGAAGGAGTGAAGGGCAAAGAATGAGTACATTAAGATTTAGCTCCATTAAAGCCGGGCGTGGTGGCGCACGCCTTTAATCCCAGCACTCGGGAGGCAGAGGCAGGCGGATTTCTGAGTTCGAGGCCAGCCTGGTCTACAAAGTGAGTTCCAGGACAGCCGAGGTTACACAGAGAAACCCTGCCTCGAAAAACCAAAAAAAAAAAAAAAAGATTTAGCTCCATTGTCCCAAACACTCATATGTATGCAAAACTCTCTGGCCTCATTCAAGGTATCCATTATCTAAAGCTTTAATGCCTGTGTTCTCTTGAATCTTATCTAAGTTAATCATTAAGGAGAGACATTTCCAGAGGGGCACAATGTCCAGAAGTCTGATGAGTCACCAGTTTCTTTAAGAATAAGATAGATGTAAAACATTTTTATGCCTTTGCAATAAGCACACTAAGTTTTTCCACGTGACTTTCTTTTCTTGTTGGAAGCCCACAAATGACCACTGTCAAAAATGGCATGGCTCTGAGGCACAAGAGAAATTATGCACAGGCAGATGAAGCTCCAGCTGCTTGATTCCCCCAAAGAACACTGATGGTCACTCCATAGCTTTCATCTATTACTTAGGGTGTAACTAAATCCTGGAAAAACAAGTCTTAACTCACGGATCTCAGGCTAGTAGATCTGTGCTAACTCTCCAGAATTCCAGAAAGGAACAGCACCATCTTGTTCCCTGGGCTCTGGTGATCTAGGAGTGTACTCTAATGAGACAACTGACTCTCCAGTCTCAAGTGAGATCCTTAGCTTGCCCTCTCCAAGAATGAAGAGCATGGGTGATACATGGTGAACAAAGGAAGGGGACATTATTTACGTGTTATTGACAACTCTAACAGGTAGAGAGAGGGTCACCAAGGGAGAATAACACCCCAAAGAGAAAATGCAATCTGAGCTCATTGATGGTGGGATACCAGCCAGCAGGTTGCCCACAAATGTTACAACAGAAGGCTTAAGACCTGAGAGGTTTCCTCCCTCTTCTCATAACTGTAAAGGCAGCACGAGTGGCCTGGGTCTGAAAATCAGACACGGGAGTGAAGTGACAGGTTGCCTCCATGATCCGGTCTCTTTCCAGGGCATAGGTATAAATGCTATACCTGTTTTAAGACACTGAAGATGTCAGACGCTGTCACTGATCCCAAGTCCTGAAAATATTTAATAACTGCATTTAGATGCTCACTCCAGCTCTGACTGGGATCACTCAAGGATACTCCGTGATACATGCCTCATGAAGCATCAGACCCTAAGCTCAGGACACCAACGTTCTAATAACCTCCTGAACACACATCCAGCCCTGATAGACAGTCTTGAATTCTAGATCCGTTTTATTGCTCATAAGGAACTTTGACGGGAGGTAAAAGGGAGAATTCCCTTTATTGTCTTCTTTTTGTGCGTGTAAAATAAGGTAAAGAAGGCCAGGGGAGCTTGCACCTCACTATTGAACTTATTTACAAGCCACCTGGCCCAAGGGCAGCACCACGTGCCACAGTCCATCCTAAGAACCCCCAAGTTGATTTAGCACACTACATCCAACAGGAAATGCCACACTGTACAGAAGTTTCTCAGAGCCCTGAGTAAATTACTCCTAAGGCAGGCCACTTACCAACCCCATGAGGTCGCTCACCCCTAGCCTCTCAGGACAGAGTTTCCTGCAGCTTGACTGGGGTACCACGGTAGCCCCATTTCTACCTCTTGCCCTGGGCACTTACTAACCCCTTGCCATGATTTGAATGCTCCATGCAAACTCATGCTGAGGTTTAATCCCCATTGTAAGATCCCAAGAAGCAGATATAAAGGAGAACCCTTACAAGATGATTAAGTCCTGAGGGTACTGCTATCACAGATGGGATGACCGATATACAGATTGGTGAGTTTATCTCGAGGGTCAGTCTGTTATGAATGTGCTGTTCTTTGCACATGCCTCCCCAGGTGATGCTGTTTGCTGACTCCAGACTCTACCTGCGGTCCCCACCAGCAAAAAGGACTTTGACAGAAACAGTAGTCTTCCCTGGAACTTCCCAACTCCAGAAATGTATGATGAATAAACCCTTCATTCCTTATAAACAGAGCCACTTTGGGTATTCTGCTATAGCAGCAACAAACACCAGAGTATGTCACTTTCTTTCACTCTCACCGTCTTAGGTGGGAAGACAGGTGAGGGTGGCCATACTAGTTACCACTCCAGAGGACACACCAAACCCTGACATAGAAAGTGCCCATAGTCTCACTCCTACCTCTGAGCTCTGTGGCACCTCACCAGTCCTCCCTGCTACCATCATACAGAAACGGTCCCCTCTCCATGTTACTCATGACACTACGGAAGCTCAGGCAGTCAGTAGCTCACCTATAATTTCACAGCTAACAGCACAATTCTGATTCCCGTCCAATCCACTCAGTTCTCTCCACCGTTTCACTTGGGCCTCTCCCCAGGCCCCTCCGGCTCCTTGCTAATTGTCCTTCTCTGGAAAACTCTTATCTGCTCTGTGTAATAAAAGGTTCACTGGTCAGCAAACACAAGGCTCCAGGTGTGGCCTAAGCATTTGCATGGGAAGCTGTGCTGCTTATCAGGATCCATACGCTATGGTTCCATTACTCCAGCTATACTTGTATTACTCTCATCAAACCCACTGGCTTGTATTGAGCTCACAGAAGAAACATCTTGGTCTCTTTCTCTACTAGGAATACTGGCAATAGGTGCCCACGCCCATCATTACCACTGACTTGTTTTTTTATTCCAAAATTAGATTTTACACCTTTTTGAAATGTCATCTTGCTATTGTTAGTTTAACATTCGAGCACATCCACGTCATTTATTTTAAGACATATAAACACACACACATACACACACATGCATACACACAGATACACACACATACACACACACATGCACATACACACACATACACACATACACATACACACACATACACACACATACACATACACACACACATGCACACACACACATACACACACATGCATACACACAGATACACACACATACACATACACACACACATGCACACACACATACACACACATACATACACACACAGACATGCACACACACATACACATACACACACATGCACACGCACACATACACACACATGCACACACACATACACACACATACACATACACATACACACACACACATACACACACACACACACACACACACACACCAATCACGTTGATCATTCTTTACATTTTCGTATGTCCTACAGATTTGTGTGCATTCTTCCAACTTGGTGGCAGAGTTACTGGGAATCTCAGAGTGACTTAACTGGAGATGTCCTTATCAGCCTTCCACAGCTCCTTCCTGCCACAGTTATCCCTGTCGAGGTTTAAATCTGTTGCCACACTGGTCCGCTGAACAATGAGGGAAGCCTGGAGACTTCCTAGAGGTAACAGACTGCATAGCACATTATTTACTTACTGTACCGCACAGCCAAGCATACCTCAGGCTTGCAGGAACCATGTGAACTTTCAAATCGTTCATCCTCCTACTGGCTAAGGGCAGAAAGGTGAGGGTGGATCTCAGAATTCACCCCACAGCCTCAAACAGGTTCTTAAGAGAAGCCATGCCCACACTCTAGGCTGGAATCTGGTGTTTGAGTCAGCATGGAGAATCAGGGTCCAGGTCAGAGACACTGTGTAATGCAAGCCTGGTGGGATAAGAGAGACACTGGACATCAATCACATCCAGTCCCTGAAACCTGACTCTCTTCCTCTTTGCTAGTCGGATCCACACAGGAAGAGAGAAGAGCTGGAGAAGGTGGCTGAAGCCTAAGGTCCTTGAGACCAAAGGAAAGGTAAGGGGCAGCCTCCACTTCCCAACTCAAGGCAGATGGCAACTGGCTCCGTGGGAGCATCCTCAGACTGTCATCCCTCCCTCGGTAGGTCTCCAAACCAAAGGGAAGGCGAAGCAAACTCCAGGGAATGAAGCTCCCCCATGGTGATGGGACCAGACGTTCATGGACTGTGGCATTTTAGTGTCTTGTTTTTCTCTGTTCCCTTCCCACATCCCAATCTAATCAAAGTAATTATGTTTTTTAAAAGTACAACTCCACACAGATGAGGGGGGAAAAAAGGTAAGTGACAGAGACAGGAAATGAAGGGAGACTGAGAACAAACAAGCCCCACCCCCACCCCACCCTCACCCCAGACCTATCAACACAAGAAAGTTAGGGCCTCAGCGGGAAGAGTGGAGAAAAGCAGGATGGGTCACAGGCAGCCAGACAAGAGACCAGTCGTACTCCTTCCCTTGCAGAACAGGACGGGAAGAACTGTACGTCATGAAAGAGGTCATGAGAGAGGAAGAAGACATCTTAAGGGGTGGAGGGGAAGGAGAGTAACTGAACACATGTGACCTGAAAGCAGAAGGGAATATTTGCTTGGGGGAGAGAAAGAGGAACAGCAGAGGGGGGTGTGTCTGTGTCAGGGATGACAGGGGAGAGCAGTGGAGGAGGGGGCCACATGACGCCCATTACTAACTAAATCAAACAGTTATAAAAGGAAGAGCTGGGAGAGAGGGTCTCTAGGACCGAGGGACACAAGCAGAGACAGTTTGTAGGATGATTATGGTGGGTGCTAATACTTCAGTCTAGAAGGAAGGGCCTGGGCTGGGGAGCTGAATCAGTGGGTAAAGCACTTGCCTGGCAAGAATGAGGGCCTATGTTCATGTTCCCTACATACAAGTTAAAATCTCAATGTAGCAGCACACACTTAACAGTCCCAGCACTGAGAAAGGAGCTAGAGGATCCCTGGGGCTCAGTGGCCAGCCAGGTCTTCAAACTGGGAAGAATACCTGTTTCAAAACAATCCAAGAAGAAAGCCAACACTGACCTCTGACCTCCACGTGCACATGTGCATACGTACATCCAAACATGACCACCCCATCCCAGCTTGAACATAGCTCCTGTCATACCTGCAACAGGTACACACCACCAGAAACAAGTCTGGAAGATTCCAGACCAGGAAGTGTTTGCAGATAATGCCTCCAGGTCACTCTGCAGAAGAGCCAGTACCTGACACTCGGGCTACCTGTCATCCGCCCAGCATCTGTCAGCTCCTGCTGCCTCCTCATAGCTGTGACTGACAGCAGCTGATCCTGACACTGGAGGAAAGTTCCTTAAAACGAAAGGCAGGAGCTGGGCAGTGGTGGCTCACGCCTTTAATCCCAGCACCTGGGAGGCAGAGGCAGGCGGATCTCTGAGTTCAAGGCCAGCCTGGTCTACAGAGTGAGTTCCAGGAGACTCAGGGCTTCACAGAGAAACCCTGTCTCGAAAAACAAAAAGAAAAAAAGAAAAAAAAAGAAAGAAAGGCAGGAGCACTTCACATAACAGGGAAAAAAGAAGAGGCAAAGGGGGCAGGCAAGAAGTAAGAAGTTGCTCGTGAGATGGGAATACAGCACAGAGCAAAAGCCATAGGGATCAGAGAAAGGTCAGGAGGCCTTTCTGAGGGCAAACCCACAGAAATGGAGAGTTAAAGTAAAGAACATCAGGACATCCAGCTACCCGGAATCCAAAAAAGAAATAATGATATCTATGTGACTCCACTATAAATGGCATTTCTAAAACCATACTAATTATCCACATATGCTGGCAAACGTCTGTAATCCCAGCACTCAGGCTGAGGAAGGGACATCATGAGTTCCAGGCCAGCCTGTATGACATAGATAAGACCCACCTTAACAACCATAAGTAAGCCAGATGCAGCAGCTCACATCTGTAATCCCTCAGCCTCAAACATCTGGGGCAGGAATACTGTCACAATTTGATGGTAAGTTTGAAGTGAGTTTAGACTATAGAGTGAATCTCCAACCCTATACTAAAAATCTTAATAATTTAGACTGTCGTGGTTAAAAGCAGACTCTAAAAGCCAGATTTCCTGCATTAAAGTACCACCATTACTGTGTTCGTGACTTTAGAACAGTCAGTTGAACTTTGTCTGTGAAGAAGTCCTATATGTGTGCTATGGAGTTCAGACATTTCTCAGCTCTCCAACAAAATAGTACATTTGCTCACAAATGTCATCTATCACGTAAGATGTTTCAAAACAATGCAACCCAAGTACTTTTCCACTAAATTCATAAGTCTGACATAATGATATGCGGAAGACACAAAACTGTGTTAGGTGGACACAAGGTTGTTGGTTTCAAATCTTATCATACGTGGAAGGAAGACCGATCATATACGATGTAATTACAAGACAAACAGGACAAAGAAGCACAGAGCTAAGTCAACACCACTGGAAAAGTTAGAGGAATGAGGGGTGCAAGCAGGACAAAGCTCCAAAGCAGGGAGGGGATGGGTATGTTTACGTGAATTGTTTATTTTTATAGCCATTTGAAAATACACATATTTAAGTAACCTTATCACACTGAGTTACAAACCAGGGGGTGGCCACAGATGACTCTCACCAAACCGCTTCTGCAAAAGCTAAGCTCTGACTCAGAGCAAAAAATATCCTTCCCAGCTGCTTCCAAACAAAAAGTAAGCAAAGGGCACATTTCCAAGGGAAAGAACCAGGTGGCTGGAGTGAGCGTCGTCCCAGCTCAGGAGGGGCAAAACCGAAATGTGTCTCCTGGCACAAAGTGCCCTAAATGTTCACCCCTCACAAATTCCTTGGGACCTCAGCGTCCCCTCCCCTCTCATCTTCCATCTCTCTTTCTTGAACCACCTATTTCCTGCTGGGGACAAAAAAAAAAATTGCTGCAGCTTGATTGAATGGCTGGTAAATTGTGTTCTGAAGTCTTTTGAGTTTTCTATTAAATGGTCCATATGCTGGTTCCATCAGAAAAACTAACTCTTGCAGGAAAAGCATTGCTTTTTCTGAGATGAAATGCTGGCACTCTGCATTCAGTCTGTGGCACGCTGTCATGGTCTTTGTGAGAGGCAGCACAAGAGGAAAATGCCAATCGCTGTGAGAGAGTTTTGAAGAAGACAGATTGGAAAGAAAGTCAATCTTGTCAAAAGGAAAAAGGAAAAAGGGAAAGAAAAGAAAACGGGTCAGGAAATTCTGAAAAGAGAGAGCATTTATACTCCAGGACTTAGAATCTTGATTTTGGAGTCCCGATTCCTGGCGGTAATCACTCTTTCTGCTTCTGTTGCTTGCGAGGGAGAAACGGAGCAGCACAAGAGGAGCCCGAGATGCTGGGAGCCTGGAGGGAGAGCGGGCAAGGCTGCTGAGAGCAAAGATCTGCAGCAGCATTTTGTCCCCATGTGTGCCAGAAAATCTGGAACTAATATGAAGACTATTTAAACTAAATAAATAGGCTTAAGATGGTCCAGAAAGAACTAGTTTTAATCAATTGGAGGAGAAGGAAAACCAAATCTGCCACCAAGCACTGATTACTAAGAAATGTTACTTTTACAGTAAAATAATAACAACAGTAATAATAATAATAATAATAATAATAATAATAATAATAATAATAAACTGGGTTAGGGATTTAGTTGTGCAGTACAGCACTTGCCTAGCACAAATGAGGTACTGAGTTAAAAATCCACCTACAGAAATATATACATATATACATACACATAGTTTTAAATGTTACAAGTTTTTAATTCATTTAATATTTCAGCATCAAATAATCTATGATAAACGAAAAGCAAAAATCAAGGTGTGCGTGGTAAACCTTAAGTGAACAAGTAATGACTGGAGCCTTCTGGTGATCAACTTCCATTTTGACACAATTTGGCTTTTTGTGCCCAGAGTTTATGTTTATTTTTTTTAAAAGCATTTTGTAATTACATTTTGTCGTGTACAGAATCAAATTAAGATTATTAAGATTAAATTAATCTTAGTAATATCATTATTAAGACTGACATTGAAGCATTCCTCTACTATTTAAATTGAGTTATGTTACATCATACAGATGATGTGAAAACCACAGGCCCACGTTGGAGAGAATTCAGTTAAGAGCATCTGCAGCTTTCCCAGAGGACCCAGATTTTCCTCCCAGCACCCACATGGCAACTCACAACCAAATCTAACTCAGTTTCACAGAATCTGATGCCACACATACACACACACAGACACACACACACACAGACACACACATACACAGACACACACACACAGACACACACACACACAGACACACACAGACACAGACACACACACAGACACACACACAGACACACACACACAGACACACACACACACAGACACACACACACACAGACACACGTACACACACACACAGACACACGTACACACACACACACACACACACATACATACACACACATAAAATAAGTGACTCCAAAATAACTTTTAAAAAAATCACAAACCAATAATTTATCCAAATAGCACTTTGTAGATGCAAAAGTAAAGTACTTATTCTCTCCTGAGTAAGAGAGTATTTTCAACAATGTTTTGTTTTAAGACAGTCTCACTATGTACCCCAGGCCAGCTTTGAACTTGCAACTCTTTTGTCTCATCTTCCAGAGAGCAGGGAATCTAGGCAGGCATCACCATACCTAACTCTCAGCAGTACTGTAACGATATGTCTTCATAACAATTCTTAAACCAGCATAGTTATGCAGAATGGCTGTGACCCTTGAGGGCAATGTCCTTACCATTGAACATCCTCAACAGGTTGACTGGAATATGTCCAACAGACCAGACTAAGTCTGCAAAACCCAACGGCCTCAGGTCCACAGAGAGACACTTGAGTTGAGCCAATGCCTACTCAGACTGGGGGACACGTGCTGGGAAGACGAAATTGCTCCTGGGTGTCCTATAATCACTGAAGGGTGGAAAGCTTTCAATGTGGACACCGGAATTGCAGCTGTGGGCTTCTGGAAAATAACGACATTTATACAGAGCCTGGCTTTGATCTACGGTGAAGTCAGCTCACGTGTTCAAAAGATAGCAACAAAATAAAATGATCGGTTTTCCTCGGTTTTCTTGCCTTTTCTCTGCAGTGTCCCACCTTCTTCTCAAACTTTTAGAAGATAATAGAGTCTCATCTTTTTTTTTTTTTCACTAAATTACATAGAGGACACAGTGGAGATAGGGACATCATGAAGATAAATTTGAAGACTAAAGTGTCGATCCTGGAGAGACGACTTGGTGGCTATCAGCACTTGTCTTTCTTACCAAGGACCTGACTTCCATTTCCAGCACCGACACTGAGTAGCTCATATGCACCTGTAACTCCAACTCTAGGGGATCTGATGCTGTCTCCTAGATTCTGAAAGTACACACACACACACACACACACACACACCCCAAAGCACTACACAAATCTGCTTACCAAAAGCAAGCAAACGGAATGGTTTTTAAGGAAAAGGTTAAGTTCTCAAACCTGTGCCCTCTTCTCCCCACCAGAGGCAAACACTCCTTACTACGAAAGCTTGCTTTGATGGTTTCATCACATTTATTGCTAATGTAAAAAGAAAAATGAAAAAGGATGCCAGTTCCAAATTATTCATGTCTCTTTACTTAAATAGGGCCAAAATATTTGGAAACACTGTCGGTGGTTTATTCCAAGTTGTTGTATTCATACAGACAACAAACAGGCTTCTGTTTGCAGACTCCACGGACTACTTCCCGCCTTGAAATGGAGAGGCAACAAGGCAATGTAACCCTAGACTTAGTGGGGACAGACATCTCAGAAGGAGACAAGGGGTTGGGGAGAGGAGTGAGTCAGGGTCTCGGTGGGAGACACTACTATGCTGGAGGAGAGGGGTGTATCCCCAGAACAGGTCTGTCCCTCTTCCCTCCCTCTCTGCTGAGCAAGATAGGACCCATTGTAATCCTACAAATGGCACCCAAACAGCTATACATTCGGCGGTAGACTCCACTCATTTGAACCAGTAAAGATTTTCTGTAAAACACTCCTCCCTTATAATAAGGCATTTTACATTAGCCAAAGTAAATGCATAAAATGACCTGCTGCAAACAGTGGTAAGAAAATCCTTGCAAAGACATGACAGTTAGGGAATCCTCACATGGCTCGGGGAGCATAAAAATAAGAAATCATTGTGGTGATGTCACTGAACTCGTGGGAAGAAAAGTAATTCCTTCCTTTGGAGAGCTAATCTCTAAAGGAATGCCCTGACTACTAGAAAACTCTGGACCCCTGAGATGCAGAGCTTGAAGGACACCCTGTGATGAGGTCCCCATAGACTCTGACAGTTCCCATGAGATGCTGAGCCAGGAGCGGTATCAACAGGCAGCTGTTAGGAAAAGATGAGATCTGGATGCGGTGGCTCCTGCCTGTAACGCCACAATTCAGGAGGCTGAGTCAGGAGGATCACCTAGACCTCCAGGCCAGCCTGGGCTATATAGTAAGTTCCAGGCCAGCCTGGGATACAGTGAGATACCCTGTCTCAACTCCTTCCCATCCCCAAACAAAACAGAAGACAGGTTCAGAGAAATTCTGCCAGCAAATCCATATTTATACACGTCAAGAAGATGACGTGCTGCTTAAAATAGCAGAGAAATCCAAGGCCTACAAAGAAAAGTAAATAAATACAAACCTTAGAAAGACAGGCATGAGACCTAATGCTTTTCCACCATTCTGTATAAGTATACCCTTTACTAAATGACTCTGAATTTACCCTCAGTGCAAGACTGCCTTAAGCATCATTTTCCCTTTGTAGACAAGGAGAACTGAGGGTCCCAGAGGCCATTTGCCCTCCTGAAAACCCATACAGTAAGGTGGATGAGTCTCAGAGGGCCTGACTCTTGGCCTATGTATGCTCTTCCTGTCTCCATGGGGCAGATGCCTACAAAGAGGAGAGGTTTGTAAATCCCAATCCCTTCAGCACAGATATGTAATACCAAGTCTTATCAATAAGTCAGTTTGGGTGAGATTTGTCTGAACTGTGCCCTGTTACTTAATCTCCCCCCTTGGCTGTGACTCTAATATTGGCAGGTGTTTCGAAATACTATCATCAAATTTAGTCAGAAGATCCTTAAAATTCCAATGAGGTTTTATCACTATTCTCCAGTTGAAAAACAGAAAGGAGAGGGGAACCTTCAGAGTGCTTTAGTAAGAAGGTACCTATGAGTACCCAGCCTGTGGGAGAGGGAAATCTGGGCTCTGAACTGCTGCCTCCACCTGCCAGTCCTTGAAGGGTTAATGACAGAGGCCCCCAAACACAGAGCAACTCTAAGGGGTGAAGAAACATCCAGCACACTGAGCACATACATTTTCAAGGATGATGGGGGAGGGGGAATTACTTGTATTTTAAAAAAAAAAAACAGGACAAAGGAGATGGCTCACAGGCAAAGGCACCTGCCACCAGGTCTGAAGACCTGACTTTCAGTCCCAGGATCTACATGGTAAAAGGGAGAGAACTGAGCCCCAAAGGCCATCCTCTGACCTTCACACATGTACCAGGGCAGGTACATGCCCACACACCATGTGTATACACACACACGCCTCGCATACACTCAACAAAGCAAATGTATGCAACGTTATACAAATGCTACATTTTCCCAAAACAAAAGAGTGAAGACCCCACAGCATCCCCTAGACACGGCCGGGCTGCATCTCAACTCTGAAAGGGCACCAATATTGACTCAATAAGTTGTGGTGATAATCTGAGTAGCATGAGATTACAGTATAAATATTCTCACACCGAAAAGGGAAAATCACATGCGCTGCAGTCTTCCCGGCTGGCTTGGTCAATAAAGCTCTCACACAGGCCAGCCAGAGGGAGATCCTCTCCGAAAGTTGTGAATACAGAGGAACCAGAAGCTTCCATACAATTCCCACAGACTTCATCGCCAACTCACAGCCTCTGTCACACTTTATTACAACTCCGTCATAAATACAAGGAAAATATGCGCCTTCTGTGTGCGTCCTTTCCTGATCATGTTCATGTGTGGGCAGCACACACATTTACTATCAGCCCACCACAGGAGAGAGAGAGAGAGAGAGAGAGAGAGAGAGAGAGAGAGAGAGAGAGAGAGAGAGAGAGAACTCAACCTCTGCCTGGTCCAGGGGTGTTTTTCTTTCCAGCGGTCCCACATGTCTGAGTTGCCAGTGAGCAGAGCGGTCCAGGTCCCTTTACCAAGTAACACCTCTTCCGAGACCACCTTGTGGGTGGGCAGACATAGCTGCCGGGTGGACCTACAACTGCAGCTTGCCTCACTCCCTCCTTTAAATCCCTCTTCTCTCCCCAGGCTCCTGTGACAGTCCTGTATAAGATGAAGGTGGGGTGGGGTGTCAGAACCAAATGGGAAGTGGAGCAAGCGAGAGTCATGGTTTCTGTGACGTCATGGCACCCTTGCTACTGGCGGCTGTATTCAGAACCATGCAAGGCCATCCACCATCAGCATCTTTGAACTAGTCTCAAGTGTTCCAGTCAGCGAGTTTTCCAGGCAGGTCTCCTGGGGTGGCTTCTGTTGAGTACACAGCTGGCTCAGACTCACGAGCAGAAGTTCTCTGACTCAAATTGTGTTTCGTTCCTCTCCACCCCACCCCCTGCAACTTTTAATACTAATGTGTGTCCAAAGAGCATTATCCCATCGCATATAAAGATGAGGGAGCAAGGTCAAGGATTAAGCTGGACAGTCTTGATCATGAAATCTCAGGGAAATGTGCTGCCAGCTCATGATGCCAACAAGGAAACAAGACTCAGAAAGTTCTTTCAAAGCCTGACAGACATTCCTCACTCCGGAAAAGCGAGCACTGGCCCCTCTGTGATAAACCAGATTTCCCTCACTGTCCACCCAGACCCCTCTGTGACACCCCTTTCTTGCCTATGCACTGTATCTCTAACCAGAAAGGTAAGGATATATACAAGCACTAAAATTCCACATGAAGTAGACAATTCACATAAGTGTAAACATGCTTGCCTTGGAGTTTCTATTTCTAGGAGATAATAAAGACAAGAAAACACATCTGTACAGGTAACAGGAAAGGTGTGTGCTTGTCTTGTAGGTGAATAAAATACCAATCATCCTATATATTGTATACTGGCAATTCCTCTCCTATAAATCTAACCTACAGCAGTATCCACTGAGCTACACTGAGATGTTAAGAGGATATGTGGGCACCATTACTTACAACACCAAAGCATTAGATGAAGTTACATATTAAAGTGTTATAAATAAATGCATCATATGTATATGAGATAATATCCTGTTGTAAAGAACAATGAGGTGGATCTATTAAGTTCTTATATTTAAAATAAAAAACATCAACCGGGGCTGCAGAGGTGCTTCAGCAGTTAAGAGCAATGGATGTTTTCCAGAGGACCTGAATTTGGTTTCCAGCACCCACAAGGCAGCTCACAATCAACTGTAACTCCGGTTCCAGGCGATCTGACTCCTCATCCGATTTCCATGGGATCCTACATACACATGGCACCCATACATAATTCCATCGCACACACATAAACACAAAATTAAATAAACACATGAAACCAACAAAAGTGTATTTTATTTATTTTGTGTGTTTGCATCTGTATAGGTTCTCTCCGAAGCCATAAGAGGACGTCAGATCCCCCTGGAGTACAGGCAGTGTAAACCACCAGGCGTGGATGCTGAGAAGTGGACCTAGGTCCTCTGGAAAAGCAGCGAGTGCAGTGAATCCCTGGACTCTACTAGCCCTGAAAATGTATCCTTGAATGAAAGAAGCAAAAAAGCAGCCCAACGTGGAGCCTGGAGCTTATTAATGCAATGCATGAATCACTGGTGCAGATTGGTGTTTTTCCCTGTTTTAAATCATGGTTGATATGGAACTATCAATTAGCTAGAGACAGCCACATCATCAAACAAAGGACCAAACCAACTAAGAATTTAGAATCTATTAGACTGATGTGGCAAGCCAGCTACCTTTAGCTTAGTTCCCCCTAAGAGGCAGTTACATGAATATCAGCTTTCTCAGATAATAAAAGAACACATTTTTTAAGTGTTCAATTGTCTGTTTACACATCTCACCATTTCAGGGTTCAATACTTTCACAGTCACCACACTATGTGTCTGCATGTGTTCATTCATAGAGACTTGGAGGAAATGAATGGAATATGAAACCATGTACCACCAATAGGAAGTGGGGATGGGCAAAAGCTTTTAAAGAAAAAGCTTTTGTTTTTAACTTGATATTCTTTATTTCATGTGAATTATATGCTTATTGTTGTTAGTGTATATTGTTATTACATAATAACAGTTGAAGAGAGTATGTATGTATATGCATGCACATCTGTACATCAACATGGAGTCAATCATGGTGACTTCCAGGGAACTGCAGTACAGAGGTTGACAACAGTGTTTTTTAAAATGGTATGAGAAGCCTTTCAGATAACTGAGAAAGCTCGGGAAAGCAGGTTTTATGTGAGAGGGGTTCAAAGCACCATGGTAGGGGGAGTCTGTTTAACCTGTGGGTGATGATCTGGGTTACTCCCTATTAATCTCTGGCCCCGGGGCCACATGAGAGGGAGAACTGGGCTGCCGCTCACAGTCTACAACACTTGGTCCTACATCCCGCCTAGGCAGCAAAATAGAGCAGGCTCTGGCTGAGCATGGGAGGTTGCAGATGAGCCAGCTCAAAGGGTGGAAAAACAGCAGAAGAGCTGGCTCTGTCCTATGCTGTCTGGAGCACTGGATGAGCTAGCAGGGAAAAGGTTGGAGCACTCACCCCCATGATGTGGGTGTAGGCGAGCTGGGGGGTCTAACTAGTTCAGATATCTCTCAGACCCAGATCCAAGGCTTTGAGTTGAACCATCCCAATATCCACCCCATCTATCAACTGCTAGAACCCGTGAAGGGGTCGGTCCTGCGGATCCAAAACTACAGGATCTCCATGACAGTACAAGAACAGAATATCAGGGAAGAGACCCAATGAGGATCCAATATTGATAGTGTATCAGAAGCCAGAGGCCTCAAACTGGACCAATGACTCATTGCAATGAACTTTTGCAAGCAAAGAAGTAGGGGTACACTGCTGTACACCACAGCTTCCACAATGAGGTTTTTTTTTTTCCTTTTGGTAAGGAGGTTGTAAGAGTGGAAGGAGGGTACAAGGGGAGAGGGAGATGGGTGGGACTGGGGTGCATGGTGTGAAATTCGCAAAGAACCAATTAAAAGTTAAAAAAAGAAAAAGAAAATGTTCTACAGCAGTGGGTCTCAAACCTGAGGGTTGCAACCCCTTTGGAGGATCAACAACCCTTTTACAGGGGTCACCTAAGACCATCAGAAAATATGATATTTTCGTTATGATTCATAACAGTAGCAAAATTATGTTGTAAAGAAGCAATGAAAGCCATTTTATGACTGGGGGTCACCACAACATGAGGAACTGTATTAAAGGGTCGCAGCATTAGGAAGGTTGGGAACCGCTGGCTTAAGGAAAGATGAAGAGGAAGGAGAAGGTAATGAGATAATCACCAGTTATTACAGAAGGGGTTAGCCAAGTGTGGTGGCTACTTGGGAAGCTGAGGCCAGAAGATGGCTGCGAGTTCAAGGTGAGCCTGGCACCCAACCTGAGCTCCACCAAGAGAACTGCCTCAAAAGGCTTTAAAAAATTAAGATTTTTTTGAATCCAGACCTGATGTATTTTTCTAGTGTCTGGGAGAGGCAGCAGAGGCACTTCTATGGGGATTTCATATTGGTATTTAATATACAGTGTCATAAGTAAAAGGAATGAAGGAAGACACTGGGGAGATAATTGAATACCTAAACACTTACACAGCAACCATAACTTGACCATACAGTCTGTTGGACTAGAACACATACCTTTGAAGCTTTGGAAGAAGTATATCATTGAGGGTAGACGCTGAGGTTTCAAAGCCTATGCTATCCCAGGTAAATGACACCGAGGAGAGGAATAAGGCACGTGAGTAACCCCACCAGTGGAATCCCCCTCTGTGGGACCATGAAAGGTAGTTTGGTCTCTGGTTGAGCTAACCCCTGAAGCCCCGGAAACCCATAAGGTGCTTTACCTGTTCTTGGGCATCCGGCCCTGTCACTTGTCACAGCCCTCCATAGATTTGTGGCCATCAGTCACATAAAGGCAATGCCCCAAGCCCCTCCACGGGTAGACATGACCTGTGATCACGTAGGGTAGGTTCAAGACAGAGCTCCATCTTAACGAGCTACCTAAAGGCCTGGAGGGTTTAGCCAATAAGTTTTCCTTCCCAGATGCTCCTCCTTGCAAAAGGTATTGAACCTCAGGCCCACCCTGAGAAGTGGGCTATGGTTTTACTCATCCACCTTCCACCATGACAATAAATGTCTTAAAACCATGGACTGCCTCTTTTCAACATGATCCTCCATGGGGAGCAATGAAGAAGGCCTTGCCTATAGAGCCAGCTTCTAATCTCCCTAAGAAGGCCTCTCTGTGCTTCCAGCCAAGCTCAAGCCCACCTGCTGTTAAGCCAAAGACTCTCCCCACCCAATCAGCTGGAGCTCCCCTTCCCCCCCCCCCACCTCTGTCCCAGGTTAGATCCAGGCCACCAGGCTCCAACTCTGATCTCAGCTCTTCCTCAGCTTCCAGCAGCGCCTGAATGTCCAGACTGCCCTGGCCACTTTGCAAGCCCAGGGAGTGGGGGGCAGGTACGGGG
Source organism: Mus caroli (assembly GCF_978045245.1). Classification (NCBI taxonomy): domain Eukaryota; kingdom Metazoa; phylum Chordata; class Mammalia; order Rodentia; family Muridae; genus Mus; species Mus caroli. The sequence continues at coordinate 112,444,166 of NW_028227262.1, read as the reverse complement.
GTGTCCTAGCCAGCTCTGGCTATCCCCCTGCCTCAGACTGCACTTCCCCCTATCCCCAAGCACTGTCCCAGTTCTTCCCTAAGGCCCAACACCTGCCCTTTGACAACATGGGGTTAGCACAGTCAACTTGGGGGGTCCCACCTCCCCAATGGCCAAGCCCTGTGGTGGACAGGACAAGGGACCCAAAAACCCTACACCCCTCCAAGAAGCTGATTCTTTGAGCCGATTCTGAAAAGCTGTGGGTCTAACTGGGCTGCATGGAAGAAGTTCTGTCAGGGCCCAAAACACAGGCAAGGGAGGGAAATCTGCAGGGTAGCGTGTGCCTCAAGAACACAGAAGGATTACGACCAAAGCATACAGACAGGAAGTCCGGAAGGATCTAGAAAAGGAAGCAGGAAGTGGTCTGCATTTGAAAGGATACTATGGGGACAATGGGCAAGTGTATAAGCTGGAGATAAAGAAAATGAAACCATAGAAAGACCTAGAGGTGCTCTCTGAATTTCTGCAGCTTGCTCTGAGTGATGGCTTTAAAGATCACAATCATGAAAACCAGAATAAAGCCTGTGTGTGTGACCGTGCACATGGGCCGATGTCAGTTATCTTCCTCTGTCACTTGCCGCCTTTATTTTGAGGCAGGGTCTCTTTGTTGAATCCACAATGTGCATTTTAAGCAAAGGAGCCCAGAGCCTTCTGACTCAACCACACTCCTAAGCACTGGGGCTATACATGAGTATACCACCATGCCTGGTTAAGCCCTCTCCATGACTACAAATATTTGTCTTTTAAAAACCGGGAAAATTGGAAAAAAAAAATGCCTATGGCCAGGAAAACCAGAGCAGAGACGATCATTTAAAAGGAACTTGCATGGACAAAAATTTTTAAGTTTGCAAATTCCTGCCTCAAGAATTTTTATTTTAACTTTTCATTGATTCTTGGTGAATTCCACATCAGCAACACAATCCCACTCATTTCCCCACACCTTCAGATTTGCCACCTGCCCTTGCAACCTCCCCTCCAGAAGAAAATAAAAAAGAAGTAAAGAAAACAAAGACAAAGACAAAAACAAAAAACATCTGGCTGTAGAAGCTGTGCGACACAGGCCCCTCAGATATCCTGCTGTTGCTGCCCTGTGTCATGGAGATCCTGCAGGCTTGGATCTGTAGGACAGGTCCCTTCACATGCTCCGGCAGTTCATAGATGGAGTAGATGTTGGGGCGAACCAACTCTGAATGCTAGGTGGAAGCTGAGTTGGTCAACACTCCAGCACTCTCTGTCCACACCACCAGGGCCAGCTCTACTGGACTCTGGTGAGGGACTTGGGGGAGGGGAGCAATTCTCTGGTTGGTGCCCATGACCTCCAGGCTAGCTCACTCCCCTACATTACATCCCCACCCCATCCCCTGTCACCAGGCCAGCTCTACTGTGCTGCCCAGGTGAGGTTCATCTGCTTCCCCAACATGCTACAGCTGGCAAGAGGCTCTCTCTCTCACACCCTCGAGGCCAGCTCGCCTGCAGGCAGGGAGGTTCAGTTGAGGAGGCAGGTCTGGGGTCAGAGCACTCTTAATCCATATATAGCTGGGGCTTCAGAAAGTCTCAATTTCCTGAGTTTACTGTGTGTTCACGTGTGAATTTTAAAAAGACAGAAATACAGAAAGTCAGAAGGCAAATGTCAGAGCGAATCCAGAAAGGAATGAGCTCTGAACTCTTCAATAAATCTTTTATTTCAAATCCTTGGAAATCAGTAACCTGTATGTTCAATCTTGGAGTTAATAAAATCTCAGCATAATCCCAGTACAGCTTTAAAAGTAAAAGTTGATCCATGCACACACAAACACACACACATGCACACACTCATGCACACACGCACACATACACACATGCATATACTCATACACACATGCACACACACACACACACACACACACACACGAACACACGCACTTACATATGCACACAGGTACTCAACTATATTGAAAAACCCAAGAAGAGTGCCTGCCTCTCGCTGCATGAAATCGAAGTAGAAAACACTTCTAAGGAAAGGGAACGTGGCTGGGGAAAGGAAATGTTTTCTGTCTCTGAGGGGTGTCAGAGTACAAACTGGATTTGTGATCCACAAAGCAGAACTGCACAGTTCAGATGTCAGTGACTGGGCCATGGTTTCAAAGTCTACGTGGTTTTAGTTCATCTGGGAGCTCAGGTCAGTAGCTAAGGAGATGGCTCAGAGGTTACAGTACTTGCTACCTGAACATGCCTAGCACACTGGCATGCCTAAACGTGGATCCACAAAGGCTGCATAAATGCCAAGGGGTGTGGTGGCCAGCCTGTGTGTAATCCCAGGGTTTCCCCAGAGCTTTCTGGCTATTGAGATCAGCCATATCAGCAAGTTCTGGGTTTGACAGAGACCCTGCCTCAATGTCAGAAGAGCCATTCCCAACATTGACCTTGGGCCTCCATGCTGACATATGCGTGCATGCATGCAAGCGCACACACACACACACACACACACACACACACACGCACATGTACATGCAACTGGGACAGAATTTGCCCATCACTGTTTAAGTATGAACAGATGAATCCCGTGAGAGGTAAAAGGGCCACAGGAGCTCCCTTCCTAGGGGTAGGATTGCCACTGGAAAAAAAGGTGAGCTTGGCCTCCTTTTATCTCTCTACCTTTCTGACACATTACCACAAAATAAGAAGGGCCACAACAGATACTGGCGTCTTAGCCTTGGATTTACTTCCTTGCCACTGTAAACTCAGAACTGTGAAAAAAGACATTCTTATCTTTACAAATTAACAAGGGTTTTGTTATAGAAGAACAAAATGGGCTAAGAAGGCATTTAAGCTTTATCTAAAGCCTAACTTGATACCAAAGAGTATACAGTAAGAGAGTTGAAACTCAAAATTAGGCAGTTTCACCAAAGCTCATTTTGTTACCTTCTTACATATTTGAAATGTTCCAGGATATATAGCCTTTCTGTTTCGCTCAGCTGCATTATTTTAAGATGATGAAGGCCTGAACAAAGAAACTAACTGAAGTAATATCCAAAGAAAGGAGTCTACCTGCTTATCGGTAATTCGTGACTGGTAAAGAGAGTGCCAAGAGAGGGGCACACTTCATAGACCTCACGCCATCTATGATGGATGGTTTCCATGTCACTACATCCCATAAAAGTCTTTATACTTTAAAAAAAAGCCACTATTTTGCAATGTGGGTGCAGAAATCACCAAACTACTAAGAAGTCAAGGCAAAGCTTAAGAATCCAGAGGTGACGCACAAGTCTCCGATTTGAGCCTCTTCAGGGGGTTTCTGGGTATCAGTTAAGACTAAAGAGAAAGTGGTGTGAAGATGAAAGGCTATCTGGGGTGGGAGGATGGGGCCTAAAGCAACACTTCTTGTTAAGCTTGTGATGTTTTAATAAGAGAATTCTACCGGGTTGTCAATTAAAATCGGCCCAGGAAGAGATCTGGACTAGACTCAGGCTGAAATTCATCACCAGCATAGGGAAATCGGTCACTGTAAACAGTGTTTGTGACCTGTACAACTGCTCATACAGTGGTGGCTCGAGGAGGGAGTGTGTGTGTCTCTGGTTAAGGTACCCATGCAATCTCTACCAAGGCTACCTACAGTCACTCTTGCCATTCAGTGCAACCCATCCCTCATCGCCGATTCTGAACCCATGGAGCAAAACACCCAAGTAGATGGAAATATTTTCAAGGCAGGAGGATCGCATTCGCATAACAAGATATTCCCATGGATAGTCCCTCGCAAGCTTTAAGGAAGGCATGATGCATCTTCAGAAAAGAACCAGACCACTTTTGAAATTTGACAAAGAAGATGCCAATGGACTGCTTATAAAACTCTTAATTTCTTCATCCCACGACAGGCATACGAGTATATGAAATCTGGTGTTTGGGGGAGGAGTTGTTCCAGGGAGTTAATGATGTGTTAAGAGGTAAATACTCCTCAAACCATGAAGAGCGGTGGTTAAGGACAGCTACCAGATCAAGAGGCAGGAGCTTTAAAGTAGCAGAGAAAGGCCTTCTCTTACGCCCTTGGCAATTCTTGCAGGTTAGGAGACAGGCCAGTTTGCATCTGCTTTACCTGGCATGGGAAATGGGCTTGCTGCACACTCTGAAGAAGGAAGGGATGCTTGAAGAAGCCAAGTGTGCTGAGTATCCCCTATAAAGGAGATGAAGGCTACCAGCACAAGATGTGGCGGCCATCACACGATTGTCGTAGGAAGTATTTATCAGGAGGCACCGGAGGGAGTAAAGTACAGCTAGGATAACCACTGTCCTTGTCTCAGGGAACCATAAGTATGAACCTTTCATCAATATGGAAGGAAAGATGCTGCAAAGCAGTCCAAGAAGTAATCTCAACTACCTGCTGGATGCAGGGAACTCTGACACCAAACTAACAGGTCATCAGTTGCCAGGTAAAAGCTCTACAGTTGCTCTTTTCTTCTTTGACTCCTTCTCCTCTAGTTCCCCGTTGAGTTCCAGGGGATCTGAAACAGAGGCCAGCACATTAAGAAAACAGGTGAGATGCTCTGGTAGAAAAGGAGAAACGGGCTGTCCGCCACCTCCAGTGGGGGTTAGAGCCGCTGAACAGCAAGGAGGGAAGAAGCCTCAAATCTAAATCAGCCTCAGGGCCTTTATTGCTGATTTCTGTTGCTGAATTAGTGTGATGTTTTCCACATGAATGGCTTCTATTACCCAAATGGCCAGAGTTGCCAGGGCAGGGCATGCCTCACTGTACTGGTTAAAGGTGAGTAGTGAAGATCAAAGCTGTCTTAGGCTCTACATTCCACACGCCAAATGTGGTTATCTCGAGGATTGTTTGATCATAGTTATAAACCTCAGATCAGTCAAAAATAACTCTAACTATTTTGATCGCATTCATACCTCAGAATCTAGTTCTTTAAAGTTATGAAGCTTGCAGGCTGACGAGATGGCTCAGTGATTCAGAGTGCTTGCTATCCAAGCACGAGGGCCTAAGTTCAGACCCCTGTCACTTACGTATATGCTAGGCCTGTACTCACACAACTGTAGCACTAGCAATGTGGGGGGAAGCCAGACAAACCTATCAATCACTGGCCAGACAGCCTACCTAAAAGGGCTGAGCTTTAGGCTCAGTCAGAGACTCTAAGTCAGTGGCATGAGGTGGGAAGTGATTACTAAAGAAAGTCTTCTGGCCTCCTCCTGTGTATACATGGGTACACACACACAACACGCAACACACACACATACCACACACACGCGTGCACACACACACACAAGTATCCTTATTTCTTTTCACTTCTATTCCACTATTTTGATGTGCTAATAGTTTATTTCGTCTTACATCTCCAGGTAACAGTCCATCACTGAGAGCGACAAGTTCGAGAAATCAAGGCAGTAACCTCAGAGGAATGTCTCCAGCAGGCTCACTCTCAGGCTTGCTAACTAGCTGTTTTATACAGCCCAGGACCACTGCCTAAGGATGGTACCACCCACAAAGGGCTGGGCTCTCCCGAATTCATTAACTACTAAGACAGTGCCCCACAGACATGTCCGTAGGCCAATCTGATGCAGGCCATCTTTCAAATGAAGTTTCTCTCTTCCTAAATACCCAAGCCATACATATACACCAAACGTACATAAAATATTTATTTTTTAAAAAGTGAGATGGCATGTTGAGCACAGAGGGGTGTGTTGATGAGTGGAGAGTTCACTCAGGCTCTGGGCCTCCCCTCCTCTGAGATCACCAATTCCTAGCCACACATCTTCTTACTCTACAGCTCTGCCTGAAGGAGCTCTAACGGATTCTCCAACTCTTCCTATGAAGCCCAAGGTGCCCCCTTCCATCATTTCACTATGAATTTGTCTCACACACCATTAAGCAGAAAGTTCTTTCTCAACACAAATGCTCAAGTTGCTCTCCTGCCTAAACACTTCAGTGACTCACTATCCTAAATCTAGTCCACGAGATATGATGGGCCCAGCCTATATCCTCAGAACGGTCCAACACACATGCACATAGCTCTGAGTCCTTCTGCAGGTAGCCAAGGACTCCCTCACCTCCATATATTTGTTCTCAGATTGGTCCAGATTGCTTGCAGTGTGATATACACGCATGCCCACACCACACCCCCTAACCAAAAAAATATCCATCTGTCTGCAGAGCAGCCCAAATGTCATCTCTTTACAAAGTGTTTTCCCCAATGTTTCACAGGCTGGAGGGTTAAATATCTCTGTATCGGCACCCACAGTATTTTATTTTAACCATTTCTTCATCACTGTGAGCATTCATCTATGTTCCTTAAGAAAATGTTCTTCCATAAAAGCCCCTGTCTTATGCATTTTTCTTTCTTTTGTGTGCTAGCATGAACATATGCTAGCACGCAGCATGTGCTCAACAAATTTCCTTAAGTGAAATAAAGTGAACCGAATCAGTGGCTTCAAGTTACTTGCAAGTTAAAAGGAAAAATACGTAGAAGGATGCTTCCTTGTTCATCTCTAATACAAAGTAGGCCTCAATAAAAGTCTGGAAAATAAATCAATATTTTTAATGAAAGAACAGATATAAAACAGGGTATCCCTTTAGAGGGTATAAAAGATATAGATGTTTGATGAAAGAATACATGAGAGTTTTTTTTTTCTGTTTTGTTTCTCAATTCGATACCCTAAGCTGCCAAGTTTAAAATAAATAATTGCAAGAGGCTGGAAGTGGGAGAGGCCTTCTTTAAAAACTAAAGTAAAAATAAAAAGACTGCCACCCACTCTCCTTGCTGCCCTCCTACCCGAATGACTATAGTTTTAACATCCATAATGGGATTGTTGCAGTTTTTAGGGTGTTGCCATAGTAACCAACCTCAGCCCTTCCCCTAATATAAGATAAAATTTAGCAAAAGGCATAAATAACAGACTCCCATTAGAAACAATATCAGACCTTTCCATATAAATAACTCGGGTAATTAAATGTTTCAAAACAGAATATTTAAAGAGTTGTGAAAAAAATTCTACAAAGTTTATTTTTAAATGAAGGGCTGGGGGGGGGTATAAAACATCAGCTGGCATGCTTGGCTGCTGTGTGGTTGCAAAGAGTCACAGTCTCCAAACTTGGCTCGATGAGATACGCAGTCAGAACAGAGAGACAAGGCTCTGCACTTGAACATTAAAGGCCACGTTCCTACCAGGAACCTCTCTGCTTAGTCTCAGGAGTCCTTTCAACATATGAGCAAGAAAACTCTCTCTTCTAGTATCCCCAAATACAAAGGCCACCTAGAAAATATTACCTCCTGTAGGTTTCCTAATACAGTTGCCTGGGTGACACCACCCTCTTCCTACATTCATGTGTCTGGCTTTCTCTAAGATTCTTCCAGGGGACAACAGCAGGGATCACAAACTTATTCAGCACAGGGCCAGAGAACGAATATTCTAGACTTTGTGGACCTCCAGGCTTTGTCCCAGTGACATCCTTCAGTACCAGTCAAAAGCAGCTATTGGCAATACATAAAGGAATAAACACGGCTATGTTCCAATACGCTTTGATTTGCAAAGGCTGATATCCAGATGAAGCCCGCAGGCCACAGTCTGCTGATTCTTTTACGCATGTCTATCTTGGAGACTACCAGCTCCTATTGACCATAGGAAACACTGGGCCATCCTAGGCCCAGCAGGAATGTTTAAAGCACAAGACAATGCAGGATTTCAAAAGCAGGGGAGAGGTGACGCCACGTCCTCAGACGGACTCCAGAAAAGCCTGCAGCAATCTACTGAGGGAAACTGGGAACGGCCCTGGAGAAATCGGTACAGCTTCAGATAAGGAGGTTGTGTAAGAACACAAGGTGCTGAGTTCAGAGCCTTGGCACCTACGTAAAAAGCCAGGCACAACCACATGTACCTGCAATCCCAGTCCCGTGGTGGACATTTCTGGAGCTTGCTGGACAGATGGTCCAGTGGAAAAACATTGAGCTCCAGGTTTAGTGACACACTCTGTCCCAAAAGAATAAGGTGGAAAATGATATACCAAAATAGCTGACTTCTTTCTCTGGCCTCTGCACAAGGGCCAACAGCATCTACCTGCACCTGCAACACACATGGGTTCACAATGTGTGGATGTGCACACACACACACATACACTCACACACACACACACACATGAATTTTAACAATTAACAGAGTCATATATAATAGACTGTCGGGTACAACAGTACCCAAAATTAACTAGATGCTGCTCTGCTTTCAATCAGCAAGCAATGCCAGATGCCTGGCCCAGTGACACGCCTCTATTCAACAAAGTAAACTACCGTCACTCTAAAGTCTGGAGGCGGTTCAGTATATTTGGAAACTTCCATGATTTTCTGAAGTTCCTTCAAGTCCCAGAAAGAGACTTGGATGGACAGCTGGTAAAGCAGAGAAAGCAGGCCTCAGGAGACAGAGGACATGGGGCACCCAGCTCCCTAGTCACCCACTAGCCGTGTGACCTGGCAAAATGGAACAGTGATGCGTGTTACTGAATCTGCCAAAGACTGAGCTAGATAACCTACAGAAGGCATCTGCAATGAAATAAAGACCGAATCCATATCAGCTGCCTTTCTTTGCAGGGACCGAGCAAAACTATCCCGTGGCTTGGATCTATCTGCTCTCTCAGGGAGACATCACTCAGGCCAATGCTGCTATAGTCCAAAGAACGTGCTATTGTGTTTTGTGTCCCTCACCCCCCACCCCTGGCAAATGGCTGGAGAAGGAGCTATGAGCAATGCCTAAGCAACTCATTAGCAAGAAAACCAGTCCAAGTGAGCAACAGTCTGAGACAAGCACCTCAGATCAGCAGCTCGCGCCTCAGCACTCTTGAGCCGCCGCCTCCTCCTCCTCCTCCCTCGTCCTGTTCCTGGATCTGCCACCGCAGGCCACTTTCCTCTGCTGACATCGCTCCTCCTAACTAGCCCATGTCTTCCTCCGTATGCCCTTCTTCATCTCCTACAATCCATCACGACATAAACTTTAAGGGCATTTACTGGTGGTTTCCCATTCCCTCACAAGTGACCAAAATTAGGTTGCTCTTTCTTGAGTCTGTCTGACTAATCTTGCTGGAGAGTCAGTGGTTTGTATCTAGAAAGGTTCCTCTAGACTTTAAAAAATCTGGGTAGCAAATCTCCAAAAGACTCATCACTATCAAGCACTGAAGGAAAGAGTTAATGGCAAAAGGGCAAGCCAGTTTTACATTGAAAGACCCAGGAACATCAGAAAAGACAGCTGGACTTCAGGTTTCCACAGACTTCTCCAAAGAAAGACCAAGTAACTTAGAATTGGTAAGACTTTTCGAGATGCCTTGAGTTTGAAGCACAGTGGTGGCTGTCCATGGGCTTCTCCTCATTGCTGGGATGCCCAAGGAATGAGTGAAAGACTTTTAATTAGCTATGTGAGAATAGAGGACACCTGGCAATGTTAACTCCACATTGCAACTTGCTATCACACAGTGGCAGGTGTGGAGAAGGTCCCTGACTATGAGTGGCACGTTTATTCATGTCCTCACCCCTTTGAACTGAATTATCTGTCTTCCTATTGTTAGATTATGTGTTCCTTTTTATTTTATTTTAAGCTGGCATACACAATAATGGGTTCTCTGTAGCTTTTCATAGATGTACATCTTTCTAAGTTCCTGACTCCTACTTTAGATAATATTTTATTCTAGTGATAGATAAATCAAAGGAACTAAAATACAAACCATTTCATTCTTTCCCCTTTTCCAATCATGCTATCTATAAATATCTAGAGGTTAGAGTTCATGCACTAATGTATTTGAATATATTCTGCCACATAAGATAAAGACACTGGGGCACAGCTCATTAAACTGGTTCTATCGAACATCTTAGTAGCCATTCAAAGATGAGCAACGACTTACAGGAGATGGATTGAAGAGAAGAGAGAATATCACAGATAGCATGCTCTGAGGCTGGAGACACAGGCCTCGAATCCATTGGTTCCACAATTAAAATAGATACTTACAGAGCATCTGCTACAAGAAACACATTGGGAGAAGTAGCTTCCAGGAATCCTCTAATGAGATCAAAATCTCTCAGAATGGACGTAGAAGATGGAAGAGAAGGGGAAGAGGAAATACTAGAGATCAGATGAGAGATCAATAACTACTTCCTTTTACTTCTCCACTAAGAGATTATATTTTAGTAAATATCAAAAGTAAAACACAATTCTATTTAGAATCAACATATTTGGTCCCAACACTGGTCCATATTCCCCATTCACCCATTCGCTGAGCATTTACTAAGCATCTATTACAAACAGACCCCGAGCTGGGTGCTGGTTGTCTAGAACGGAGAGGCTGTTGGGTAGCACTGGGATCCTTCTTTCCAGGAAGCACGAGCTAGCGATTCACTAACATTTATTGAGTGCTTGCCAGGTACCAGGCTTTTTGCTAGGCAACTTAGAAGAATTAGCTCATTTAGTTCTCACCGGCGCCCGAAGAGATTAGTGCAGAGTGCTATTATTAGGTTCTCTTTCCTCCTCTCTTCTCTCTCTTTAGTATAAAAGACAAAGTGCTCACTTAGATGCCTCTCCTTTATAACACCAGGGGTTTCCAGACACAACTGCCCTCCCTTCATCTGCCTTCATCTCAAAATTCTGAACACAGGGGCCAGCAAGATGACTCAGTGGCTTAAGGCTCTTGGGACACAAACTGACAACTGGAGTTCGATCCCTAGGGTCCAGGTAGAAGGAGAGAGCTGACTTCTGCAAGTCGTCCTCTGATTTCCATGTGTACGCCATGGCACAGGGAGCTACTGCCGGATACACAAATAAATAGGTACACTTTTTTTAAAAGTATAAAGCAACTCCTTGTAGGTTCACCTAACCCCATTCTTTTTCCTTTCCAATATAACTGCTATGTTGTAATCGTGTGCAAATGCCATTACATCATCTCTCCCTTACATGCTTACAATACAGGAAAAGTCTAAATGAATTACTAATATTCATTATTGTTGCTCACCCCCTTTTTTTCTCCATGATGCCTAATTCCTACCACATATTCTCATTGAAATTATCACATACATGGAAGAGACAAGAACTGTTTTAAAGACATTTTTTTAGACTTTGAATATGACTATTTAACTTCTTAGTCACTTTCTAATAACAATCTCAAATAACCCTGCCCCAAGCCAGCATGCCTTATTGAAGACTACCCAACAAGTATAAAATACAAACTACTACCAAGCCCTGGAGGTCTCTACCACTGGCCCACATTCTAGTCGACTTGTTATCAATGTCCATTGGGGGTTTATTCCAGCTCACAGTTCGAGGGCACAGTCCATTATGGCAAAGGACCCAAAGTAGGACGAGCTTAAAGAACTTAGTCGCATCACACCCACAATCGGGAGGCAGCGAGTGATGAATGCAGGTTGCTGGTAGCTTCCTCTCTCTACTTACATCATCCAGGATTACAGCCAGAGCCCTGCTTCCTGTCCTGTCTCTGTTTTCTGGTTTACTGAGATATGAGCAACAAGTTGGCAAACCATCCTGACATCACAGAACCACCCATCACTATGCTTTCTCTGCCAATGTGCCTATGATAGACCCCAATGTGCCTAGATAGATCCCTTATAATATGAACCAAAAGAAATGTCTCCTCCCTTGTTGCTTCTTCTTCTGTGACATTTTCTGGGGAAGTAACGAACAAAAATTGCTTTGCTCAGACACAGCATCCATGACAGATCAAAGAAAATATTCCACCCAAGTGGAACTTAGTAAGCCAGAGGGTTTATGAGGTTACTTGCAGGAATACAACAGATATAGGGTCACTTGCAGAGGCCTATATCTGTTGAGACTCAAGAACATCTGTATCACTGAGAACCTATCTGAACATGGATATGAATGCTTCATCTGAGGATCTTCCTGCAATTCATGTAGGCTGAGTCAGCACAGCAATTGTTACTATATACATGAACCTGAAATGCAGCCTTGTGAGTCTTGTAAACTTTGCTGACTTTCTGAGTCTTCTGAGTTTTCTTTATTTCTGATTTTTATGATCCTCCATCCTCCTAGTGGAAGGAAATGTCTCAGTTGATGGGAAACAATTATAGAGCACTTTCTGTCAAATATTTGGTCATAGCAATGAGAAAAGTGACTAACATAGATATTTATGTGTTTATTGTTTTACTTTAACAAATCTGGTTTTCGACCACAGAAATGAAACACGTAATAAAGTAAAGAGGTGTGTTCTGAAAACAAAGGAAAATAAACAATAGACACTGCCTCCAAGAAAGTCAAATACTGATCTCATATAGTTTTAAATTCCTTGTATGAAAAGGGGCTGTCTGTCTTAAAAGCTAAAGAAAAAGTTTAAATGACTTATAAAAATAATTTCAACAAACATATCTTTGTTAAAGGAGTCAAACAGAAATTATGGAGTTCATTGATATTAAGATCCTATTGCTGAAAATATCATATTCTTTTGTCAGAGGACATGGGGAAATCAAGCCAGTATTGATCTGGAGGCTTCATCCCTATTGGCTAGCTTGTGTAGTACCAGAAGTGCTATTCAGGCTTTCAGAAAGAAAGGTTATCATTAGCCTTACCCATATATGAACCCCGAGGGCTACAATGATGTCCAGCCATGGGAGATAGGCCCTGGAGCACAATAGGGGTGTGAATAGTAAGGGGGTAGCCAACAGATTTAACTTAAGGTCCACTGCAAGGAAGAGACCTAGGTCTGGTACTTGAAATCTGGCCAAGAACACAGGTGAGGGAGCTCACAGGCCCTAGAGAAGAGCCAACTACTAATACTTTTCTAAATGGGCACAGCATCAAACGACAAAGGTACATGTATCTTTTCATGCAATTAGTACCTCTCGGCCCTCATCAGAAGCTTTATGTATAATGGGTGGGTGCTAATTCAGAGGCTCATAACCAATAAAACTGTAGAAAATAAGTGTCTGAGCAGTACTCAGCCATAAACAGGGCATCTATATCACTGCCACCCTACAAAGCTCAACTAACATGTGGAAGACAGGGCAGAAAGAGTATAATAGCCAAAGGTCAGAGAAAACTGGAGAGAGACAGTATCCCACCACAGGGCCATTGAACTCGTGAGTTCACAACACTACGGATGCACAAGACCCGCACAAGATCACACCAGTTAGCATTCCTCTATGGAGGCGAGGAGCACAAGCTTCCAGCCACAGGTGAGGAGCCCACGGTTGTTAGAGAGTCTCAATTGTCAGTTTTCTACAGGGGTGTGGCCTCTGGTAGGTGAACCATTCCCCACAGTCATGGCTTAAAAAAAATTAAAGGACATTAAGTTTTAAGGAGAAATGGGGAAGGGGTGAGATACCTGGAAGGAGTCAGAAGGGGAGAAAAAGATACACTGTTCACACAAGTAATTCTCCAAATTCTCCAAATACTAATTATTATATTTAATTTTAAAAACATTAACACTATACTCATCTACTAAACCACCTGATTCAGATCCCCAGTACCCACGTAAATACTCAGGCAATATGACTCACACCGTGGTCCTGGACATGGGCAAACAGACACAAGGATACCTGTGGTTCGGTCCCCAGCCAGTAGAACTGAATAGGTATAGAGTGATTGAGGAAGACTTCCAACATTAACTTCTGATTTCCATGAATACCTACACTCAAAGTCACATATACATGTATGCTACACAAACACATGGAAAGAGAAAGAGGGACAGAGAGACAGACAGAGACAGACAGGGAGTTACAAATAGTGAAGACTGGACGTTTCCATTCTTAGATCAGGAAGATGACCAGGATACTCTCTCTCACCATTTCCATCCATGACCCACTAGCCTATTGGTATATCCATGCAGGTAAATATTATACACCAATTGAAAGGAAGGCCTGATTCATGCGGAAACATGAATCAACTTTGAAAATACACTAAATGAACGAATCCAGTTATAAAAGACCACATAATATGTGATGTCTACTTGATGAGTCCAGATCAGCAAATCTATAAACAGAAAGTGGATTGACGTCTCCAGGGAATATGGAGAACAGTAAATGGAAACAGTTAGCACTGGGTACAGAGTTGACTGGGGAATGATTACTCCAAAGATACACAGTAGTGATGACTGCTCAGTTCTGTGACTAACGTCTAACGAGGTGTACACTTTAAAAGGGCACACTTTATATCATGTAAATTGTATCTTAACAAACCTAGTATTTAAAAAACCAGTCCAACTGCTCATTTAAGACCATAATGAGTTCAGCTATTACATTTAGAATCTATTCCTTGAAAAGCGATTGTTTGGGAATTATTGTTCATCTAATTTGGGCTAGGCTAGTTAAGTAATTAGTCATCTACTTCCCTGTATCTGTTTGCTTTATGTTGCTGTGACAAACACCGTGGCCAATAGAAACTTGGGGAAGGAAATGGTTTATTTAGCTTAGAGGTTAGTCCATCACCATGGAAGCCAAGGCAGGAACTCAAGGCAAAAATCTGGAGAAAAGGACGGAACAGAGAGCACAGAGGAAGATTGCTGACAGGCATACTTGCCTCTTGCTTTCTCAATTACTTTCCTACATAGCCAGGGCCCACCTGAGTAGGCAGAGCCCTCCCACATCAATTAGTAATTAGTAAGTCCTCACAGACATGCCCATAGGTCAGTCTAATGGAAAACATTCCTCAGGTCAGATCCCTGTTCCCATGTTCACTCTAGGTTTGTGTCAGGTGGATGCCTAAAGCTATGACATTGCATAAAGAGAATTAACCAAGCTCTCTTTCTGAACCCCCAAGAACTAACATCAGAACACACAGGCACCTGATTTCCAACAGTAAGATGGTGAATGTCCTTTGCCTAACTATCAGTCAAAGAAATCTTTGGAGAAAAGAAAGGCAGAGAGATGCTTTCCACCATGTGCAGAGCTCAAGCATCTTGTTGCATCAGTGATGTCTGGCTGGATCAGTCTTCAGCTGTCAAATCCACTGTGGTTGTGAAATTTGTTCATTTCCCTCTATAACAATTAATTTGACGTTAATTATACATATTTAATAGCTTTCAAAACCACCTGCTTCACTTTTTCAGTACTTTTGATGTCAACACTTCCAGAGCCATTTGTTTGTTTGTGTTTCTCTTTGAGATGGGACCTCATATATCCCATCCTAGTCTTTAACTCAATTGTAGCTAAGGAAAACCTTGAGCTTTTGATCCTCCTGCCTCTGCTCCTAACTGCTGCCTTCCTGCTGAGCTTACAAGTACACACCTAACCCCAGGCCCGATTTATGCAATGCTGGGAATTGCACCGAGGGTTATTTTCATGTGAGACAAGCACTCTGCCAAATAAACGACATCCTCAGCCCTCTGGCATCTTTAAAGGATGATAAATATCTGGTGCTTAAGGGATCTGAGGATCCTACTTTACCCACCATAGAACGTGGCCAGGTTGGGATAGGTGTCAAATAGAATAGAATCGCTCAATAGGACTGACAGATACCTACTAATCCACAGAGCAAACTGGACTGACTCAATAGCCAAATGACTTCTCACTGGTTTCAGGAAAAGGATGCCAAAGGTTGATAGTCATGTTAGCAAGTTTAAGACTAGACCTAAATGTGTTAAAGGCTGACAGAGCAGAGGTATTCAGTTCTGCTGGCCCTTATTCGTGCTTAAGCCTTATTCCTGAGTTGTAGGCTACTGGATGTAATTCATACCATTTACTAGTTTACCACCATCTGATGATTGCGATGTCTGATCCAGCACCTGCTAGTTGATCCTCAATGACTACCACCTAAGTGATGAAGGTCAGCTATTTACTCAATCCATCTTACTCTAAAGCAAGAACCATGCAGAATTTCAAACACAGAATTACTTTCTTCCCTTAAGTAACATTCTTCAGAAAGTTCCCATGGTTCAGTTGCTCAGCGTGTCTAATTCTGACAGAAACCTTTCCAGAAGATCAAGGGTGCGCATCCTTCACGTTGGCCAGCTGTACAGAGTTTCATTCCATACTGTCCAAGGGACCTTGTATTTTTCAATTCCTCTCTCTTCCTCTCTCCCTCCCTCTCCTTCTTCTTCCTCCCTTTCCTCCACTTCCCCCACTCTTTCCTTCCTGCCTTCGCATTATCTCTTTGGGTATTAGGAAAAGTTCAATGAGGCATGACTCATGGCTCAAGGAAAGGAAAGGAGGTACCAGATGATCAAAGAGCTAGGAGATCAGATGTTTCCCTAACGACCCAGTCCACATCCAGATTCCTTCTCCACAGACTTGTATACCTTGATACTCTTGTTCATTCAGAGCTCTTTTATGATTTCATTACTCTTCAAGCATATCCTTAGTGTTGTTCTGAAAATGAAAAATGGGGAGGGGGATGAAAATAGAAGGAAGAGAAAAAAGAAGAGAAGAAAAAAGGAGGGAAGACAAACATGTAGGCAGTGACTGAATGGATGATAATGGAGGCAACCACCCTGCCCCACCCACCCACTTGGACTTGCCTATGTTCCTACTTCCTGGATTTGGCAATGGGAACAGCTTTTCTGGATCCCATGACCTGCTAAAAACATAAGCTTTGAAAAGATAAGGCAAGGGATAGACTCTAGAAAAGTAAACAACAATTCGGACTCTATCATCATCACCACCACCACCACATCATCATCCTCCTCACCAGCACCACCAGCATCTTTATTATACACAGTATGAAAATAAGCCATAACAAATACATTTGCCCACTAGATGTAGAACTAGAGAGTATGTAAAAGCAGAAAGTGCGGCATTTTGAAGCCCAGCACTCGCACAGGTTTTGGCTGGTACCGTCATCCAGTCACCTCTTGCATGCCTGACTGTGGGCCACACATCCACGCTACAGGCATGATGGGGTGACAAGTTCTTCCTATCTTGTGTATCCAACTCCTGATAGGGAAAGAGTAAGTGTGCTTGTTGGCGCAGGTTTGCACCATGGGGTGAGAACCAGGCAAAGGAATTATCAATGCTGGCAAGTCCATAACTGTCTGCGGCTGGGAGGGAAAAGTCTATAAGGATGGAGGCTAAGCACCCTTCAGGCCCATGATCTTCCTTCCAAACGTGTTCCTGGTCACTTTGCAGAAACTTCATGCAACAAGCCTTCCTGGAAAAAACACTGTTTCAACTTTATACTCCCAATGTATTTCCCATGCATGGCTGACCATGAGCCTTTGTTCCAGTTGTTTGCACAACTGAAACTATAAGCATCCCGTGTTGATGACACCTTCGTTGTTGCCAAAAGCCACATGTGATGTCACTATTATGGTTCTGGATGGTGTGAAATTGGTCCATTAGCCTGTAGCAGTTCTGCCTAATAAGGGGGATGGTTGCCCTCAAGAGAAGAGCAAAGGTGGCTTGTGGAGACACGCATATTCTCCAAGGCAGATTTGTGATTAGTGCCACATTGCAAAGGTGCCTTCCTTTGCTGCCTGCCTCTCTCTCCAGCTCTCTCCCTTGGGTAAAAGCAGTTTACCCCAAATTCCGAGGAAGTCTGAAGCCTGGCTGTCCTGACTGCACACTGTTCTCTGGCCTTTATTCAACTACCGTCTACCAAAATTCATTAGTACAACTCATGAAGCTCCTTGCCAAATGCTACAAGGAATAGAATCAGATGACCAAAATTGTGAAAATTATAGAAGGTAGAGGAATTCAAGCACTAGAGATTACAGCTACAAGACAAAGCAAAAACACACAGGCAAATGCCACTGCTGTATACAGGGCTCTTAAGGAAAGTTGAGCCAGTTAGTTACGTAAGTCGGGGGCTGAAGAGTTAAGAGCAACAGCTAGCCACTCACAACAGCTCACAACCATCTGTAACTCCAGTTCCAGGGGATCTTGTCCTCCAGCCTCCCAGGGCATGACACACAAGTGGTGTATAGACATACAGGCAGGCAAACACCCATAATCATAATATCCAATGCGAAAAGAAAAAAAAAAACTAAAGACAATGGATCAGAAGGCATCTTGTATAAGCGAGTAGGCACCTGATGATTTTCTATTCATATACAGAAAAGATGGAGGGTCAGGCTAACAGGGAGCAGATGTGACACCAAGCAGGACGGCCCAGGGTCTGCTGAGGACAACAGAAGTATTGCTGGTCCAGGTAAACACAGAGGTAAGACAGAGGAGGGATGATGAGCAGCTCTCGGGGAGCCTGATCCCACAAGATAAATACTTTACACAAATTACAGAGTCCAGGACAAAAAGCCAAATAAGGTTTCTGTACAAGACCAGAGAGTGGTGCTTTATGATTCTAATATCGGCAAGGGCGACAAGCAGATCCGCCGAGGAGCCCTGCTCGCCGATTTCAATTTCTTGCAAGAGTTGTGTTTATCACTTATCTCATCAGAAGTTTATTTCTACAATATTTTATTTCTTCCTGACATTGTTCTTCCGTCTGTTGTCTCCCAGCTAAGCTAATCACTCCCCCCCTTCCCTGTTTATTGAGAGGCATGTGGACAAGGACATACATTTAACATGCAACATCCATCTAAAGTCTCTTGAATGTTTCCCCTGAGCAAAATGAACACCCCCTACCCACCCACACACACACTTGTCTACAGATTTCCGTAGAAACGAATGCAGTTTAACCCAGAGGAACCTCAGTTAAAGTCGACGTGCTTCTGTGGGTTCAGGGTCTTATTTCTGTATCACGTATCTAGGAGAAGTTACAATGATCTGTATTATATAATGTGTTGGACAGAAAGTCAGGGTCTGCAGGCCAAAGACACTCTTTTGGGAGTGAGTCCAAATCCACTTGCCAGATGATCTCAGCCCTGTGAGGTCAGTGGGCCAAGCATGTGTTTGTCATTACCTAAAGCTTTAACTGCCGCATGTGGTGCCTCTGCTCAGTTATGGACTCTGACACTTGACGGAGCCAGTGCCTTTGTGGGAGCAAATGAGACCAGCAAGCACTCAGGCATGCTTTGGGAAGCGCTCAACCATAAACACATGGTTTTCTTCACATCTCCAGCACTCAGCAACACGAGCCGGGCATACGCTAGGTGCCACTGCCTGAGTTAGATGTTATCGAGGAGAAATCAAGGAGACACTGGGTTTGGACACCATCCTTTCCTCTTTGGGACAATGAAGATAACAGCCACTTTCTAGTCATTGTAAAAGTTCCTACAAGGAAAGTACTCAGGATGTTCTGGGTATATGGATCTAGGTTGGTTTTCTGGGGTTGCTAAAAATAAATTATCACTCTGCTCTGCTTCCCCTCCACAAGGTAAGTCCTTTCCTGCTTCTGTCTTTTCTATTTGCTTCTTCAGTGTTGGGAATTGAACTCAGGTCCTCACCCACTAGCACAGATTCACCCACTTCATGACATTTGCTATACTCATCCTTTTAGTAAATTTCTTTGGTCCTTGTACACCCATTTAACGTTGATAAAACTACAACAATCACTAATGAGTATCTGTAACCATGGTTCTCAACCTGTGGGTCGTGACCCCTTGGGGAGCGGAGAGTGGGGGGTGAAGGCTCTCTCACAGGGTCACATATCAGATATCTTGCTATAGTTCTGAAGTAGGAACAAAATTATTTTATGGTTGAGGGTCACCACTACATGAGTGGCTGCATTAGAAAAGTTGAGAACCACTGATCTATAAGAACAAAGGTGGCTTTGAACTCTTTAAAGGTAAATAAAAAGATTTCAACCAGTGAGCGATTGTTTCCTGTTTAGAAGATATGCTAGCTAGGAGAGGGCTCAAAGGAATCTTTTTGACAAAGGTTTGGTAGACAACATAGGAGGAGAGGGATGAAGCCCATGCTAAAAATGCAATTCAGGTCAAGCATGGTAGCACTTGCCAGTGATCCCAGCACTCAAGGGACTGAGGCAAGAGGATCACAAGTTGGAAGCAAGCCTGAGCTACAGGTGACCTTATCTAGAAAAAAAAAATCTATCCATAGCTTAGCCTGCCCATACAATGAAATGGGGAATGATGCAAACATAGTATAAAATTTCTATATAATTCAACCTTGACTTATAGGTTATAGGTTGGATGGGTAGTCTCTGCTTTAAATCATGTATGTAAGTATATGTGATTTCTGTTTGTGGTGTTTATATATGTGTGCATGTGTTTACCTGGGCCATGGCACATGTGTGCAAGTCAGAGGCCAGATCTGAGTGCTTTTCCTTCCACTCTGATTACGACGTGCTCTCTTGCTAACTGGCACATAAGTGTCAGGGATGCTGGGGTCTCTGTCTGCCATCTCACCTAGGAACGCTGGGATTGCAGAGATCCGGAGATCCAAAGACTGGCTCTCACACTTGCATGGCGAACACTTCATCCACTAGCCAGCTTCCCAGCTTCTGAGTCGGGTGCTCCTCCTAACCCTAACTCGTACCCCAGGAACCCAGGCTACTTTAATTCCTGATTCTAAAAGTGCGCTCTCCATTGTTTTTCCACCGATGCATTCTCAAGTTAAGAAACCCCCCCAGAAGCAGCTGGGCTGTGTGTCACCTTCTTGTTTATACATTCCCGTCACTAAAAACTACAGGTTGACACACATGGGTGACTCGGCTATTGTGCTGGTGTTTATTCAGTGCTATTTTGCCAAGATGCTTTAAAAGGATAATCTTGTTCTATGTTTATGTTTTCTTTTTTTAAAAAAAATATAATAGCCGTCGGTTTGTGTTCTTCTCTGGTAAATCCATTTCTTTGTCTTTTCAGCTGTGCTTAGGGGAAGCTGATGATGGTGACTCACAGCTGGTCTGACATCTCTATTGAGTGTGACCGATTTTTTTTTTTTTACCTGCCTGTTACTCACCAGCACTGATCTTGGTGAGGAGTAAATGGAGATGAAATACCTACCGTCAGGGCTGCTGTCTGGGGAAGTGGACACATTCTTAGCCAGAGAGGAGCCAGCCTGGGCTCATCAGAAATTGTTCAGGCAAACCACTGGCTTCAGAACTTCCTGGACACAGATCGAAAGAGAAGCAGCCCTAGCTGAGTTCCATAACAAATGTGACGTGTAATTGTAATAATATAATAATGGAGAAAAAATGTTTTTCAAGGGCAAACAAGGGCAGTTCATCAGCATACATGTGAACACCAGTATAAACATCTGCACTGAGGTTCTCAGCTCAGCCAGTCTGTGCATCACATCTGTTCTTGCCACCATGTCAAGAGGTCACACTGATTCCACTCAGGCTCAGATAGGAGTCACCTCTTAGAATTTTACCACTGGGGCTGGCGAGATGGCTCAGCAGGAAAGAGCACTGAGTGCTCTTCCGAAGGTCCTGAGTTCAAATCCCGGCAACCACATGATGGCTCACAACTACCCGTAATGAAATCTGACGCCCTCTTCTGGTGTGTCTGAAGACAGCTACAGTGTACCTATCAATAATAATTACCAAACCTTTGCACCGGAACAAGCAAAGACTGTGCAAGCGAGCAGGATTGACCAGAACTAGCAGAGGTCCTAAGAAAAATTCAATTCTCAACGACCACATGAAGGTTCACAACCATCCATACAACCATAGTACAGCTACAGTGTACTCCCATATATAAAATAAATAAATAAATCTTTAAAAAAGTAATTTTACAAGCCAGGTGTGGTGGCCCACGCCTTTAATCCCAGCACTCAGGTGGCAGAGGCAGGTGGATTTCTGAGTTTGAGGCCAGCTTGGTCTACAAAGTGAGTTCCAGGACAGCCGGGGCTATACAGAGAAACCCTGTCTCGAAACGCCCCCCCCCAAAAAAAAAACAGAAAAAAAAGGAATTTTTTTTTTTTTTTTTGTGGTTTTTCGAGACAGGGTTTCTCTGTGTAGCTCTAGCTGTCCTGGAACTCACTTTGTAGACCAGGCTGGCCTCGAACTCAGAAATCCGCCTGCTTCTGCCTCCCGAGTGCTGGGATTAAAGGCGTGCGCCACTACGCCCGGCTAAAAAAGGAATTTTTACCACTGGAACTGCCTTAATGATTGCAAAGATCCATGCTTTCATTTTCAAGACCAGAAAACAGAACCTAAGAGAAGAGAAACAAAGGCTGGGCCAGTACCATATCTGTGTCCTTGAATGAGATTGATCTAAGCACAAGAGGATAATTTCTGAGGCTAAACCATAATATAGGTGGCACTTGAGTTGACAAGTGGGGGGGGGGGGGACTGGATATTTTACTTTCTCTGCCCAGTCTCATCTACTATGACTTATGTCCGCAAAAACCATTATTCAGCCTTCTCGTTCCATTCCTGTTTACCGTTCTAACCTACTAGGTTAAGCTCCCTCCCTAGTGGACAGGTGACGGGGATGGAGCTTCATAGTGTGGCAAGTGAGAACGATGGGGACAATTGTATTGACTTCCATTGATTGTAGGTATATGCAAATGACTTGCCATTATACTCCATTCTTAGAAGACCCCACTAAGCCAAGTACTATCCCCCTGTTACAATGAAGAAACTGAGTCTGAGAGGCAAGGCAAAGAGCCCGATGTTATTCAGCAATTTCTCTGATGCATTCATGATTTAAGTCCAAGTCTAGCTGATTCCAAAGTCAATGTTCTATTAGAACAGGAGAATGAGAAACAACTTGAGCATCTGTGTTCAAGATACAGATCAATAACAGAGCCATGCTTCTTGCTCACCAGCCTCCCTACCAAGTGTGACACCACCCAAGCCAGCAACCTACCTGAAGCCAAGAAGTGGAGTGGCAACACTACAAATTATTTAAAGGGCTCTTTGCCACCTCCACATACCACCCATCCCCACCAACCTAAAAATATATATACATATCATAGGATCAGAGGTCCAGCCAGCAACTGACCAATGCAGATGTGGATGCTTGGAGCCAACCATCAGACTGAACTCAGGGAACCTGTTAGGGGAGCCGACAGAAGGACTGGAGGAGCAGAGGGGTGTTGCAACCCCACCGGAAGAACAACATAGGCTGGCCTAACTACCCAGTTCTTCCAAAATCTAGACCACCAACCAAGGAGTGTACCTGGTGGGATCCATGGCTCCAGATACATATATAGCAGATGATGGCCTTGCCTGACATCAATGGGAGGGGAGACCCTTGGCACCGGGGAGGTTTGGTGCCCCAGAGTAAGGGGATGCTGGAGCGGTGGGGCGGGAGAGTATGAGTGGGTGGGAAAGGACTCTCATACAGGCAAAGGGGACGGGGGAGGGCAGATGTGGGGTGGCGGGTTGGTGGAGAGGTAACCGGGAAGTGGGATATCATTTGAGATGTAAATGAATAGAATGATTAAATATATACACACACATATATGCATATATATATGCATAGGATCTAGAGAAGGGAAGAATAACAAGGTCATCCAGGAACTTGCTTCCTCCTGCCCTTGCATGGGTCCTAGAAACAGGAACTGGTACAGCCTCTTGTGTTCTGAGTCACTGTGACAACTTCCTATGTGCTCAGTCCCATTGAGGTGAAAACTCATATTTCACCTTTGATCCAAATACTGTGCATATGCTGTGTTGACAGAAAGCATGTGGGTTTCCACACTCTACTTTTTAAGTATGACGCCCATTTCAAATACCTTCACCCCAGACCCGTTTTCTCTTACCTTTGCATGCCTGAGCCAAAGGTATGCTAACAAAAGGAGCACCTAGGAACTGGAAATGCTTGCGAACGAATGTCTCATTTCATCACAGCAGCGTCTAAGTGTGCTTGAAATACTGCATTTAAGCATGGACTCTGTAGTTTATGCTGCCTCTGGCTGGGCAGAAGTGCATGTGACTTAGGATCCCCTGGATGGACACCGTAGCGCAGAAGAGACTCCTAATCAGGCATCATCAGTAAGTAAGACCAAAGTCATCAACGTGTGTGGGCCAGCTTGTCTCAAACTTGTACACACTCAGCAGGTCATCTGCAGACCTTGTTAAAATGCAAATTTTAGTTCCGTGCGCCCGAGCCAGCCCTGAGATTCTGTGGTCCCCTGCAGGCTTGTGAGTGATAACACTGATTTGAAGAGACGTGCTTTGAGCAGCCCAGCCTCCGAACTCACACCAACTCTCACACTCATTCACCTTCCTACTTCACACTTCAGAAAGTCTTTATTGAGTAAATATTGATTATCTTATGTTCAAACCGTATTTCTCAACCATCAAGTCACATATTCCTTTGTTACCATTTGTACGAGTGTGTGTGTGTGTG
Organism: Mus caroli; assembly: GCF_978045245.1. Taxonomy (NCBI): domain Eukaryota; kingdom Metazoa; phylum Chordata; class Mammalia; order Rodentia; family Muridae; genus Mus; species Mus caroli. The sequence continues at coordinate 112,420,060 of NW_028227262.1, read as the reverse complement.
TGTGTGTGTGTGTGTGCCTATGTGAATGTGTCTCCCCAAAAAGGTAAATCTCATCTCTTGAATCTCTTGACTCTTAGTTATACCCCTCTCCTTACCTTTGACCTATAGACCAGACACTTTGTTATACAATGAATCCAACTCTCTAGTATGCTTGGCTCATTTCTGAGTCATAATTGCTGGTGCTGATGTTGGTGGTCTGTAGTTGGAATCTTCTTAAGTTCTTAAGGATGAAATAGTATATGTTCCCCCACGATATTTACTCAATAAAGACTTTCTGAAGTGTGAATTATGAATTATACAGATAGGAAAGATGTATAGTAGAATAATAAATAGAACAGTAGAAATATATATAGTAGAATAATTCAGTTTGAAAGAACTACATATGCAGATTAGTCAATGTGTGTTTGTTTGATAAAACTTGTAGGTGCCATTTACTGAGTACTTCCCAGGAATCAGGCATTGAGTTGAGTGCCCTATGTATATAATCTTGCTTAAGCCACTTAAAACCACCGAGGAACCACTCGAGCAATGCAGATGTGGATGCTTGGAGCCAACCATCAGACTGAACTCAGGGAACACACCCATCCTGAGATACTACACATAGGGCTTCTCATTGTGTGCTTGCTATGTACTAATGCTCAGTTTAACCTTATAGAATACCTCATAACTCAGGCACTGCCTGCTCTCAAAATGGTTGCAGGTACAAAGAATGAGGCTGAAATATGCCAAGAATAGCAATGTGGGTCAGTACAAAGTGCAACGAGAGGTAAGGGACAGCCATCTGGGGATGTTGGAAAACACCTGTCTTCATTAGGGTTCCCATGGCTGTGATAAAAATGCCATGACTGAATGCAAATTGTGAAGGAAAGCGATTGTTTCACCTTACAGTTCTACATCACAATCCATTGTCAAAGGAAGTCCTTTTGCACTCAATCAAACAGAGCAAAACCCTGAAGGCAGGAACTAATGCAGAGGCCATAGGGGCATGCTGCTTACTGGCTTGCTCCTCATGGCTTGCTCATCCTGCTTTCTTATACCATCCAGGACCATGGGCCCAGGGGTGGTACCAGTCCCAGTGGGTTGTGACCTCCCACATAAATCACCAATCAAGACAATACACTATAGACTTGCTTATAAGCCAATTTTCTAATGATTACTTTTAAATTTATTAATTTTTTATTTTACTTATTCACTTTACATCCTCCTCACTGCCCTCCTCCTGGTCACCCCTCCCACAATCCTTCCCCCATTCCCCTTCTCCTTCTCCTCTGAGTTTGTGAGAGCCCCCTGGGTATCCCACCCCCATGCCCCACCCCCACCCCGCACATCAAGTCTCTTCAAGGCTAGGTGAATCCTCTCCCACTGAGGCCAGACAAGGCAGCCCAGCTAGAAGAACATATCCCCCAGGGACAGGCAACAGCTTTTAGGATAACCCATATACCACACCATTCCCCCAGTCCAATTGTTCGGGACCCACATGCAAACCAAGCTGCTCATCTGTTAGGTATGTGCAGGGAAGCCTAGGTCCAGCCCATGAATGTTCTTTGGTTGTTAATTCAGACACTGAAAGTCCCAAGAGTTCAAGTTAGTTGACTCTGTTGGCCTTGCTGTGGAACTGCTATCCCCTTTGAGGCCCTCAATCCTTCCCCCAATGCTTCCATAAGAGTCCCCAAGATCCATCCACTGTTTGGCTATGGGTGTGTGCATCTCTCTGAGTCAGCTGCTGGGAGGAGCCTCTCAAGGGACAGCCATTTTATGGAGGTGTCTTCTCAAATATGATGAGCTCTTTTCTGATAGGTCTAGGTTTGTATCAAGTTAACAAAAGAGCAACACACCACCTAACACTTGACTGACATTTAAACTAACTTCTAAAATTAGCATAGGAGTGATGCAAGCTGAGCAAGGAAGGAAGCCATAAAGTGAATGGGAAGGCAGATAAAGAAGCCTGGGGTGTAAGACCGTGTGCACCCACAGCACACTGCACAGGGTCACAGCAGAGCTAAGTGGGTCCAAGAGAGTGGCTGGATAAGCAGCAAGTGATCTCAGAATCACACAGAGAGCCTCTCTCCCAGTCCAGCCACTTCTCCAGCTACCCAAAACTTAGCAGATCCTCACGGGAAAATGAAGGGGGCGTGTAGAACTTACCATGCTGTCCTGCAGACTCAGATATGACTAACACGGGTGAGACTCACAACTGGTGAAGTGGAACAAGTCGGGATGGGTAGAATGTAGTTTCTACCACCCAGCTTTCAGCTCCAGGTGGACTGTGCCACCAGCCCTACCCAGGTTTCCTTGGATCCTCGGATAAAAGACACATTAGCTCATTTTCAATGTTTTTAGCTCAATGACAGGGCTCTTTTAAGCCTTTTTTGGCTAGCGTGTCCTTCTTTTCTCTCTCAGCTCGACATCTCTAAATCTGCCCTCAACTGAGTTGTCTGGTTACCTTCTCCTGCTCAGCACCTAAATCTGTCCTCAGCTTAGTTGTGTTTCTAATCTCCCACCTGCTACCCAAGGCCCAGTTGGGGAAACGGCCAATGGCCACTCCACCCGAGATCTCAAATGGCTGGTGGCTCTCTCTCCCTCCAAAACATGGCAAATTCTCTTTCCTCCTCCTGCATCTCTTAGCCTGCCTGTAGTAACCTAGAAGTCCTGCCTCTTCTGCCCAACCATCAGCAGCAAACATATTTATTGATCAATCAAGGATCAATTAGAGAATAAGACCTCCCTCGTTCACATGCAGAGTCTCCATCAAAACATCAAAACCACACCCTAGAGCAATGTGCAATTCTGTCCCCTAAGCAGTGGAGATAAGAAAGCATTCTACACAAAGGGGAAAAAAACAACAACAACCAAATCCAGTCTATTTTAAGTATGGATCCAGGAGAAGAAAACCTGGCTATAGGGAGACCATGAGGCTACAGACACATCAACAATAATGATAATAATAGCTTATGTTTATTGATGACCCAGGATCTGTCCTAGTTTAATAGTGTAATCAACAGATTTGAAAACCTGAGCTAAGGCAATGACAGGAGTAGAGGGAGGGGACTGACTCCAGAGAGAACTCCAGCAAGGCTGGAGACCTGTTTAGTGCTCGAAGGCTGGTCTATTGGACACCGGGTGTCAGCCTAAAGTCTCAGGATGTCCTAACCTCAGTCACTTCCCCTCTCAGTACTTAAAAATCAGAAAACAATGCACGTCCACCAAAGAATAAGCCCAGAGGCAAGACGTTTTCCAAAAAAGCAGAAGTGAAAATCTCTCAGGAGCCCACAGAAGTTGACACTGCTGCTCTGAGCCCCATTGTGATGCAGAAGGGATGCTGCTACATTCTTGGGCAAGAGTCTCATCTATCCCTCTGTTGGCCGAGCTCAGAAAGTAAGGAGCACCATGTTGTGTCCCAGAGACACAGCTGGGAGGCAGAAGCTGCATCTCATCAGAGAATCCTTGATAAGGGAAAATACTATGCCCTAAAGGTGAATCTAGTGGAAAAATAACTGTTGGGAGTAAATTGAGGGAGAGTAAAAACACTTGCAATGGGCCTGTTCCCTTCACGTCTGTGGTCTTCTGTACACATTTATTCTTCACTCACGTGTTGGGTGCCTGCTGTGGGTCAGGCACAACATTAAGGGCTAGGACAAAAAGCTACAGAAAAAAAAGATTTTTGGAGGAAAAGAGAATTAGACTGTAAACATTCCTGAGCAAATTTCATTGCCCCAAGACATCTATTATTAAGCTCTTACATTTTCTCAGACTGCTAGACAGCCTTTATGGTAACAGTGAAGCAGGGAAAACTGCTACCGTGGTTACATCTTGACGGCCCACCAGAAGAACAGGTCCCTGTCTGTAGATAACGGCATGAGAGGAGATAGCGCAGTTTATATTGAGAGAACATAAACTATATTTCATTTACTAAAATCACTGCAGTTTATCTAGGCAGTGCTGCCTAGGAAGAGTTTGCTAGAGCCCTCAGAGTCCTAAGCTGGTAATGAAGCATGTGCAATAATCATAGAAGGAAAAGAAACCCCAGGAGGGGCTTACACTGACAAATAAACACCCCATCCCACCAGCAGCTCACATCCTTTACAGTCACAAAACACCGTAGAACTAGTCCACCAGTCCGTGGCCCTAGCCAAATACAAGAGCACCAGGAAATACTGCCAGCCTATGCCCCCAGTGTGGGAAGAACCAGGAGAGTCTGCAACAGTCATCTCCCTATTTTAACTATAATCCCTAAAGGTTGGATACATGCATCAGCCTGGATCAGACAGGCGGACATGCTCGTCGCTGACAGATAATCCAAAGTTGATCCTGAATCTGTCTCCTGAAGCCACAATGGACCGTCAGAAGATGCAGTGATAGGACTGGAGAGATGGCTTAGCACGTTGGGGCCCATTCTGCTATTGCAGAGGACAGAGTTTGATTCTCAGCACCCATGTCAGGCAGCTCACAACTGTCTCTGAAGCCAGCTCTGGGGAACCCAGTGCCCTCTTGTGGCCTCCATGGGCTCCTGCACTCATGTGCACACACACAATTTTAAAACAAAAGAAGGAGATTGAGTGATGAGAACGAGGAGCGTCTATGATAGCACATCACATAGCATCACATAAAATTTGGGCAGAAAGCAATCAGAGAGCAACACTGCTGAGCTGCTCCTTGCCCACTTCTGCCAAGAGGCTCTTCAGTCGGTACATAGGAAGTAGGTACAATTCTGGTTTCATTTTTACTGCTTTTACTAAGCACAATCCTGGGTTTGGTTTGTTTGTTTTTTAACTTTTTATTGACTCTTTGTGAGTTTCACATCATGCACCACACACAGTCCCTCTCATCTCCTGTTCCCTCACATCCACACTCCACCCTTGAAACCCAGCCCCCACAATAAATGCACAAGCAATCAATAAACAAAACAAAGCAGAACAAAACATAGGAAACATTTCATTGTGGAAGCTAGCATGTCACAGTGTGTCCCACAGTAGACCCCTCTGTCCACACATCTTCACTTGCAAATGTCTATTGCAATGAGTCACTGATCTAGTTTGAGGATCAGCAGGACCTGCCCTTTAGTGTTCTCCCACACTTCACAGATAATGTAGATTTGGGGGTAAGCCAACTCAAAGTTTTGTATCTGGGCCAGGGTGGTCAGTACTGCCTCATCTGTACCACCAGGCCTAGCTCTCCAGCACTGTTCCCGTTGGCTCACCCAATGCCACAATCAGCAAGACACAGGGCCAGCTCTCCCACTCTCATGCCCTTGGGACTGGCTCACCTGCACCCACACCTCAAAGCCTGCTCCATTGTGCAAAGCCAGCTCCACTGTGCTGCTCAGTCAAGGCTCAGTGCCCACTATCCCAAGTGCTGCATCCAGTGAGGGGCTGGGCCAGCCCTTGCTCTCACACCCCAAGGAAGCTGGCTTAACCATGCCTTCACTATCAGGGACAGCTCCACTATGTGGCCCAGGTGAAGTGGAGGGGTCACTCTCTCCAGTGCTATAACCAGTGAGGGGCAGTGCTACCTCTTGCGCCCTGATGACCTTGGGGGCCGGCTCTCCTCACTACTGAAGGTGGCAAGGGACAAAGCAGGAAGGGCATCACACTCAAGCCCACACCACCTCAGGGAAGATGAGTGCTAGGCCAGCTCTACTGCACCCACTTGGACTGGGCAGCTCACCTACACCCCTTCCACCAGGGTCAGCTCTACTGCTAAACACAATTCTGACCAAGGGCTGAAAATAGATCACACACACACACACACACACACACACACACACACACACACACACACGTGAAGCAAAATCCAATTTTCTCAATTTTTGAAACTCAGCAAAGAAAAGAATTAAAAATACATACATATATGTGTATTATATAAGTCAATTATAAAATCTAGGAAATAGTGAGATTTGTCAAAGACTGTCAAAGAGAATTGAAGTCCCAAGGGCTGAGTTCCAACACCTAGACTGAAGAGATTTACAGGACAAGGATCCCCTGTGTCTCCACTTAAAGACAAACCTGTTCCCTAATTTATAGGTTATAAATGGTGAAGCGCTACCCCACAGTCTGATCTGAGAATGAACTGCCCATCCTCTGCGTACCTGTGTACCAACCCTAACAGTGTAGGGCATCCCAAAGAAACATGCACAGCCTCACTTTTCCAGGCTTTAATTACCAGAAGTCAGCCACAACCCAAAATTATAAAATGAAACGTTCTGGAAATAAAAATTCATACATTTTTATCCATGCGCTATTCTTGTGCTAGCATATCACACCATGTGCTCTCTGCCTGATAGTGGCTCAGTGGCCATCTTAGTTATCAGATCTACCATCATCCTGTGACAATGTTTGTTTTCAAGTAAACCTCATTTTACTGACCAACGCCCCAAGCAGTGAGTACTCCAAGTGTACAATAAAGAAGGACAGATGAACTCTGGTATCATATGGCTACAGTGCAGGACACATAAAAGAAGTTGGTATATACAGAGCTTGGTATACCTTTTCAGATATCCATTAGAAGACCTGAACAGATTCTCTATGGCCAAAGGAAGCCATGGTACACACAATCAAATCTTCATAATTTCTGATTTCTTCAGAGAAAATATAGTAGGTGCACAACTCATTTCCACTGTGTTGTGTCTATCACAGTAACCTCTAGGAATGCCACCATCTTTAGTTTACAGTTGAAAATTCTAAAACTCAGAGATGCTGAGTAGCTTGCCCAAAGCCCTGTGTGTCTTCAGTGCTAGTCCCCTGGCACCCCATCCTCTTGGGCTTCATCCATTGAGGAGACTCACGCTATCATTGCCCAACAGCTATTTACAAAGATGGCTAACACACAGGAGGGGGTGTGAGACCACCACTAGGTCTCAGAGTCACAGTTTGAGAGCCATGGCCCCCTCAGCTTTAAAAGGAAGACCAGACTCTTTCATGTGGTGTTTATGAGGGATAGATATGATTTTGTATGGTGCTTAGGACAATCCTGGTGCACAGTAAGAGCCCTGAGAGAACAACCTATGGAAGAATGAACTTATTTAGGTCAACTCTCACAGTTTCTGAGGTTGAAGTACACAGTGACTTGTTCCCACCACTATCGGCCTGTGGCAAGGCAGAGAATCACGGTGGACAGGGCATAGTAGTAGATCAGGGCCACTCAGCTCCTGACAGAAGACAGAGAGAAAGTCAGACAGGATAGGATGGACCATGTTAAGATATACCCTTCAAAGATAGGTTTCCAGTGAGATAGGTTTCCGATGTCTTCCAAATAGGACCTGCCTCTGATCTGAACTCATCAATGGTTTAATCTACTTATCCAGTCATCTCTCAGTGACTAAACCCACCATCTATAGCCATATCTTCAACATGTGAGCCTTTTCGGGGACACTTCAGAGACAAACCATTAGAATAAATTGTTCCATAAATGTTGGCTATCACCATCACCATTATCTTAGCTGTACACCCTAAAAGGATGAAGGGCACTCAGCTAAGACAAAGTTATGCTCTTAAGAGGTTTCCGGTACCTATTTTTCTGATGTTGAGTGGCATATGGGTGAAAAGGCCCGCTCTTTCAGAAGTCACTGCAAGGTCACTGTGCTGAGTACCAGCTGCATCACCATGACTAAAATGTCCTTAATGTGGAGAGGGCAATTTCAAGTCCTTTGCACTTATTATTAACACACAACCACCCTGTGTGACAGATTCGGTTAATATCCCCACTCAATAGGTAAGAAAACCAAGGCTAAGAATTTTAAAGAAGTTACCCAATAGAATACAACAAGGGAGCACTGGAGTGAAGATTTAGATGCAGAAAGACTGACTTAGAAGCCCGTGTTCTACTTGTCTAGGAAATGAATTAGATGGACAATGTATTTGAGGCAGCAACAACTCATGATGCATCGTATGTAGAGATAGAAGACTTCACTCTATCTGGTCAGTGCTGCCTGGTGAAATAAAACACTGTAAAAATGTAAAAAAATAATAAACCACCAACAATCAAATAAGAAATAAAATACAGGAAACAGAAGTGTGGAGAATGGTAAGAACAGTCAAGAAGTCAACCAAGAAAAGCCTCAAACAAGGCTAAAAACATGTCTGGGGCACCGGCTGTCACAACACTAGGAAAGCACAGAGTCAAGACGAGCTGCTATGGTGAGCTTGGGTCCCTGCGAGACTCAGGAGTGGTCCTGAGACAAAGCAAGCTGAGTCAGTCACTGAAATGATGAATGATGCGAGTCGGTTAGAGGAGGGACCAGAAACCATCTCTTGACTAGACCTCTGATTTCCTACTTGACTTTAGCAAGTCTGCTTTGTGTATTAGAGCTGTGGGATCAAGATGCATCTGCTGCCCATTTTTCAGAGCATAAGAAAGAATAATAAGGGGCCACAAGCATCTTTCAGGGTGATGCAGGCTGGATTTGGTAGGACTGTGAGTGCAGGCACTCTGTGAGCCAGCCCCTCGAGTGCTAAGTATGTTAGTGCTGGCTTTACACATATGGCAGGAGGGAACTTACAATACAAGGACCCTGATACCCACTTCACTTCATCTTAAAGGACTGCTCCCAAAGACCCATAGTCTAGAACACACCAGATCCTGAACATTTTACAAAGATGGCTGTAAGACCTTTGAAACCTTTCAAACGCTCTCAGTGTGAGACAGATAGAAAATTGCGGGGTTTTTTTGGCAAGACCCACTCAAATGTAGTGATTTGTCTCCAAATTAAATCTCAGCATTTCAAGCTGTATTTAGTACTGACAAAACGCAACCTCCTGGCTCAGGGTATCTAATAGCTCTAATAGTTATTGAGTGAGATGTGGGTAAATGTGACTAATCTCTGGATATAATTCCCTTGAAATAACCTCGGAAGTGAAAGCCAAAAGGAAAATATGCTCATAATGAGGCAAAATGGATTTTTTTTTGCTAAATATAAAAATAATGCAGGAAACAGTGGTGAACCTCAAAGGACAGCTTCAGTGCCTCTATTGATCACTGCAGTCTCTTCTACCCTCTTTTTTTTTTCCAGATCTCCAGCGTAGAGTGAAGGAGACTGTGCAGGAACAATGGGAGATGGAGGGAGCGGGTAGAACTGGGTGATCTCATCCACAGAAGGCTCTCCTGGTAACTGAGCTCTGCCTAGACACTCCTAACAGCTCCTCAGCCCTGGAGTGGAACACCGTTAAGCATTCCATAAAATGAGAAAATGCCAAGAAGGGGTGAAATTCCTCATCAACTCTACTTCTCTGAGGAGAACGGAACCTCTTGTACTCTTGAGCATTTGACAGCTTCTAGCTTCTCCAACGACAGACACTTGAGCTTCTGTAAGTCTGGCACAAAAACTGAGATTTGGAAGGAGACTAAGAAATGCCTCAGACTCTGTAAATATTACTGACTATTATGAGCCTCACTAGAGAACCAGTGTAAAGAGAAAGCTGAACTTGTAAACAACCCAGAGGTGGATGGACTCTATGTGCATCAGGCACATACAGAAAGAGAAGCTACACACTGATGCTAGATGGAGTAGGTATACAAACTAGAAGACCATACACACTTTGAGCAGCAATTTCCCGACCTTAGATCGCCTAAGCAATACTCAAAGTTCAGACAACAAAAGATTATGCTTTTCTTAGGCTAACTTGAATCGTGTTACAAGCACAAAAAAAAAAATCAATAACTACCTTACAGCTTTGTTCTCTTTTTGATTCCTGGTAGAGAACAATGCTAAATAACATTGGCCATGAGTTCATAAAATTAGAATTACTAGCTTTATTATGGCTTTTCTTAGATATTTATAGAATCTGGATCCCTTCCCTCTTAATATTTCAAAAAGTCGCCCTCCACTTTCTCCCTGGAAGAACTATACAGGAGAATACACGGTATGACTCCAAAGAAAGGCAAGAGCACTCTGTGTGTGATGCCAACATACATCCGACCACTTTCCCCTTCAGAAATCAGCCAAATATGTTAAGAAACTGTGAGCCGAATCTATTTTGGAATAGGAGAAAAGCAATCCAAAAGTCAATAGGCCTAAAATTTTCTTCTAACATGAGTAATAAGCACATTTTTAATAAAATGGTATATTCCTTTTCCTATTAAATACTTTCCGACTGTTTCATTGACGTTAAATATGCTTTGGAAGCCTACTAAATGTTGGCCACTGGTGCTGCTACAATATGAGGAAAAAGATGACTGTGAAGACTTGAAGAAGCTTTGGGGGTTGTACGTGACAATGGTCATCATCTAATGCCTATGGCAATGGGACCTTCATAAATAAGCCTTACAAGGAAAAGGAGAGACTTCAGACATGAGTTGGCTCTAACACACATCTTGAACAGTGAGTCTACCTCTCCTTCTGTTTCAGGTAATGGACTCCATCTTGTGATTCCTTTTATCCTGGTATGACTTGAGAGATGTTCCCTAAACACTCTTTATTTCACATTCTATAGACGATCCCTAGGAAAACTGGGCCTGTGCTGTGAATTCAGTTCCCTTTGCAAAATCCACACGGTTAGCCCAGAGCATTGCCTTGAATATCTGAATCCCTTTAGTGCTAACCTTGATCATCCAAGAAAATTCAAACTACCTGGAATGCAGCACAGACAACACATAGTTCAGTGTCCCATGCACCTTCTACTCGTTTCCTGAGGTGTTAGTTCACAACACAACCGAACCTGAAACACAGACGCCACCTTTTATCCTGTCTTTATTGAAAATTTATCAGCTGCACTTCATCAGCAAGACCTCCAACTTTAAAACTCCAGGGCTTTCCTCCCCACTTCTAACTCCCAACTCTGCCATGTCCATTCTCTCTCTCCCCTGGATGGACAGGAGGCTCTCCTGGCCTCTCTCCTGTGCAGTCACTCGAATGACATGATTGAAAACTAAGCCTGAAACTCGAGTGACTTTTACTACTAGCCGTAAGCCAGCAGCAAGACCTCTGCTTCCACTACATATCAGTGCTTATAGCATCCAGCCCCCGGACCCATAGCATCTCCCTCTGAGTGACCTCTCCTGAATGGCTTTCTTACTACAGCATCCCAAGTTTCAGCTTCTAATAGCTACTGGAAGGCTTCCAATCTCTTTTTCCCAGTCTGTCTCACGTCAGCTTTGCTGTACCTGAAGCTCAGACTGGAAATCTCCCTTCCTACCCATCCTACTGCTAAGGCTCAGCTGCACCTCATCCCATCTTAGCTCTGGTCTAAGCAAATCCAGGTCAGAAAAGAGCATCAAGTTCCTATCTCATTTACTTACTTACTTACTTACTTACTTGCTTACTTACTTACTTATTGAGTCTCTGTGAGTTTCACATCATGCACACCAGTTCCTCTCCTCTCCCACCCCCTTGTATTTGCTCTCTGCTCTTGCAAAGTCTCCCCACCACCATAGAAAATAAAACAAACAATAACAAAAAAATAAGTAAAACAAAGCACAGAAAAACATCTCATCATTAAAGCTATAGTATGTCACAGTGTGACTCACAGAATACCCCTCTATCCACAGATCACTTGCAAATGTCCGGTGCAATGACTCACTGGTCTGCTTCAAGGCCTCTGACTTCTGTGACACCATCAATTTTGGGTCCTCATCAGGACTCCTCCCCAGTTATCCTGTCGTTGCCCTGTGTCGGGGAGATCCTGCAGCTCTGGAACAGCAGGACAGGCCCTTTCACTCTCAAACAATTCACAGACGATGTCGATTTTGGGGGTGGGCCAACCCAAAGCCCTATATGTGGGTCTGGATGGTAGCTAAGCTGGTCAGCCCAACAGCTCTCCCTTATCTGCGACACCAGAACAAGCTCTCCAGCACTGCTCCCACTAGCCCATCCAAGGCCACCAGCGACAGGAGGTAGAGTCAGCTCTCCCACTCTCATGCCTTCATGCCAGCTCACCCACACCCATGCCTCCAGAGTCTGTGCTGCCCAGGTAAGGTGAGGTGAGGCCTGGCTTTCCAGTGCTACAGCCAGTGAGGGATAGGGCTAACTCTCCTTGATTTCATGACCTAGGGGCCAGCTCTTCCAACAACCCAACAGTTTCGAGGGGCCAGGGCAGAGAGGGTATCATCCCACACCATTTCACCGCATGCAAGCTCCTATATATATTTTTTTTTTAGTAAAAACATCAGGCTTCTTCTCTTTTTCTGGCCTCAGACTTAATATGGTGACCTCAGAATACTGTTCCATCTGCATCACCCTGCTATCCAACTGTAATTTGTCTTATCAACAAAGAACTTTCTCCAAATTCTTTAGATGAAACCCCCTCTTTCCAACCATGCATGTGTAGTCCATCCTTTGTACCCCATCTCAAAGCTCAACAATATACTGCAGCATCATAACAATAAGTAGCTGTGTACTCAGAACCAACCTGCTCTGCCCCCACCTCCACTATTCAAGAAAATGTACTAGTGCGTCAGAGGACACCTGGCCCCTTTTATCAACACCAAGACTCATTTGGCTCCAACTTGCAGTCCTGGCGCTGAGCAAAGAAAAGAAGGAAGAAATGAAAATGGGGCAGGCGTCTTTCCTTTCTCCAGATAGTTGATGTTAAAACCACCTGATTCCCTATAGCACTAAACCAGGACAGCAATGTTATCTATAGGCTAGAATGAATCAGAGAACTGCAAAGTCCCCAGGGCAGGAGGACTGAAGGTCTGAGGCTGTGCATTAGTGAAGCAAGGAGAAGCAGAAGCCCCACTGCCTACCACAGAAAATCACCCCAGAGACTTGAAACATAGTATCCCACCCTGGGCTATCTCAGCAGCTTATTCCTGATGCAAAACAGCCAGCAGAAATGTCAGAAGGGCCATGCCTGGATTGTCACTGAACATGGTTATAACTTATGCCACAATATTCCAAACCCAAGATTGCCTTGAAGGCCACAGCATGTCATACCCTCTCAACCAGCATATTTTCCTTGAATAAGAGAACACCAGCCATCTACTTTGACCCAATCAGGGACAAGAGTCACCCTTACCTGGAATAGATCAGCATATATCAGATCCTGAAAGGTACCAGTCTTTCCACTGCAAGGTTTCCTTTGTCTACCAACTATTAGCTGGTCTGATTTCTACCCAACCACCTCACCTTGGCATCATTATATGGTGGGAAAAAATGCCTCTTTATCCGACTCACAATTTCCCCACCTGCTCCCCCACAGTATTCTCAGAGCACTACAAAGAACACATTTATTAAAACCCAAAGGTCACCTGATGCATCTTGCATCTTAAGCATTGCCACTTTCTAGGTGTGCACTCTTGGGAAAAATACTTAACATGTCCTTCTCAGTTTGGAATGGGAAAACCACACTCTCTACCCCTGTGGGATTATTCTATGAACCAGATGAGCTAATACACATATAATTCTTAGAAATGACAGGAAGCAAGAATTTAAAAAAAATAATCAATGCTAACTATTGCTGTTATCCCAACACCACAGAATCTGTGTCCAATTTGTACCAATCCATAGAGAGCTCCTACACATCCAATTTCTCTATGTATCACCTATGCACCACACATTATCAGAGGGAACCAGCAAGAAAGTCAAAGCCCTCAAGATATTAATATTTTAGAGAAGACACAGGTAACATCAATAAACAAGTAAAGTGCCAAACGGTATGGGGAGGCATGAAGATGATAAAATTGGGTGTGGAACAGAGCATAACAGAGAATGGAGGTTAAGTTTCTCTGTAACACTAGGGACGGACAAAGATTTCACTGAGGATTTGACCTTTGTGACCCTTCAGACCTGAATGATGCGAACTGTGGGGTATAAGGAAGAACTGGAGGTCCTCCTGGTTGTTTCTGTACTTACTGGGAAAGCCCCATGACTGATCAAGGCCTCTCCCTCTTGCAAAGAAAACCAGCCAGCCAAACCAGCCAAGAGATTAGCCAGCTGGCAGGAGCTCCGAGGGTGAGGCTGTGTGAGCCCAGAGCAGCCCTTCTAGCCCTGTGTCAGGCCTCCCAGCCAGGAATCAGGCCAGGCCAAGAGGTGAGGAGTCACCAGTTCCAGCCTACAGCCAGCTTTCTCTGAAAATGTCAGAGCCATCCACTGGGGCCTGGTCCCTCCTGGGCTTCTGCCAATTTGCACCTGATTAGCAACAGCCTGTCCCCAGTGACACTCCCTCAGAAATCCCACACCAGGCACCTCATTGGTGCTCCATGAACTGGGTGTCTGGGGAGAAAGACATCTGAGCTGTTAGCAGACTGACAAATCTCAGGGCCTCTCAGAAACCCAGCAGCGCAGGCTCTTACACCCTTGGCTCCAACTTAGTGGGTGCTGGCATTCAAAGGGTTAAGAAACCAGCTGATGGGTACAAATAAATGGCAAGCCCCATGAACGTAACCACACTGAAGCTGAATGCCACTGGAAGGCATGGTGGCACTACTACTTGGATGCTTTCCTTGCAAAACTGATGCAAAACGACCTACCTCTTTCTCCCTGGTTACAAAAGAAACTCTACAAAGATGAAAAAGCCCACGAAACTCTTCCAAATCCCTTAGAAGAAAAACACACTTAAAAAACGCTGCTTTTCTGTTCAAAAATTCTAAGGAAGCTCATGAACGTTGACTTTTCTATCATCTTTACTGTAGAAAATGAGAATAAATCCAAGTCTTGGTTGGCCAAGGAGAAGTGGACCAAGGCCTTTTATTCTCACTACCTCCAGGAACTCTCTTTGGCACCACAATAAGGGAACCAAAGGAGACCGCCAAAAGGACCGAGAAAACAGGAGATATGGCAGTACAGGAGACAATGAGGAGGTTGGATGCTGAGGAATAAAGTGAATGCAGCCAAGATAGAGACACCTGAGAATTAAGTGTAAGAATGCGTAGGAATTGACTTGATGTGCTAGGGTGGGCTGGTACTGGGGGGCGTCTCCACAGAGGATAATGGGAGGTGGGGTGGAGGGGCAATTTGTGGTGGGAACTAGGAGGACGTGTGGCTGTGATCAGGATGCAAAGTGAATAAAGGAACTAATTAATGGGGAAAATAAAGACAGGATAGTTATATAATTATGTTTCACCGCATGTTGAACACACAGTTGGGATCATTTTTATCCAACCAAAACAAATTTCACATTGAGAAGTGTTCTCCAGGTTCTTAGCCCAATTTGTGAATCTTATATATCCTCAATATCATCACAAATAAATAGGACTGAACTTTAATAAGAAAATATATACATGTACAATTAAAATGGTAGGTGGTTGTGGCACATGCCTTTAAGGCCAGTGCTGCGCTGGGGCGGGAGGGGCAGAGGCAGGCAGATCTCTGTGAGTTCTAGGCCAGCCTGACCTATAGAGTTCTAGGGCAGTCAGAACTACACAGAGAAACCTTACCATGAAAATCAAAACAAACAAGAACGCCTTCAAAATCTACTAGAGGGATGCAAAAAAAAAAAAAAAGAGAAAAATCAACCCTGTTCCCAGAAAGCAGAATAATGAGACATGAATTGAAAATTAGAGGAATAATTTGGCAGATGCAATTGCTATGTAATATAGAATGCACAGAATCAAAAACAATTGACGAAGTTGGGAGGAAAAAAGTCTTCCAGGCCCCAAGAGATAATAGCAAAATTCTCTAGAAATACATTTTTCCATCTGAAAGAGTCTAAAGCATCTCCAACATCATGAATATTTGAAACCACAATGACATATGAGCTTCTGATGTTCTAAATAGAAAATATAAAGAAAATATGTTTTTAAAAAGCAGGAAGAAAGAAAAAAAGCAAGAGTTTCATAGAAGTCCGAATGATGTCAGACTTTACACTGAAAACTTTGCGAAGTCTATTTCTTATCTAGAAGAACATCCTAAAAAAAATTATCAGTCAAGAGGGAAGGTAGAAACCAAAGATATTCCTGGACCCCAAAGGGTTCTAAGTGTCTCATCCGTGGACTCATCCTGAGAAAGTTGCCGCTGGATGCTTCATATCCTAGGAGACTTTTACAGCCCAGAAATCTAAAAGTATTATAGACGTTCCTAGGAGAAAAGAAGAAAATCATTTAGGATGCTATTGTTGCTATAAAAATTGTATGCTCCACCAAATAAGGAATAAACAAAAATAAAATAAAATAAAATATGAAAGCAGAAATCCAAAAAATAAAAACAAAAATTCCAAACCAAGCAAAATAGAAATGAGAAATCAAGATAATGGGGAAGTGAACCCATTCCAGAAGGCAAGGTGATGAGAAGAGGCAGAAGGGATGTGAGTAAAAGAAAAAGAATAAAACTCATACATCACTCAATGTGACTGAATACTATGGAAGATTCAAGGTCCTCTTAAAGATTTGTGGGCATGGCGACACATGGTTTGCAAAGTGAGCCAGTAAGAATTTGAACTCAAGGCCATCCTGGGCTACATAGCAAGCTCCTGTCTCAAAACATAACTTACAACCCCCTCTCAAGCCTCCAGTCCCATCTTTCTCCCTCCCCTGCCCAATCGCAGGCTCTAGCCCTTTATTGACAGGTTAAATTGGGGAGAAGGTTCACTTGGTATCACTTGAGGATGTGATGGGTCTGCTGTCAGGGGCAACCACAGCTTGAAGAACCAATGTTAGCTTTAGAATAAAAGCAGCATCAGACCAACCCACTGCAGTCTAGAGTCTCCACAAGGCTCCTAGGCAGGTGGCCTGAGTCAGTGTAGCAACGAACGTTTACCTTCAGCCAGACAATTTCTCCTGTGTATACTTCTTTTAGTCAATCCCAACAACCACCCTGGGCGGTAGGCTCCATGCACCCCACTTGTGAGAGAAAGATACTGGGTCTCAGATACAGAGAGCAATGCTCAAGTTCACACACATGCACCCCTGCCACAAACACATGCTTGGTAGGAGCCCACAGTGTTTTGCAACCTGTGAGAACAGAAACACATTGGTAGACTTGTTTTCGTGTGTTTATCCCTTTGTCTAGGGGATGAGGTACAGATAGCTTAAATAGATGATTAGAGAGAAAACAGTGGGTCCATAAAACTAAATTTTTCTTGGCAGCACTACGGATGAAACCTAAAGCTTTATGCATGCCAAGCAAGGACCCTACCTCCGAGCTTCACCTTCTGCCTTAAAACAACACTAACTTTATTAGACTGACTGCATCTAAAATATCAACTAATTAAAAACTAGTTTCCCGTTATTAATTCTGACTTTCATTGGCAGGATGCGTCCTCGCAGCAATCCTGTTTCATGGGCCCGTGGAGGCAAATTGCTCATTTCTTTGGGTGGCCTTAAACTAAAATTCAATTATTGTTTTACCTGCATGCTCATAGTACCCTGCTCCTTACATTACTCTTTCTTCCATCCTTCTTTTCCCTACTTTCCATTTATATGAGAAAAATGGTGATTTTTCTAACAGGCAGAGAGTAAGCCAGTTCTCAGGCCGGGCAATGTGATGCACATAATGCAGAGACCAGGCTGGGTGTCTCCCTAATCCTGGAGGAACAGGCGTGAAAGCCAGCAGACAGAATTGGTCACACAGAGTTTTCTCCCATAATGCTGCAGTCCATTTACTAAAGATTAGGTCTGGAAAGAATGCACGGCCTGCCACTGAATACAAAGCTCTTCTTCTGGCCGGTTAGTAGAAATGCAAGATTATCTGCATTTCTACTAACCAGCCCCGGCTGATCTCTGTTCTCGCAGCAGCACTAGGCAGTGACATCCCATCTCCAACCGCGAGCATCTTTAAGCTACCTGACTACTATTTCTTTATCCCTTCAGAAAACACATTTCTGCCATTAATTTGTTTAGTAGTCTTCAGGCGTTAGAATCAAGGATGGGGGCTATCTGCCACACTACAAAAACAATCCACAACATGAGACTCTCTCAACTCATTTAGGGTGTAGCCTTTGGTTCAGCAACACAGCAGGTTCCCCATTTTTCCACGTGTTTACTCATTTACAATTTGAGGCAATGTTGCTCTGCCAAAATGTGAATGAATGGCATTGAATCAGAACATCGATTAGTACGTGACTTGATGCAGAAGTGAGGTCCCTGTGACCAAGGGCAACTCACATTGTCCTTGTTCATCTTCCTCAAATCATCACCTAAGACTGGATTTGCCTCTGAAGAATGAGGCGAGCCTACTGCTAGAGGAGCAGTAGACACAGCACAAAAAAGGATTCTTTTCCTCTTCCTGCCCTAGGGGCAGGAAGAATGCTTTATGTATAGTGGGGTGTTTGGGGACAGAGTCTGGAGATGTCAACCTCTTCAACAGTGACCTCTGCAGCAGTAACAGTGGTTCCAGAAGCAGGCCAACCAGCAGCAGCTTTGGGGAAAGCAATGGCTTGCTTTCATTTAGAGAGAAAGGTGTTACTTTTCTGCCCCAAAGCCTAGTGGCTTTCTTGCTTTGATCTCAAAGTAAGAACTACAGTTAGCTCAGATGACATTCCAGGGCTCCCCTGCCTTGTCTGCCTCACTTCCCATTCAAAGCAAAACTGGTCCATAGCAAAATCAGTCCACAGTTCACACTGCTGTGCCAATACATCATGCATTTCCATCCTACACTATTCTCAAGGTCTGCAATATCTCCTTGCTCGGCTCTGTGGCCCAACCACTTCCTTCTGAAATTGTATCAACCTTCAAAGTCAATGGCCCAAGAAAACTTCTCTCAAACATAACTAACTTTCCCCTCTTTTGTGTCCATGAAACTCAAAACAAGTATGCACACCCCTCTATGCCTGATGTTTACTTTTGTTCAAGTCTCTACTGTCTAACAAGTACAAAGGAGCTAGATCCTTGTGTGTGTAGATTTCTAGGTTAAAAAAAATCAAAGGATCTATTTTGAGAGTCTTTGGGAGAGATTAGAAGTCAATGGATCGTGTTTCAAAAGATTGTCTGTACCTCGCCATTCAGAGCCTAGCCTAACTTTTCTTCATTGCATCAGTGATGTGAGTGAGTCTTTTGACTCTCGATGGCCTAGTCTTCTTCCTTCAAATCACATGAAGCCATCCCCAGCTCCAGAGCTTCAATCTGAAATAGGCACATCTCCTTTGAACTCCACCACATGGTCGCCTGCATCTCCCTTTCTTGGTGTTTATGATCCAACATTATTATAATAGCAGCTCAATGCCTTGCCTATTTTTCTCACTAACTTGTAAACTGTAGATGCCAGAGCTTCGAAGTTCTCTCGTGTTTCTATCACTCAGCATACATTTGCATAGTGTAACACAGAGTGAACACCCAGTACATTTTCATGTAGTTCCCTAGTGAGTTATAAACCTTGAAAATGTTTAAAGAACAGGCCATATACTATCCAACTTTGTGTTCTGTACTGAGCTGCATACGGAGCACATGAGCACCTCATGGCTATTCCTAGGAAGCAGCTAAGCTTTTATCTAGAAGATTGCTCATGCCATAAAACACAGGTAAGAAAAAAAAGAGCCAGTGGTTCTCACAGAGATTCTTTCATCATAAGTACACCTCCCATTTTCAATATCAAGGCTTCAAAGAAGGCAATCAGGACATGGAAGAGGCTGAGAGCCCATAGATACCTGTGTCTTTCATTTCTCATCTTTTAAAGCTTTCCTCTTTCCCATTACTCATCATCCTCACAGATTATCTAGCTCCCTTCAGCAAAGGCTGCACATAGCTGAGGTTATTTTTAGAATACCCTTGTGTGCAGTATTAGCAGTTCAAAGCACCAGAGAATTCACACACATACACACACACACACACACACACACACACACACACGCACACACACACACACTTTTCCTGGAGCTTTTATTCCGTCCTTGCAGCCTGTCACAGAATGTCCTCAAGTCTCTTCTCTGGGCACCAGGTGAGCCACATTAAAGTTTAAGTCCATGCATATACTCTCACGCATGGAATTTAAACTAAAGCTCAATGGAACTAACACTAAGAACAAAAGCACACAGCAGAGCAAGTAATCTCTGTGACTGACACAGACTGAAGCTACGGGTCCAGAATCCAAGTTTATGCTTCCATCTTGGACCCTGCTCTTGCTCAAATTTCAAGAATCTACTGATGGAGGTTCATCTTTCAAACAACCATCACATCCTGACCTATCTTACATGGTAACATTTTCAGACCAGCCAATCAGGTTCTCTTAGGCCTAGAGCTTCGGGTGTTTAGTGAAGTAGGAGATGAGAGGGAAGACTCATCCTTGACCTTATCCTTTGTGAAGTGAGTCACCACTGCAGTTTTAAAGGAAACAACACATGGCAGGAAGCATGATGGGAAACATGAACAATGACTTTCTCCATCACCTAGAATGATCTCTCCTCTCTTACAGCCATAAAATATGACACTGTAGCCAGAGAGCTAGACGTCTTAGTTCAAGAACAGAACTGTTCAAGGTTACCATTCAAGGACGGCTGGCTAGAGGTTCCTATACGGTTTTGATAAATTAGTGTCTTTGTGTGTCCCTCAAATCACCAGTATTCAGCTGAACTCTCCAGAGTGGTACAGTGGTCTTTATCTGCACTGCCTGGTGTGGTAAAACTTATGTATGTGGCTGCTAACCACATTGTGTACAGCTGGTATGACCAAAGAACCGGATATTTGTATTTAGTTGATTTTAATTGGTTTCAAAAGGCAGAGGAGACTGATGCCTTCTGTATAGGACAGCACAGTCCTAGTGCTGAGATGGTAAAATGATATGCCCAGGCAAAGCCAATCATTTTTTTTCATGATATTGGTGATAACTCGTCACATCTGGGTAACTTAACAAAAGAAGAGTTCAATTTGACCTAGGGTTCCACAGAGGGGAGAGAAGACAGATCAGAGAGCTGAGCTCTTCAACCCAATGTGAGATGGGGGGTGGGGGTGGGGGGAGACATACAAACAGATGATCCTCTGTCAGTGAGACAGAGAAAGAGCACAACAGAAGGTAGGGAGAGGCTATGAACTCTCAAAGCCTGCCCCAGTGATGTACTTCATCCAGCAAGACTGGACCACCTCCCAAACAGCTCCACCAACTGGGGATCAAGTATATAATAAAATCCTGAGCCTATGGGTAGCATTTCTCATTCAAAACACCACAGCCATCCATTATAGATTTAGCCCAGCACAGCTAGCTCTCCTCAGTTCAGTTTCAACTGACTCAAACTGTGGTTCTCAAACCTTCCTAATGCTGCAACCCCCAGCCATAAAATCATTTCCTTGCTACTTCATAACTGTAATTCTGCTACTGCTATGAAGCATAATGTTAACATTCTTGAAGCCAGAAGTTTATCAGAGGGGTCAAGAACCCCACGTTGAAAACCACTGGACTCAAGGAAGCTTCACCAGATTGGGTTGACTTTAACACCTCAAGGAGTCAAAGCAAACTTTAGAATGGTGAAGCCTCAGTCCTTGCAACAGCACAAACAGAAGAATAGTGACAGCCAGTCTAAGAAGTAGAGAAGATTGTAATAAGAAAAGTCTTTCTTATTAAGGACAGGAGGTAGTAAGGAGATGGGGAAAGAGGACCAGATAGACAGAGGGACGGATCTCAAACTTTCTGGAAGTGTTTAGTGTCTGACACACATATGAAGCTTGTCAGGTTAATATATAGCCAAACTACAATAACAAATATTGAATAAAATCGCTGCACCCTGAGCAAAACCTGGGGAATGCAGCAAGAGTTGGTTGAACGTGTGATCTGGTAACTTGGCCTTCCATTACAGCAAGGGGCCTGCACCCATGCTAATACAAAGCTACCTTGGAAGAATCAAGTCCTTAAAATTCACCTGCGGCAAATACACTGTGCCACACAGGAGGCCACCAAGAACAGGAACATCTGCAGGTGAAAATCCTGAGTTCTCCTCAGCACAGGCTTCCCTCTGGCTCTGGGGCTGACCGGGCTCTGAAGCAGTGTGTGACTTGTGTGAACCTGTCCACTTCCGATTTGAACAAACACCCTCCCTACGCTGGCGCTAGCCTTGGTTAGACCACAGTCTTAATTCAGTTCTCCATTTTTAATGAAGAAAACTACGGATCTAACAGCATGTTGCCAAACCAGGGACAGCCACAAAAGTGACAGTGAGTACAACAGCGATAAGAATGGAAATGGGCATGATCTGGTCTGGAGAAAGGAGGGACAGACGGACTCTGACTTTAAATACATGAAGACACATTATATAGAAGCAGGGGAAAGAGTTATCTGTAATGCCTGTCAAAGGGAAAACTAATGCCCTAATGCCTACAGGTTAAAAAAAAGGGGGGACCAGTTTGGGATACAAGTGGAAGCAATACAGGATGGGGGTGTGCGGGGACTGAGGGTGACCTGCAGCTGAGTCCAGCACATATGAGTTCTTTGACTTGAAAACAAGTTATGCCGCCTTTGTAGCACTCAGTTTGTTCAACCTGCAGTATAAAGACAACTGATAATAAAAATGGAGGCCTAAAGGCTAGAGAGTGAGCATTCCAGCGAACCCCAGTTCGGTTCCCAGTGCCCACATCAGTTGGCTCACCTATGACCTCAGCTCCAGTGGATTCCGTGCTCTCTTCTGCCCTCCATGGGCACCTGCATTCACAAGTAAAAGGACATGGATACATGCCAATCAGTTTAAAGAAAACATAAAACTTTGTTAATGGAGAAAAATAACTGACTTCCATTATATATTCCCTTAAAAATACATATGTTGTTACTATGAAAACTCTCTAATAAGACCCAACCAGTGATGAGACCTCTTCCCCTAGCACAGCTGTCCAGCATAGAAGACACTTACTGGGCCAGGCTGAAGGACCACATGTCAGTAAGATTTATTTGTTTCTAGTTAGTTAGTTAGTTAGTTAGTTAGTTGCAAGCAACAAAGCACAACTGTCATTAATGAAGGCAACAAGTAACTCAGTATCAGGGCTGGTGATCTGTGCTACGGATAAAATGTGGCTAAGGAGCAACGGGAACTCTCCCCCCTAAAGTGTTGCTGGTAGACACAGACAAATTTGCAGGTGAGCCCCGTTCAAAGGAGTCAGGCTGCCCACACACAAGTCTTAGGTATCCCTAAGGTGGTGAGAGTAAGGCTTCTCCACCCCACCACCCAATAGCTTCCAAAGATCTCATCACTATTCCTGGTGAGAGCCATGCACCTCGGTGTTCACCCCACATCATGCACCTCACAAGCAGTGCAGGGTACAACACAACAGAGGTAATTCCCTAAAGAAAGATCAGAATGCTAGACTTCTGCATTTTTACAGGGGTAAGGAAGACAGGGCGTGAGCTGGGCTGATCGTTGCCTAACAACTTATGTGTTGCTTCACTATCTTGTTTCTGTGTCTCAGTTTCCTGTTCTATATGGCTACGGATAGTAGAAATATCTCCTTCATAAAGATGCTACAAAAATTAACTGAAATCCTATGCATACAGCACTTAGTAAGGTACCTTACTTAGCACACAGTAGGACCCAGTTGATGTTACTGGTACAGCTCTGAGAGGTGCAAAGGGCAGATCACCAAGCAGCTCCCAGACCTACTTCTCCTGACAGACACCTGGATCTGTCTTCCCAGGGGTTCTGTACCAAGTGGGAGTCAAGGGGCTCCATCTTCTCTTCCTCAGCACTGCCTGACTTGATTTCCCTCTCACGGACAATGGGTTCCTGTAACCTGAACTGCTTCACCAAACTTATTTCAAGTAATTGTTAAGAGGTACACAGAGAAATCCAAGAGCGGCATCAGTTGCTGGAGAGATGGGAATAACCACTTACCATTTGTGAATTCGTCCATGTATTACTGTTTCCAGACACTACTTGTAGTTCCTGGAAGAGATACTGTTCCTTAAATAGGAGGGCAACTTACTGGAAGTTAAAGGCAGTTTCTAAGCATATCATTTACCCTGGAGAGGGGCGTTTTCTCTCAGAAGGCTGGGTAGGTGGAGGCAGTCTTGTACTTTCCCAGTGCATGCTGGGAAAGTAGGACATGTGATCACTCCTACAGCTACCGTGGGACAGCCATGCATTCTGACTATACCTAGAAGGGAGTTACAGGCCTTCCTTTGAACTCACCCTTTCTTTCCTGGTAAAACTCAACTCCATGGCTTACACTAGCCTATATATTCTGTTTTATTTCTTTCCAAGAGTCTTCAGTTGCCAGAAAATACATTGGTATTTTCATTGATTATGACTGATTATGAAATCACTTATCATTGATTATGAAATCAGAGCCACAATCCTATTTCTCGATGACAACCAAATTCTGTTCTAGACCAAGTTACTTAAAACAACCTAGGATTGTAAACTATCAGAGTATCCTAGTCAGATGAGATTCGTGTATATATAAAAAAAAATCAGTGGCCTCAAAGCATATGTACATTTTAGCTACCCTTTCTGGAGAGAACTCCAAATTCTAAAAGCTGTTCTTGCTGCCTACAGACAGCCATGCACAGAAGGTGGGAATCTGGTTATTAGGTGATTGGCTGTCTTGAACTTCCTCCATGCATCCCACAAAAGAAGTGGTTATTCCTTCCCCTAAAGTCACTGAGCCACCTTAACGTGTGCTCTGTGGAGACCTGAAATGCAGCTGCTATAAAAACGACATGCTATTCTTGGAAAACCTATGTCATTACTTGAACTGGATCTCCCTTACAAATGGCTGCTGCTTAGCAACTAATGCAAAGGAAGAGCCCAACTATCGCCCTCCCTCCCTCCTTCCTTCCCCAACCCTTCTCCTTTTCTTCCCTTTCCTAGTAAGAGTTCTATTAAACAGAGACCAGGAGAAGGGTCATGGGGCAGCGATGAGGTCATCCTCGCTGTGGATGCCATATGGATTTGATGGGTGCCAGCTGGTACTTGATCCCATCTCTGGCCATTGTGATTAATAGTGGAGATAAATTCAAATAAATAAAATTATTAAGAGGGTCATGGTGCTAGCTGTCTTTCCATGGGATCAATGGAGGAAACAGTGCCTGAAGTAAAAAAGAAGGTGGGACCTGAGCTCTAAAAGGCAAATCGGGTCTCGCAGGATCCCTCCCTGGCGCATGGCCTTAAGGAAGTCACTGAGTGGTTGTGGCTTTGCTTTCTTCCATGGATACTGGCTGTGGAAACGACACAGGGGTGCAGCGGATTGTTTGCAGTTAAAATGAGATCACTGGTCTGACAGGGGCTTACACCCGCTAAGCCTGAAATGCAGCACACACACATTTTTATTATTATTAAGTAACCTAAATTTAGTTGGTATTAAGAGTTAAAGAAATCGCCAGAAATTGGTCTTAAAGAGAAAATCCCTTGGATTCTGTTGTAAGTAGTCTCGTACTGGCTCGTAGAAAGCTTCTGTTTTAATCTTTAAATAGCTTCAACATTTATTTTCGAGATAGAGATTTATTTTCTCAAGACACTCTGAAGGCTTCTTCAAATGTGAAAATGACTCAGGGTTTTTTTTGTTTTTTTTTTTTTTTTGACGTGCCTTTGGAATCTTCTAGGTGTCTATAAGTGCACACATGAACATCAACACTGAAGAACACGGTCATGGGAAAACTACAGCAAATACTCAGCCTTGACAGTGAAAAGTGAAAGGCCCCACCTCTTCTAAGGATATCATTTTGATTATCGAATGATGATGATAACCAATCCAGCCCTGAAACATGCTCATACATCCCTTAGTCCGAACTCCTTTTCTGAACCCCAACTCATGAGCATCACCCACCTTCCTTCAGGTTCCACTCTGACGACAAATCATGAGGCCTTGTCTTGCAGAATCAGTGCCAGGCACTAATCCCCATAGTCATTTTTGAGGCCCAGGAAGCTAGATTTACCTTCCCCATTTCATGGGATGGAAAGTTCACACTGTTTTAAAGGAGTCTGCATGGAAAGTTCAGTCTTGTCCTCCCTACACCTGCAAGCAGCAGGTATCTACCCAGTCTTGTGCTGGGGCACAACACATACATATCAATGGACCATGAGTAAGGCCTTTCTCCAAGTCCTGGGTAAGGCCTGTCTAGGCCCCCTAAAACTAAATGCATGCCACACACAGTGCCCTGGGAAGTTTGGTATAACAAGACACTGCAATGTGAAAATATGACTCTTTGCACAACAGAAATGGGAAAGAGTGAGAGAGTAACCTGTAGTTGAGATGCTATGAGCAGAGTGAGGATATACCACTTACCTAGCTCTGTGGCCTTGGGAAGCTACAGATGTCCATGTCCTTATCAATACAGTTGACATGGCAGTAGTCCTCTCCTAATGACAAGTTCAGCGAAATGCCGTATATTAAACATTTAGCAGCTCCTGGGTAAAACTGGTAAGTGGACTTGGTTACTATTCACAGGTAGCACAGTATCTAATTGAATAAGCTGTGCCTGGCTGTGGTGGCGCACGCCTTTAATCCCAGCACTTGGGAGGCAGAGGCAGGCAGATTTCTGAGTTCAAGGCCACCATGGTCTACAGAGTGAGTTCTAGGACAACCAGGGCTATACAGAGAAACCCTGCCTCAAAAAAAAAAAAACAAGGAGAAGGGGAAGGAGAAGGAGATGGAGAAGGAGGAGGAGGAGGAGGAAGAGGAAGAGAAGGAGAAGCAGCAGCTGCTGCTTCGTGACCCTGCACGTTACAGAGAGTTTAGAAGTACATGGGTTGCCTTCATTGCACAAGTGTGGTCCAGAGACCCATGGGGCTGATAGAAATAGGACTGCTTGAGACTTCTTAAGGCTTTGTGACAGAATGTAAGGTGTGCTGGGTTGTGGGCTGAATGCCTGTGCATACTTCCTACCCCCAGAAAATCCCCACAAGGTCATGCCTATTCCATGTCAGGCCCATAACACACATACATGAGTCCTAACATGGTTTCCCATAGAGGGTTAACATATCCTTCCTATATTGAAATCCTGCCCCCTGCAGTGATTAATGACAGGAAGTGGGGTCTCTAAACCGATCACTGGAAAGTGAAGCCCTCTCATCAAGGAGATTAACAGCCTTCCTGGAAGAGGCAAGCCTCTTTCTGGCTCTCTCAGCCATGTGGGAAGAAAGCAAGATCACACCCAAAGGCCACCCAGAAGAAAGCCCTCCCTAGAACCTGGCCTTCCAGGAACCCAGGTTTCAGACTTGAGCCTCCAGTGCTATGTGGTTCCCAAGCTATTTGGGCTACAGTACTTTGTACAGCAGGTACAGGTGACTCAGATGGCTGAGAAGGCCACATGCCATCTCCCTCACCCCACGCCACCCCCACACACAATTTTTTCCTTTCTTTAAACTTCAGATGCTAGGGATAGCATTTCAAGTAGAGAGAGACAAGAACAGGCAACAGCTCAGACTCTACAAGGACAAGGGGTCAATTTAAAAGAGTGAGTCTATTTTTAATCAAGCTTTTCCATCAAAACCCTCTACAGGGAATGCTCTCCATCTGAGTGGCTTGCCTCAAAACCTGTCAGTCACACACAATGATTAAATCTTTAGTTCTTTTGGCCTAAGAAATGTTCCAGAAGTTTTCCTCAAAATGGTACACAAAGCTCCCTCTTAACGGCTTCCACACAAACTCATGCAAAGCTCTTCTTACCTCTAAAACAAATTGCTTTTAAGTTTTTTGAATAGAAATGAATTTTACAGGAGGCTGGGGAGATGGTTCAATCAGTAAACACTTGCTGTGCAAAAATGAAGTCAGATCCCCAGTGCCCATGTAAATGCCAGGGAGGCATGATGGCCGCCTTATGATTTCAGTTATATTTCAGAAGGGAGAAACAAGAGACTCCTAGAGCAAGCTGTCAGTGAGCCCTGGGTTCAAGAGAGAGACAATACCTCAGTATACACAGTGGAGACCAAGGCCTGTCCTCAAAGTCTTGCACGTACATGTGAACATGATCCAGATCATACATGGGTGCACATACTCACATGTGCACACTCATAGACACACATATGCAAAAAATAATTTTTTCAGAGATCTGACACACCACACACACACACACTTTAATAAATATCAGTTCCTTTAACAAATCTACTTTCTACTTCCTACAAATCTACAAATACACTAAAGTAGCCATCTGCCTTACACACCCCCTACACATACACACCAACATTTATTTCAGAGTATTGAGCTGGTGTTGTGTACTCAACAATAAAACCGCCTAAGATTCTTTAAACATAAATTCTGTTCTTTGGCCTGGAGGAACCCACTGAACATCCCAGAAGGTTGAGTCTCCCATTTCTGAGCTAATCCAGAGCCTCTGATTGTCAGGATAGACCAGTTGGCCATTGCCTCTGTACACAAAGGGGACATCATCAGGACAAGGCAGGAGAGAACTGTTTTGTGTCCTGCAATCACAGGTGACAGCTCTGTCTTTATCTGAGCACCTACTCCTGACACTGCCAGCTCTGCCACTGCTGACCCAGCCATCTATGTCAGGATTCTTGCTCTCAGATGGACACCAGGGAACCTGGGTCACTGCACCCTGATTTCCTACACACTGATACCTCCTGGCTTCTCTGCTCTCTGCCTTCTGCCTGATCCAGTTTCCAGACCTCTTGACAGCAGAATCCCTTTTCACAGCCTGGTAAGAAATGAACTCCACTCTAACCCATTCTAGAAGGAAAAGCAGAAATTTACATTGCCTGTGGGTTTTCATACCTCAATGTAGGTTCACCTCATTTTCGTATTATTTGAATCACTTTACTGTCAATCACTGACCTGGGACAAATGTTCAATGTTTTGAAGAATGATAATAAATTCCCCTGCTTTGTCACTGGACTTCCACATTGGTAACACCAGCTTTGCAAACACACTTATGTCATCTGCTCTGTGGGGACCAGACCAGAATTGTATCAGCTCGCTTAAACTGCAGATATACCTACAGGTGAGCACCACCGCAGTGAACATTCTACACGCAGGGAAAGTCAGGCACAGAGAGGCCTTAAGGAATTTGCAGAAGAACACACTGTGAGTAGCATCAATCACCATGTGGCCCTAGTTGGTAAGGCTCAAAATCAGGGCTCTTACAGACCACTCAAAGAAGGACCAAAGAGTAAGAAGGAGATTATCGCTCTTTAAACTCTGGGTGCTTCCCCGACACCCAACAAAAGCCAGAGAATTCATGCAGTAAAGCCAGAATCGGTTCTTATCAGAAAGTTATTTGTGATTCTAAAAATGTAAAGGCAAGTCTGCACTTGAGCAAATCTCATGGTTGTTTGATGCAAGAACCAGGAAACTTCTTTTATACAATGATTCTTGCTCCATTTCAAAGTTCACAAAACTCAGCACTAGAAAGAGAGAGAGCATTTACCTGCAAAGACCTTTCCCTATGGCTTTCCTCATGACAGTCCCTCTCCTTCAGCCATTGTGCAAACATCTGACATAATGAGGTACTTTTGTCTAGAATAATCCAAGCTGGGTGGAGACCACACCTCAGTGAATCCTGGAGATGTTGGGGAACTCATAAGCCATTCTCTCGTGCTGTGTAGGATACATGACTATGAGGAATAGTTGTCACTCTTTTGAAGACTTTGTAATTAAGCAAATTATAAACAAATCAAAAGCTCAGAGTCACAGGGTGAGCAAAAGCATTCTTCAAGTAACCTTGCACACACACATACACACGTGCAGGCACATACCCACATGCATGAATGCACACACACATGCACGCACGCATGTCTTTCAGATGGGTCTAAAGGAAAGGTGTGTGAAGCAACACAGAGCCTAGGTTGCTGGAGTGAACGGACAGTCCTCAGGAATGCTGGGTTAAAAGTTCTACTCACAGAAGGAAACATGGGCAGAAAATACCCTGGGGAGAAAAATCAATGCTGCCCTTGGAAAAGCATAAGACAGACAGAAAGAACTGGAGAGCTAATTAGCACTGCTCAGAAGGCAAATTAAGGCCTTTTCTCTGACAAGCTGCAAATAGATGGGTAAGGAAGCGCTTCTGCCTCCCTCCTCCGGCCTCCAGCAGCTGGCTAGATGGCTGGAGCAGGTACTCCAAGAGGAAGTTGTAAACAGACAGAAACACTGCTCTGGGCTGCTGAGCAGAGTGTACAGGAGAGAAAGGCAGAAGATGGGAAAACAGTATTTACAATGGATCTGAAAGAGACAAAAGTGGCTGCTTATTTAAAGTTGACGATTAAGTTATTCACTCGATAAATATTTGTCTTCTACCAACCACTCAAGAAGGACAGGATTCTTTTGGACAGCTAACCCAGTTGTGTTCTGGACATAATGTAACACCCTTAATCTCTAAGCCTTTGGGGCAGATACTTCTGTGAGCCCATTTTACAGTGACTATGTTGAGCCTCAGAGAAGATACGTCATTTCTCTACTATCATCTCTAATTCCTAGATCAGACTATCACTAACAAAGTCATCTGAGTCCTAACCAAGTTATCTGAAGAGACCCACATGAGGATGATCCAAACATGGGCCTTCAGAGCTCTCACCTTATGGGGGAGCCTGCTGGCTGGCAAACAAGCACAGAGACTCAATGAGAGCATTGCTCTCAAACAGACCCAGCTTGCTATTGTGTTTCTTTAATCTTGCACATTACCCTGGTTTGCTGTGCCTGGCAATATGTTCCATCCAGTTCAATTAGAAATTAGTCTGTTCCATCATTATTCTGTGCAAATTTCATCTCCCTCTGGTATTTGTTTATTGTTGTTTTGTGCAAATTCCTTCCTTCCTCTGGCATCGATCAGAAGAAGCGCTCACACGCCCCTGGATGCAGCAGCTATCCCAAGATAGGACCTCAGAAAAAAAATCCATCAGCCTTCACAAGATCTGTGCAACCAATGCAAACCCAAGAACACATGTCAAGCCCAAAGGTGACTGTGGCTTCTCCAGATGCCTCTGGTCTCAAAGGGGTTTCGACTCCAAGTACACCTTGGGGTGGCATAGCAAACAAGTACCCCAGATCCCAGCCCAGCAGAACAGAGACACAGCGACCAGGTTGGCACTCCCTGGGAGTCCTCATTTTCTCAGATTAGAAAGTCGAGTGTTAGAAAGAGCTGGCTCTCCTCTAATTTAATTTGGCCCCATGAGGCAATACCACTGTTGCCACAACAGAATTGAACACCAGCAAAGCTCTATTCCACTTCTCCAGCACCCAACTCCATGGGGCGCAGAGTGAGAACTCTCCCATATAAAAGAAAAAACATAAACAAATCAAATCTATCTTCTCAGAGATGAGTCTCAGCAGACACACTCTGGACAGCAGTTCATTTGAAATCTCACTTGGTGTGTGTCCCCACGGAGGAAGGTAACACTGCCGTGCCTAAATAATAACTAGAGGAAGACATGAAGTTACCAGAAGTGTTTCCATCTCACCCTGAACTCTGTATCTAACAAATGTATGAAACAGAGCACAGATGTTTAAAACTGGCTTTGTAAAGAAGAACATTACATGCGGATATTCAGAAGAACATGTTTCCTGTATGCTACTAACTCCAGAGCAAGGAAGAGACATGACCATGCTACTCTGTTTAGCTTCCAACTCCCAGCTGTCCCTTACTAATAGAGTCTTGTTTGTGTGAACAGAGCACGACTTAGGAACACAGTGAGACCTCTGTGTCGTCCGGTCCTGCCACTATAGACTTGACTAACCATGGATTGAAAACATTAGGGAAAAAAATAAAGCTATTTCTGGACCGAGTATGCCATGTTATCATTAATGGTGCCTGACAACTCTTTGGAGTGCATTAAACATTGTTTATGTTTTATGTTTTATTAAAACATGTTTTAAGAAATGGAGATGACTCAAAAGGTGCAAACGGATTATATGTTAATGTGATGCTGTTTTATCTAAGGGGCTTAACTGCACAGTAATCCTGAAGCCAATCTTCCACAGCCACTAAGGGACAACTGCACTTTGTTGTTGTCATCAAAGTAAGAGACCCCCTTTCTAGCAGTTGTCTACTCTAAGAAGTTCCATAGTACCTGCCTTTGCTTCTACACAGTACTAGAAACTTTCCGTGAGAAAGGTCAAGTGTGACCACTATGACTTGCCTCAAATGAAGCAAGTTAAGTCCACGAATGGAAATTCATAAATAATGGCTCCTGCCAAGGCCTCCTTACAAGCAAGCTTGTACTTTCTCTTTTGCTGTGTGTTGCCCAAAGAGGAAAGGCAGCAGCTTTGCACCAAACCTCCACGCACCTACACAGCACCTGCAGAAATTATTTTAAAAGTGCATAAACTTCTAACATGGGTGTCTTCGCAGAGATAACAGGTGTCTTGGAGGTGGTTTTGTTCTCAGAAGCAAAACCAAACAATTTGCTGAAGATCATGAATTTATATTCATTTCCAGTTATGAAATAGTAGAGGGTTTCTGAAGGCACTAGCCATCGAGGCCAAGGCAAGGAGCCTCAGCCCAAAGGATGAAGCACTTAAGAAAGAACAGGGAAAACTGGGCTTGGTGGTGCACACCTTTAACCCCAGCACTCAGGAGGCAGAAGCAAGTGGATCTATGTGAGTTTGAGATCAGTCTGTTCTACAAAGTATACATAGTGAATTCCAGGACAGCCAGAGTCATGCAAAGACCCTGTCTAAATTTTTAAAGAAAAAAGAAAAAGAAAAAGGAAAGGAAAAAGAAAAAAAAGGAAAAGAAAAAGAAAAAGGGAAAGAAAGAGAAAAAGAAAAAGAAAAACTCAAAACCTGAAGAATCTTATGGTGAAAAGTCAGTTCTCTCTCTCTCTCTCTCTCTCTCTCTCTCTCTCTCTCTCTCTCTCTCTCTCTCTCCCTCTCCCTCTCTCTCTCTCTCTCTCTCTCTCTCTTTCACACACACACACACACACACACACACACACACTCACACACACACACACATACACACACACACACACAGGTACCCATATTCACACATACAAAGAGTTCAACCCTAGCACAGATGCTTGAGGAAACAACCAGAAAGATGCAGTCTAAAGAAAGACCTTTAGAGTCAGGTTTGCCTCTAGCCCAAGCCCCAAGCTTCGGGTTCACTTTCTCTAAAACAAACACAATAATAATCACATCATGGAACCACCATAAAGCTCAAATAAGACAGAACATACAAGCCTGAGGATAAGGCTCAGTAGATAAAGCTCCTGTCCACCTGGCGTGGACACAGCGTGTCCACGTGTCCACAGCGTGATCTGACATCTAAGCTCTACTTAGAAGATGCACTGGTTTGGTGGCCATGTGTAATCCCAGAAGTTAGGAATCAGAGACAAGGTTATTCCCAGGGCAAGCTAGACTAGCCAGAATCAGCCGGTTCCCAGTTCTAAGACCCTGTCTCAATAAATAAAATTAAGAGCAAGTTTAAAAAGAAAATGTCAACTTCAATTTTCCACATGTACCTGCACATACACATATGCACCTACACACATTCCCACACTCATACTTACACACAGGCACACACACATGCACACACACACACAAAAGAAACAATATGCTAAAATACTTCCCACAGTGTTGCCTGACAAATAGAACACAGTCGATACCAGCTGCCTTTTCTCTCTCCTTCTCTGTCTTTCTGGGTTTTCTTTCCTTTACTTTTTATTCACTTAAATGAGAATTCTTACAGCAGCTAAAATAAGGAGTCCTTACGTACATATTATATAGTCCTTTACAATATGTATCTGTTGCAATACCATTATTTGCAAAGAAAAAGGAAGTAGTAATTTTAACAGAAAAGTGCCAGATTCGTAGCATTGCCTGCTAAAACCTTTAGCTTTACCATCTACGGGAACTATTTGCTCTTGGGGTGCAGATTCTGAAAGAAAAGAAAAATTCTCACGGGAAAAATCATCCCCCCAAAAGAACAGCCAATGAAAGAAAAGATAATGGGGGGTAAATCTAGGGGTATGTAAAGGAGTTTATTTGACTTCATGAAGTAAAAAGTCAGCAAAATGAATAATCTGCCTCCAGAAATGGTTATTTAAAGGTTTTTTGTAAAGGGCTCTGGTTCCTAAAAAGACAGGAGTCACTGCATATGCCCACCCACTCTTCATTTATTTTTAAACTCTAGCTTATATGTTCCTTAGCAACAAGAGAAGCAGATGAGACCCCCCTACACACACACACACACACATGCACACACACTCACACACACACAGTCCTCCAAAGCCCCCTTCTTCACACCAACTTTCATTCTACAAATATTCGTGCTCTTCGAGGCATTTCCACCTGCCTGCAGATCTCCACTCCACCACCTCAAATGATCCCCTACATAGAAGCTGTACCTCCTACTCTTGCTACACACTTCTGCATAGAATCTATTCCCCCAAGGGCTTCCTGAATCCACTCCACTACCACCCACTAGTCCCCCATGCTAAGTCGTGCCCAGAATCCTTTCATCAAGACCATCGGGTCCACTGCCACCTCTGAGTCCAGCACAAAGGGTTACCAAGGCCAACAGGAAGACCATTTGCTATGACTGCCTGGCTTGCTTTGGCTGAGCAGTTTATGAGTTCAAGGGTCAATGACTGAAGCTTGGAGACAGCAACTCTCAGGTACTGGTGTGTAAGCATCACCTGAGGAGTGTGACAGCCATCATCACCCACAGAGAGTGGAGGCTATTCACCTGGGGATTGCAAGCCATCTGACCAGCCACCTGAGGTGCTGTGTGTGCCAAGTGTCACTTGCCTTGAAAACTGTGAGGCTTTATTCAAGAAGAAATAGCATTCAAGAAATAAAAGCCACTACAGTGGCTTTCAAGATAGGCCAGTGTCGTGTACTGTTCCTCTCTTGCAAAAATGCTCCTGTTTCCGTGTTTTCTGTGACAAACACACTTCCACGTGCCTGTGGGAGCATTTCACCCAGGAAGCTGCACGCCCCGACTCTATGCTTTTCTAGGAGAGAGCCTCAGAGAATGACCCCTGCCAAGAGGCAAGCTGAAGTGATTTCCCTTGCAAATTCTGGCTTCACAGCCCTATCCAATGAGAAGTCTCATGAATACCAATGACCCAGGAGCTTCTCTTAGCCCAGAAGCCCAGACCCACAATGTATTTCACGTGATAACACCCCCTCAACTTACAGCTCCTAAATTAGGCTGAATATAGTTCCTGTTCCCCTAAGAGCCAGACAGACCATCCTAAGTAGAATTGAACTGCCTGTGTCCTAGCCTACCTCCCTAGACCTACCCCACTCCTCCCCACCTGCCTATTTTTAGAAACCGAAAATATAAAAAGATCCATTTGGAACTGATCTGTGTGAGTAACTAAGAGAACAACTCAGGTGGGAAACCCCCTCTGCGCACAGAGAGCAAAATGCAAGCAAGGGATGGATGCAGCAGCAACCACCTGGCTACAGATGGAGACCATTTAGAAATCAGCAGAAACCGGCATTTAGACACAGAGCACATGCCCTGATGACAGGGCCTCCAGTCCAGGCAATGCCTGTGGGGATCCCAGTGATTCACACACCTGCCCCCATAAACAGAGCACACCCTCACAACCCACACACCTCTGTCATCTGCTTTTGCTTACATAACAGCACATGGTGTGACAGGCTTAATACTTTAGATGGTTTTTCTAGAAGAGAATGCTAACCCAAAAGGAGGAGGGCTCCAAAGATGCTTTCCTGCCCCCCCCCCTTTTCAAGTATCACTCTGAGACCCAGCAAGACTCTGCTTATGGCCTCAACTTTTAAAAATCACCAGTGAGGGTGGTCTCGGCGCTGTCTCTCGTGCCTGGGAATGGGAGAGCAGTGTGAGGAACCTATTAAATCTTCTCTTTGGTTTGGATCCTGACACAATTGGGGCTTCATAAAGCGTAATTGGGTGGACGTTCACCGTACACTGTCCTAGTGTCAAAGACACATCCAGCCTCAGGTGCCAGTGTGATCTCTTCCCACCGGCACTGGGAGGGGGGGGAGGTGGCAGGGGGTTGGGGGAGTGGGTAAGCCTGGGAGTAGGCTGTCCACACTGAGAGAGGGAGAGAACACACAGGCATGTAACACCAACACCCACTGACATACTTACATACCTACAAGAAGAGACCCATAGCTCACTAGTCTTTAACAGACAAGAACTTCCCATAAGGATTTCTATTCTGTATAGCTTATTCTTTGCTGCCTGTCAGAACAGATCTCAGCCATCCGGTTAGTGCCCAAGGCTCACCCAGTGAACTCGGCAAGGAAGGGGGAGTGCTGGAGATGACACTAGCCTAGGGACAACTTTGGCGACTCTTCTAACTGGGCATGTCTGGGTTTGCACCCCATACACTCTCAGATGTGGTTTTGATCTTGTTCTGACCTTAGTGTTCTCTTCTGTTACAAGTGCACCCCTCCCTGGGTGTTACAGGGAGAAGAAGCTGGGGCACCCCACTTCTTCTCTTCAACCCAGAATTAGAGGATGAGAACAACATATGCCCAGGAGAGAAAGGGAAGAGAGACAGATAGACAGACAGACATAGAAGCAAAACCACGGAGATACGGAGGTTGGAGAGAGAGAGAGAGAGAGAGAGAGAGAGAGACTGAAACCCAACTCTACAGAAGTGCCTCTCTGGAGCTAGAGCAAGTGTCCCCCGCCCTGGGCGGCACCTGTCTCGCTAGCTCCCGCGCCTACCTGTAAGAGACCTGCTTCCGGAAAGTTAAGTCCCTCAGCTTCTCCTCCAGCGCCTCTTCCTTCTCTTTCTGTCCGGCGGCCGCGGGCTCCTCCAAGGCAGCAGCAGCCGCTGCCCCTGCACCCCGCGGGTCCGCGCCGCCCTCGGCGCCCAGGCAGCAGCTCCCGGCGCCGCTTCCGCTGCTGCTGCTGCCACCCGTCGCCCCTCTCTCCTCTCCCGCCGAGGAGCTGGGGTTCATGGCGACCGCTCCGGCGGCCGCGAAAGAAGCCGAGGCGGTGCCGCTGCAGAGGTCGGTCGGGCTGAGGGCGCTGGAGGCGGCGGGAGCGCGGGCAGGTCCGCGCGCCGCTGGCAGGGGCAGCAAATGGCAGCCCCTTCCCGCAGCATCCATCCGCGGCTGCACCGCACCGGGGCATTGTGGGAAACTCCGTGCCTCCACTCCCCCTCCCCAACCAATCAGAGGCCACCTCTCTCCGCCTCCCCTCGGCCTCGCCCGACCAGCCGGCTCCCTCCAATTCTCCCACCCCTTCTCCTTTTTCTAAATCCAGAGCAAAAGCCGGGACTGAACTTGAACTCTGCCTGCAGGCAATGGATCGCAGTGGAGGAGAGAGGGAAAGGGTGGGAGCCGCGGGGCTTAGGACGCTGGGGACAAACACTGGTCATCAAGAAAGGAGAGTGCCCAGGGAAACTTGGAGGCAAGCCGGGTTGCCGCGCCCTGGTTAGCGCACAAGGGAAGCGGACCCGGACCCAGGAGCTACTCTGCACTGATGAGCTGCTGGGCACAGCTCAGTCCAGTCCACTGATGACAGATGCCCGAGGCAGCATTTTGTCCGTCACCTCCTTGCAGCATCAGAGCTGGCGCCAAGCAGTAACCTCCAGACGTGGGGGACCTTTGGAGGCCGGGGTGGTGGGGTGTATCTGGAGCACTATTAGTAGGAACCTTGGGAGGAATTTTTAACCATGTGAATTATGGAAGGGGCTCGATTTAAGCTCCCGCTGCTCCTTCTCAAGGAGAGGGTCGGTCGGGACATCTTCACCCATGAACGCCCGCGCCTAGATCCTTGCTTGGTGCCTTCTAAAAGCTTAGAGATGCTCCCTAAACAGCTGTTAATTAGATTGAATCGGATCACAGGATCCTCGGTGAAGCAGAAGGCTGAGAGCAGAAGTGGGGACCCGAGCGCTTTGTGCTGTGGGTTCCTATGCTAAGGGTTCACAAGAAGAGGAGAGGAGGAGCTAGCCCAGGAAGGGGCTTCTACAGGTTCAGGCACCAAGGCTGAAACCTACTGCGCTGGAGGAATTTAATGTCTGCTCTCTCAGTTTTTGTTTCTAAGACTATTGAAATCTGTGCGGTTTGAACGATGGGCAACGAAGTGTTTAAGACAGATCATTTTCTAAATTAGATGTTTTTCACCCAGGAAATCTCTGCTGTCAGAAAACGCGAGAAAGATCTATACTCAACAGTAAGTGCAAGTAACCAAACGACCTATGCAGATGTACGTGCTAGTAAAGATGGCCTTCTTTTGCCCTAAAATTAGGAGGTTGAGCAAAGGAATCTCAAGCCTCGCCCAGCTCTCACGGTGTGCAGTTCCCCTCACATGTACATTATATAAGACAGGGCAGGGACTTTTTCAGAGAGAAAGGGAAAAAGACTACCTGTTGGGGATCAGCACTACACACACATACATACACACACATATACACACACATACATACACACACATATACACACACATGCATACACACACACACACACACACACACACACACACACATCTGAAATTCCCTAACATCTTTCAAGGGACTTTCTTCACACCCACGCTAGTTAGTGGAAGAGGTTAATCATTCTGGAGCAGTGTTCACCCACTTCAGAGGGGACCCTCAGCTGCTTTTACGACAAAATCCACAAACATCTAGATTAAATACCAACAGCCCTGAATTCCTGGATCACCTTCCTCAGTAGCCATACCTTCCCAAACCATTCTGTCATGTCACCGTTCCACTTTTTAAATATTGCTAATGGAGTAGCGCTCTTAGGCTCAAGTTCGCTTTGTCCTTGTGGTTGGTAGTTGATCTCTCGAGGTCGTCCGAGTGCGTGGATGAGGACATGCCCACTTCCTCCTCACACTGCATCACAGGTTCATTCAGAGCTGACTTATGTGCAAATCTCATCTACCCTCTGCTCTGTCTATCCTCATTCTTGCCCACTGGAGCCTGCTGGTCTCCTCATCTGTCTCCAATATCCACCAGGCTGTCTCCTTCACCTTCATTAGATCTTAGTCTACAGATCTGACTCATTGGGAAGCCTCCATTGAGGGATCTTCCAGAATGTGTTGAGTGTGCATCAGCAGACTCCCACCAGGCTAGGCTTGGACTACAGTAACTGTTTCTTGTCAGTCTCTCCCAAGTGTGTGTTGGAGGTTATATCATGTCCTATATTCATAAACAAACCACAGAGTATATGATAGGCATGCATGTCATACTCTACCATTGAGTCTCAAGAGAGAAGAATATTTGGTTTTGAACATACAAAATATGCTCAAGTTGACCTTCTATGGAAGAAACACAAATCTGAATGATAGAATCCACTTGTTAGGATAATCTGCTAATAAACAGTGTTGGGGAAGATGGTGGGAATGTGAATTGGGGATATTAGCTAACAACTACCAATATATGAAATTCATTACCTGGGCTGGGTGTGGCAGCTAGTCTGGCTTATGTATCAGGTTCCAGGCAGCCTGGTTTACACAGCAAGACCATTACTACAAAGACAGAAGGAAGGAAAAAAAAAAGCGAAAATTTCATCTGTTGTGTTAGTAGGAATTGGAATTATCATAATATTTAAACAGCCTGGTAATTCTTCTATATTAACATTAATATATGACTAATTACCTAGGGGAATGAAATTCTCTGGAACCATTTGGAGAAATAAGGGAAATTATATT
This sequence comes from Mus caroli, assembly GCF_978045245.1. Taxonomy (NCBI): domain Eukaryota; kingdom Metazoa; phylum Chordata; class Mammalia; order Rodentia; family Muridae; genus Mus; species Mus caroli. The sequence goes on along the minus strand of NW_028227262.1, from coordinate 112,380,786 downwards.
ATTATAAAGTTATCTCAAAAAATAATAATGTTAACCTAAAAAGAAAATAAGGACCAAGTAAAATGTTTAGTGTCCTACCACTAATGGAAAAACTAGCATATACATACACATACACACAAATATATCTACTCATGCTCAGAGAGAGATTGTTGATATACACTGAAGTGAGCATAAACATGGAAAAAAGAAAGATATAATGCAAAACAGTGGAGCTCAAGCAAAGTCAAGCAGTTCTAGAGCTAGAATCTTGAAATTTTTCATAATTCAATCAATTAGTACTAACAGGAGACAGTCTGTCTCCCAAGCTAATAGAAAAGCCAGCCCAACCTATCAGGGTGCACATTTGCATATTTAAAGTGTTTCAGTGGGCTGCTAAACAAAAGAAAATGAGTTTTAAAATCATGGTCTGTGCAAATGTACCCTAAATTAAGACAGAGAGACATCTGGGAGGCACAGGCAACTGAAGCATAAGAAAAATCAGTTTCTCGGTGGAAGGACCTTTTCAGACGTTACTGGAAAGATCAATGGTCCTTTTAGACAACTTATTTTCTAAATAAGCAAAGTTGACATAGTTCGATCAGTTTCATAATTTTCTTCTTATTCACTGAGAGGTGGAATTCCTCAACAGGGCACAGAGGCATTCCAGTCATAGGAAGGGGCACTCTGTTTGAAAGCATGCATTATTCTGAGTGATGTAAGTTCATACAGAACGTGAGCATCGCTGGGTGCATGGGAACATTGGTTTCTGTGCCCCAGATGGATTGAAATCTTATCTTTGGACCCCACCCCCTGGCAGAAGCTCCATAACTTATCTTCCTTTTATTCTTTGTCCTTCGGTTGCAGCAGCTAACATCCAGCTCTTATCAAGATTCGTCTTCCAACTTTAAAGATTGTTTTTACATCATTTCACATTTATTTGTTTACTTACCTCTTTATCCAGTCTGCATGTGCATGCAGGCGGTGGAGGAGGAGGAGGTGGTGGAAGAAGGAGAAGAAAATGTTAAATGTGTACCACAGGGGAATCCATTCTCTCCTCTCACTGGCCCCAGGCTTTCTTTTAAAAGGGGGAGTGAGGGGTGGGTTTCCAGGCATGGAGTTTAAAGAAGGAGAAGTAGGAAAAAGAGAAAGAGGAGGAGGAGGACTAGAAGAAGAGGATGAAGAAAAAGAGGAGGAGGAGGAAGAGAAGGAGGAGGAGGGGAGGAGGATGAAGAAGAGGAAGAGGAAAAAGAAGGAGGAGGAGAAGGAGAAGAGGAGGAGGTGGTGGTAGTGGTGGTGGTGGTGGTGGTGGTGGTGGTAGAAGGAGAAGAAAATGTTAAATGTATATTTTGTTTTAAGTCATTTGGGAAGGTGCTGGGACTAGAAATTTAACAGCCTATAAAACTGCAGGGCAGATGAAAATGAATCTATTATTCTTGAAATAAGTAAAGAAGAATTCCCACTTAATAATATGGGATCATGTTTTGTAAAAAGCAGTTGCACAAGCATGTATATATTGAAGTTCTTGGTTATTTATAGATTAAAAAAAGATTAATAGAGCTTTAAAAAATGTGTATGTGAGAGAGACAGAAGGAAGGAGTGAGAAAGGAGGGAAGTTACTATACCTAAATACCTAAGATAGGCAAGGGTGAGAAAGGAGGAAGTGCGGAGGAGGAAGGGAAGAGGGAGGGGGAGGGGAGAGGGAGAAGAGGGGAAGGAAGGAGTACAGAAGGGGAAGAGGGAGGAAGGAGGGTAGAGAAGGGAAGAAAGGAGGAAAGGGGGGAAGGAAGAGAGATTTTTCTGGAACTGTATGGGTAATGTTCGACAAAATGATGCCTGAATTCTTCACGAAGTCTGTAAAGCCATGCCAGTTTCCCTGATATTGTTCTTCTTCTACTCCACCACCTGGGCTCTGTTGCTCACCCAGGCTTAGCCTACTCATTATACTATTCTATGCTATACTATACTATACTATACTATACTATACTATACTATACTATACTATACTGTTCTGTTCTGTACTGTACTATACTATTCTATACTATACTATTCTATACTATACTATTCTATACTATACTATTCTATACTATACTATTCTATACTATACTATTCTATACTACACTACACTACACTACACTATACTATACTACATTAGTTAGCCCTCTACAGGAAGAAGCCACAAACCTTCACAGTTTTCTCTACCAAGTCCTCTTGGTAATTATTTTTCTTGATACCTCTAGTCCAATACTCATAAAGAATTTAATGCATGTGTTATTTGGCAGCTGGGAAATAAAAGTTTAACAAGCTTTTGTGTCTTAGCTGTTTAAAAAAAATACACATAAATTTAAACAAAATGATATGTACATTTCCTTTAAATATTTATTTGCTTTTTTGTCTTATGTACATAGGTGTTTTGTCTGCATGTATGTCTATACATCACATGTGTGCAATGCCTAAGAAGGCCAGAAAAGAGTGTTAGAACCCCCTGAAGATGGTGTTACAGATATTTGTGAGCCATCGTGTTGGTGCTGGGAACTGAATCCAGGTCCCCTAAAAGAGCAACGATTGCTCTTAAATCCTGAGCCATCTCTTCAGCTCTTACATTACTTTCTAAGTAGCTGGCTTATAATTCATGGAAACTAGAAGAGCAAACACTTCTTAAACCTGGTACTCCCTGGATGGCACCACCCTCATTTTCTATTCCATGTTGATTTTTTCCCTCATTGTCTTTTTGCCTGAGCAACCACCCCAAATCTAACTTATTAATCATAAATTGTTGAAGGAATGTGGCAAGATGTAGCATGGAAACTTCAAATACCTTACACTGCTAGGATGCAAGTTAACAGATGTGAACTGTCAGGGTACTCTGCCCTCAAAACTCAAATACACCCTGCAATATGTTTGCAAATTCACAAGAGAAACTTAAGCATCTCTGTGCACATCTCAGGAACCCCAGTGCTACTCCATAATTTTACACAGAATACTTGATAATTATTTCTGCTGACACCTCTAGGCCAACATTTGTGAAGAATCCAACGCATGTGTTATTAGACTGCTGGGCGACAACAGTTTAACAAGCATTTGTGTCCTAACTGTAGCAGCTGTTGGAAAAAAATAATAAACATAAATTGAAATGAAAGAAAAATAATATGTACAAATATGTGTTTGTCTGTGAGACAAAGCTTGCAGTCTTTGGGGTTTCTATTGCTGTGAAACAACACTGTGACCAAAGTAACTTGGAAAAGAAAGCTTTATTTCATCCTATAATTTTCAGGTCACACTCTATCACTGAGGAAACTCAGGGCAGGAATACAAGCAAGAAAGGCAGGAACTGACACGGAGACCATGGAGGGGTGCTGCTTACTGACTTGCTTTCTCAGCCTGGGCTACCAGCTCAGGGGCGGTACCTTTGATCTGGGCTCTCTTGCATCCATCATTTAATCAAGCAAATGTACTACAGGCTCCCCACCGTCTGTGGCAGCGTTTTAACTGACTCTAATTTGTGTCAAGTTGATATGAAAGTATCCAGCATAATTAACTCCTTGTCAACTTGACACACAGAAACACCTCATTATTAAAACACAACTTTTCTTTTATTGTTTATCTCCAAACCCTATATTGATATCAATGTCACAATATAATGCAATGGAGAATTACAATCCTAGAACTTAGAAAGTAAGAAGCAATGAAACTGTATTTATCTGTGCAGCATTACTATAACTAAATACCCAAAACAGGCCAATGTAGTAGAGAAAACAGCTTGTTTAACTCATAGTTATGAAGTTTCAAAGGCATGATGCCAGCCTTTGCTGGACTCAGGTGAGACTCCTACAGATGATATAATACAATAATGGAGAGAGTAATAACAGCAGGCAGGAAGGAAGGAAGACCCAAGTTGCACTTCAGTGAATTGTGATCAGGCTCTGCTCTACGTTAAACCATATTGTCTAAAACAGTGTACTGTTGGTGCCATGCCCTGGGAGACTCCATTTTGCAAACAGCTTTTGAGTCCATTTTGTGGAAGAGGGATAACTACAGCCCTTAGGTGGACCTACAAACCACACCATCTGTCTGGTGCCACCCAGGCAGCACAGAGTGATAAGTAACTTACTCCTCAGCAAAAAAAAAAAAAAAAAAAAAAAAAAAAGGGAGCCACCCTATAAATTCATCAAGGTGAAATGAGTCCACACGGATACAGGAACATAGTAAAATCAACAGGGAAACCAGAACCAAGAACTTACCACACCCACTGGATCAAGGGAAGAGTGACTTCCTCACCTGGACCCCATAAAGCCCACAATGCCTAGAGTTATGACAGCATGTCCCCGCTGACTTGGCATCCAGTGTGCATCAAGGACACAGAGGCAGAGAACACCTGATGGTCCCCAGAGCTTCAGCAAGGCTGAGTACCTTGCTAGCGGGACTCCACCCATCATCCTGTTGGCCCTGCTCTTTTCCCTCACAGCTGGACTCTACCCTGCAACTTCAAGTTGAGCCTAGACTTGAGCTCAGCAGCAGTCCCTCTCAGCTCTGGTCTAAGGTTGTTATCCTCTCAATACAGTTTCTAATTAACCTACCATCAGTCCATTTCTGAAGTGTTTGCGTTTTACTGTTTCTTTAACTTGTGTTTATTCTATAAACCCCTACACACACACACACACACACACACACACACACACACGTTTGTCTAGGCTTCTGTCAGAGAGAGTTCATGACAAGAATACATATTTTTCTGTTTTCATACAAAGCTCAATCACGAGATTCTCCCTCTGTTGTATCTCCTGATCTTATCAAAGAAAGTGAGGCCGGTCTTGATTTTCAACGAACCCACCCTAATTTTCAGGGGTCACACACTGAACTTTTTATTATCAACTTTTCTAGTGTCTCTTCTATATGAACACTATGCTATGGATTCAAACACGGACAAAATTTGATAGCGTCTTTGTGTTTGCTATGTAATTACAATAAACCAAAACTATCTCCTTCCTATTTCTTTTACACTCATGATGGCAAACATGGCAGCCTTTTAAATTAACAGTCACTTACATTTGCTTACTTTCCCCATCATTCTGGACAACAGAGATGACAAACAAACAAACAAAGAAACCTCAATCAGAACACAGAGATAGCATATCTCTCTGATTCTCCCCTCTAATCCCCGAGTGAAGCTTAGAGAGCTTGTGGTAGCCATCCTGTAGTCATGGAGATAGACACCATTTAGTAGGTGGATGCCCTTGGCCTGGAAAGACTTTCTTGTGACATTCCCCAGTGCAGGACATCCACTCCATGAGACTTTTTATTATATGAGAAAATTCAACTCTGACCTTATTAAGTGCCTGCTGCTTATATTTTAGCTTTTATTTACTAAGTGCTAAAAAGCATTCCTGTTACGTGGCACAAATAAATTTATTAGATGTACTGAAGATAAAAATTTAAATATTCATCGGGGAAGTGGTGGTGTATATCTTTAATCCCAGTACTGGAAAGGCAGGGGCAGGCAGATCTCTGAGTTCAAGGCTAGCCTTTCTACAGAGAAAGTTCCAGCACAGGGAAGATTACACAGAGAAGCTCTGTCTCAAAAAGTTTAAATACTCATAATAAAATATAGAGCATGGGTATTTAGACTATATTCTGATAAGATTGTTCTTGTGGATATGTTCCAAAGTTAACAACAGAATTATCAATGTTACTACTGAGGCAAAGTACAGAGGATTCTGCATAGAGGAAGAGATCTGCTACAGAATTTTTAATAATACATAGATAAACAAATTAGTCAAAGTGGTTGCCAATAGAAAAATAACTACAGTTGTGTCAACACAGAATCAATAAAATTTGCTGGTGGTATGCTGTATGATAATACGGGGACATAAAATTAGACTATGTAAAATATGGGTAAAGATGGAAAAGGAGCACACAAATAGGAACAGTTCATTTTAGAAACTTTTGTTTTCAAAAATTATTTATGACATAAATTATAAGACATGTTAAATGTCAAATACTATTTTTAACAAATACCATGTTCTTTGAAAATATCCTTTTGTGCCTCTAAGCAGGAACAGAAGTATCACAGACTATGTTTGAAAACTGAACCGGTAAGCAGAACTGTGTACTTAACTCAAATAAATGACAAAAGGCATTTGCTTCTGTCTAAGGGTGAATTTTCAATATCAGAAAAGCTCAACCCGAGAAAAATGGTTCCTCTCAAGAGCAAACATGGATCATGGAGCCCAGATCATTTAGAGACATTTGGATTTGTCTCTGATTTCCTTGCATATTGTGGACAGTGAGTTTATTTTAATAATTACAGCTATCTTTTTGCACAAATGGCCATAATAAGATGTCAGAGATAAGAGGGAGCTTGGAGATCATTTGCCATCCCGGTTCACTTCACAAATGAAGAACCAGAGGCCTGTAGAAGTTAGATGGCTTGCCCAAGATCACCCAGGCAGCTGATGAAGACTGTAGAGTGGAGGTCAGCTCTTCTGTCACGCTATTTACTTCCCAGAACAAGAAGTCACTGAGTGCGCTTTTACTGAGTCTCTGCTTGGTACCACTGTATACATATATGGCTTTATGTAAAGATGTGCGTAGTCTCCCTTCAGGGATCAGAGTCCTGTAGGTTGAATGGTAGGGTTGAGAATTATAAAGCACGTTGCTATCGACACATGTTCTAAGTTCCAAGAGTCTTGGAACACCATCTTGGGAGAGCTAACAAGGAACCCTGAATAACCAGAACAATCTTGGAAGAGATCAAAGTTGACACATCAGATTTCTATCATATTGTAAAACTTACTATTAAATTCTGGCTTTCAGAGCAGCATGGGCCCTGCTAAACTACTGGATACTGATGGATTCTGGGTGAAGAGATCATCACTGAACTCAGCTGTGTATCCATCAGTGACCCAGGCACCAGTGGACAGTTCCAAACCTATGTCCACATAGATGGCTCTGCCTAAAGACAGTGGGTCACGTCAGAGACCGTCTTCCCTGCTGGCTAGGGAAATTCATACCTGTGATCTAAACCCCTTTTCTCAAGTGATAGGCCATGGGGCGGGGTAGATGTTTTGCTAGGTGGACATCTTGTCAAACTACCTACTAATATTAAAGGACATGAGTGTGCAGAAAGACTTGTAGGGAGAGAAGATAGCATGGTGGGAAGGGATGGGGGTGTGCAGGGCTATAAATGTATGTGAAGTTGTAGAAGAACAAATTTAATAAAAATAACCAAGAATGATCCCGATCAAATGAGAACCATCCTCCTGCCTCCACCTCTGCAAATCCACTCACATTTGGCTACAGCTCTCACGTTCCCATCACAATGCTGTTCCCAAGAAAACTTGACTTGGCTTCTGTTTAAAAACAGTGTAAGACTGGCACAGAGGTAGACACACATACAAATCAGTCAAGTATTTCTGCAAAATGGACCACTGAAGAGAGGGTTAAATGATGTTTGGCAGTCACGAAGAAAACAGTGGGGGTGGGGGGGAAACAACAGAACTATTATACTATTCAGAAACTGTATTTTTACATGCATATCAAAAGACCAAAAGCAGGATTTCAGAAGGTATGCATACAACCATGCTCACAGAAGCCGACAACATTTACAAAAGGAGTCAACAGGCAGGAGCAACTCAAATCCCTATTAGATAAATAGAGCAGCAAAGAGTGGTACACCCACCCAAGGGAGTATTACTCAGCCTTCAACAAGGAAGAATTTCTGACATGTGTCACAGTGTGGATACTGCCTTGCAGACGCTACGTTAGTGAGATTCGCCTATTGCAAAAGACAGTATCTCACTTAAATGAGGTATGTAAAGTAACCAAAGCCACCATGCCTTGGGATGCCTCGGAAACAGAACTTGAAAAAGAACTGAGTGGCAGGAAATCATAAACATAAATTCATGCCGGTTTCTGAGTCTAAGTCTCAGCTCATGAGCAAGGAAAATATACCCTCCAAAGAAAGCAAGTCCAAATGACTCGGAGCCTGGCAAGGGCCACTGCAAGGCAGAGGAAGGAGTCATTTCTTGATGGAGTTGTCTGAGTCATGATGCCAATCTCTGTACCAGATTCCACTGGAGCCTGCGCTTCCTCTTTTATTACTCAAAGACAAAGCAGAACTACAAGGTAGAATTGTTTTTCTTTTTCTCCCAAAGAGTTTTCCACGTTCTGCTTCTCTGAGATGATGCTGTTCCCCAAGGACAAATGTTCATGTTCTTAGGACCAGAGTTTGCTTGTAGCAAAAGACAGAGTGCTTGGGGCCTGATTCCATTTTTTCCTATTCTCAGTCCCTCTGGTGAGCCCAGTGCAATCAGCAAAGCACATCCTGGCCAGCCAACCACTAGGGAGCCACAGAAGAGAACATTTCCCCCTTTTGTTTCAAGCCAGTGTGGTCGTTAATTGGACGGCGGTCCGGTGGTCAGGCGGTCATTTAGCTCTCTTAGTCCAACAGTGCATCTGCTGCCAAAGGGCTTTGAACTTCTTTTCAGGTGGTTCACAGTTGACTCTACAGTCTGATCTTCATACACTGACCTCTCTCAAAGGAGCACACGAATTCTTTTGAAGTCTCCTAGATTCATTTGAATTCTTTCTATTATCACTTTAATTCACACTAATTTTTTTTTGCAGACAAGCTGCTTGTTACATAACAATAGAATCTAAATAGTTCTCAAATGTAATATGAAAGTATAAAGGACTGGTAATTAATCAGAAACCACAGTATCATGGATGACCATGTTGCCAAATTGAATCCCTTCAGTAAGACAGAGCTCTGTTTGCCTCCAGAGAAGGTTTGAGGGTGGGTGCTGTGAAAACTATGAGGTCTAATGGTATCTCTAGGCTGCAATCAGAAGGACCGCTCAGCTCCTGGCCTGCAGGAACACCACTTGCCTGTGCTTAGCAAACATTTTCATAACCATTCTGTCTTCCTTAGCTCACAATCATAAAACATTGTTACTCGGTGATCAGTGCCCATGGGCCCTAAAATCTCACAACAGTGATGAAGGACTGTCCTAGTTGGTGCAAAGTATGTGTATGTGCCCTGCATTAGTTTTTGATTGATCACAAGCATGCACAGAAAAGGTTTAATATTGAAGAGAAATAATAGAAGCTGTAGGTTCTTGTGGTCTACTGAGAAGCATTATTCAACACTGCAACCCACTCGTTATCTATGGGAAGTTCTCCACTGTTTTGCTGTTCATCTGCTTCAGTAAGTGTTAATTCCTCCAGGGCAACTAGTCCGTGGCTCTAGCACACTACCTGGGTACACCCTACAGTGATGCCCTCTGATCCTGCCCATGACCCACTGCCTGCTTTTTTCAGCGAGTGCAGACCTATGTAGCTATGGCTTCCTGAGCTTTTCTGCTTTGGAGTTTGTAGCAGTTGATTCCCTGGATTGGAGAACTCAGTGGAATTAGAGAACAGAGCAATCAGGCTCAGTCCACAGGTTAGCCAATTTCAGACCTGGGGATGGGGTGAAGGTTCACCTGGCTGCTGGCTCACCTACCTCACCCCCAATGGGCATTTAGATTAAACCATGAGCACTCACTCACCTTTACACTTTCCTTCAGCTGGAGCCCTGAGCTAGAACATGGATCCTGGATTTAAAGCAGCCAAGTGAGCACAGAAAACCCTGTAACAAAGCCCCACCATGAGAGTGTGGTCACAGGAGAACTGGTTGGCAAAAAACGATCCTGGTTGAGGAAGCCAGCACCCTGCTCCTACATTATAACCAAGCAGCTACATGGCTTCAGACAAGTGGCCCAAGACAAGTGGTTTGAAGACTAAACTAGGACTTCTTTAAGGTTCTTTTTTGTTCCAAGAGTCTACAGTCCTGTTTATGCAAACAGCTCTTATTAAACTGAGTGGATGAACACCACTCACAACACAAAAAAGCAGGTGGGCGATTTGAAAGAAGAAGGGATTTCAGTGGGAGCAGAGGAAGATTAAGACAGTTGGAAATGACTACAATTCATTATATACATGTACAAATTGTCCATGAAAAAATCTTTGTAATAAGAAAGGTAATCTAATAATCATGAATAAGGTGGACACCTGGCTTTGGAGACAAATGGCCACTTTGCCGTTTCCTTTGTTGTGGGGAAGAGAAGAGTCTATTACCACGCAATTGTGCTGCACCCTTTCTCTAGCTCTCCCCTCTTGCTCCTTTCCTTCTGCTAATGGAGACCTCCATCCAGAAAGGAAACACCAGAGGCAGCACCAGGAGGAGTGCTTTCAGGGGTGAGGCTGCATAGCTCCTTAAAAGCATTAGCAGCTTCCCTTTCTCTCAGGAACGGATATGAATCCTTCTGATTTTTTTTTAATCACAAAAGGCAGTATCATGAGTGAATGTACTACTTTGAACATTGAACTTTTTCTAAGGGATCTCTTCAGCAAAGCGAATGGATAACAGGAGTCTGGTCACTGCGAGCTCACGGGTGTGTTTCCTGCTCCTTTCCTTAATGAAAGTTAAAGACCAATGGCTGAAGGGACACTGTGAAGACAAATGCTCCAAGTGAACTCTGTGAGACAGAAGGAAGTCTCAGGAAGGAAGAGACATGTGCAGAAATCTGGAAACCATGTAGAAGCCCACTTCTCAAGCACTGAGGCTGCCCCGTGGACCTGGGTTTTGCTTTACATCTGTGGGTGCTAACTGTAAAGGGTTCCTCTGAAAGTTGGGGAGATGGGAGTTTGTGCCCTTGCTTCTTGACCTCACATGGAATACAGTGGCTTGGCTTGGATGATTGAGTTGGTTGTAGTTTTAAGGAGTATTTAAAGAGGTTTAAGAGTTCAGAAGCAAGTGACGAAGATTACTGAGGGGGAAAGATTAAAATGGGGGACATGAAAGGAATTAGAGATGTTTGTTGAATTTATAAGGAAAAAAGCTAATGGATAACTTAATTACTATTTTGTGGGATTTTCAGGATTGTGAGGTCATGGGCACACACACATATACACATGTACACACACATATACACATATGTGCATACATACACACAGTACACACACACACACACACATGCCCGCAACTTCTGCATTTCCTAATAAAAATTTTTAAATTAAGAATTTCTTTTGGTTCCAAAAACTCTAATTTGTCCTTTAAGCACATATTCTTAAGAGCCCTCATTATGTTTTTATTAAGATTGTCTTCAGTTCTTCCATTAGCCCTGCTTCCAAAGAAAGCTGATCTGATTTTTCAACCTGAGCTTCCCTCTAAAACATCCCTGTCTCTCTGAATGTCTAATGATGTTTCTGTGCCTATTCCCCCAGGCCAGCTGTGGTATCCTCAGCACTGGGGCACTTAGTTGGCTTCCCCCAAAGTGGATGGTCAAGACGGGGTACATCTCTTCCTCCTACTGACCTGCACGGGTGGGGGAAGTCTGGTCAAGAGAACGGAATTATCAGTTTCCATCCTTCTGGTGCCAAAATTGCTGAATAGTATCTCACAGTCAACCTCTCTCCAAGCCAGCAGACTCCTTCAGCACCTACCTCACAGTCCCTACCCATTCAGCCTTCACCTAAGCAGATTCTACTGTCCATCCTATGGCACTGAACAAGGGCCTGACCTCCTTTGCAGATTCCTGCTTTAAGGGTTATCCTGGCTAGAGAGTGGCTTTCCACTCCAATGGATAGCTGTTATAAAATGCTGTCTCAGGGCATAGGATATGCATTGTATCTTGAAATCTGAACATCTATGCTCACCCACATAAGACCCTCATAAGACTGGGCTCACAAACTACCTTGTGGTAGGAAAAGTGAGAGGTCATGAGGATGACCAGGACCAGGCAGCTCCTGGGGATGTCTATCCCTGGGGATTACATAAGTGGCCAACAATTGTTGCGGGAGGGCGAGACTCTTTGACTGAGTTTCCACCAGCATGTTTCCTATGTTTCTGTAAATAACCTCAGTTAAACTCATTGAAAGAGGTATTTGTTTTGTTTTGTTTATTTGTTTTTCCCCTGTGTTGTCAGAGACACTAAACATTTGCTCACAGCTCTTCACACAGTCTTAGTTTACTTGGTGACTGTCCATCTATCCCCAGGTTTGGGGCTGGTCCTCCAGGGACTTCTCACCTAATGCCAAAAAGTGGCCATGTTTGCTTTAATAGCTGAGTTGCCCATGTCCTCATGCCAGAGAGAGGGAGGGAGAGAGGGAGGCATGGAGGAAGGAGAGGAGGGAGGGAGGGAGGGAGAGAGGGAGAGAGGGAGGCAGGGAGGAAAGGGAGGAGGGAGGTAGGGAGGGAGGAAAGGGACAGAGGGAGGGAGGGAGGGAGGAAGTGGGGATTTGAATTTGAAATCTGTGCCCAACTTAAATCCTCCTAGTCCTTCAGTGACAATTATTTAACCTGAAGCTAAAGAAGATGCAGATATCAAAAATGAGGAATTCTTGGAAACTCTACTTTATTTGATGGTTTCCTTCACATTCTGTTTTTCTCTTTTTGTACACCCATTTCCAGCTGATAATTACTGTACCCCTAACTGACCATTCAACTAACCATTTTCTCTGCCTGCCTCACCCCTTTTACTGGATCTGGAGACAGAATCCAGGACTTTGCACATGCTAGGCACGTGCTCTTCTGCTGGGCTATGGCCAGCCTTCTTTTTCCAATTCTGTTTTGTTTTGTGTTTTGCTTTCTTTGCTTGCTTGTTTGTTGGACTTGTTCATTTGTTTGTTCTGTACATGTAGCACTATTAACTGAATAGCAATATAACTTGCTCAGTAGATGCCTGAGCATGAACTGTATTCCTAACCAAGTTATTCAGACTCTTAGAATGAAGCCCAGAAGTTAGTATTCTAACAAAGGTTTTCTAGATAATTCTAGTGAGTAGCCAGGTTATGAACCACTGGGCTGGAAGCTTGCTGGTTTCTCTGCATAAAACTCACTGAGCACTTGCAATGGGATATAGGCCTCTGACCAACAGAAAGGTTCCCTCAAATCCCTTATTAACACCCTCTGAGACCATATTAACCCTGTAAAGTAGATTTTACTTTATTTCTCTTTTACATATAAGGAAATTACTGTAGAGAAGTTAAGACATTTGCCTGAGGAAGCTAAGACAATATTGCAGAGTTTGAATTCTGGCTTTCTGGGTCCAGGGTTGGTGTCCTGAATACTCTAGTCTAGAGTGTCTCTGGGTCCTAACCTTGATTTTTAAAGATAAATTTGTTTCTTTTGGTGTGGAACATATGTGCTTAATAGTTAGAATTGGAAAGGTTGTCACAAATCAACTGTGTTGACAACTGCATTTATGGAGGTTTTTCCAATTTCATAGTCCCCTTGTGATGATATCTAATCTGGTGTGCCTCCAGTTGTGTTCTTTGGAGACTGATGCTGGGCAAAGAAATCAAAATGAAATAGAGCCCTAACAACACCTTGAGTGACCCAACAGGGAGCTTTGAAATGAATATTTCTTAAGCCATTTGTCACACACTGAGATGAAGCACTCAGCTCAATCACTGGATAGTGGCTATGACTGCTCCAGTTCCCTTGGGAAAGTTAGCTGGTGGCTTCTGAGGTAGAACTGGAAACTGTAAGCAGCAGAGGCTGTCTGTTGGTCCTCCATCTTGAAGTGGGATAAGTAGAGTAACAGCCATAGAGAGAGACAAAGATAAGAGTTAAGTGATACTACAAACACAACGAGGTCTGGAATAAAATAACTTGGCATTGAACATGAATTAACAGAAGGGAAAAATAGAAACCATTTTAAAAGAGAATGTCAGAGAATTTCTAAAATTGATGAAATGAACAATCAACCAGATAGAGGAAACACAGTGTATATTAAGGTAGCTTAATAAACACATTGTTGATTTTGTGGTTAACAAAAGAGATTAGAGAGTTGTTGAAAGAAAAAGCCTGATTACTTTCAGATAAGAAAGTATCAGAAAAATGGACTCATCAACAGGTAAAATAGAAAGGACCCCAATGACAGTGGGGTCAAGAGAAAATAACTGAGAGATTGTTAATCTAAAATTATATACCCAGCAAAACTATCTTTTTAAGTATTAGGAAGAGGGCCATCAAGATAGCTCAGTAAATAAAAATGCTTGCCACCAAGTCTGATAACCATATTTTAGTCCCTGGGGTCCACATAAGGAAAGAATCAACCCCCACAAGTTGTCCTCTGACCTACACACATACTCTCATTCTATGGCACATTTGTGTCCCTTCCTCTAAATATATACATGCACAGAAATATTTAAATTTCCATTGAAGAATTAGGAAGAGCAGAAGTCAGTAACAAATTAAAGCTTAAAACATAACACTAACTTAATCCTTTTCCTGTACAACTTTAGAAGTGTGTCAAAAATCCTTCCACAGCCTCCTAAACTGCAATACGTTCTTTATCTACAAGTTCAATCTCTCTCTCTCTCTCTCTCTCTCTCTCTCTCTCTCTCTCTCTCTCTCTCTCTCTCTCTGCCAGTTAGTAAAGCCATTTTAACTTAGGCTTAAGCAAGAGAATTTGGAGAAAGGGAAACACTCAGAACATAGGACAAACCTGAAAGCAGAAGTGTGGGTTTCTCTAGGACAGAGTTGCAGAAGGATATATTCAAGTATGAGTACAGAGCTCACTCTGCAGGCCTGTTTCCTAGGCTATGAGTACGGAGGTATGTTCCTTATCCAACTATGAGTATGAGCTCCTCAAGGGAGAGTCACCAAGTTCAATGAGTGTCATGCCTTGTAAGCTTTTGGAATGTGAGAGATAGCAGGTGGCTAAGAAGGGCCTTAACATTGTCCTCACCCTGAGTAATGCAGCCATGAAGATTCCCTTGGTTTTTAGTCACATAAAAATGTGAGCTTCTCTCCTCCTGCTCTTCCTTCCCCTCCTTCTCCTCCTGTTTCAAAAGTCAGCATCTTACAAATTCACATGCCTAACGTATTTTCCATCTCTTGCTGTAGATGTTGCTTTAGCACTTTCCCCAAAGTTGTCTCAACATAGAACGCTATTTTTTCTTTCCTTCTTTTGATGGGGAATGCTCTCTGCTCCTGCCTCACCAGTATTACACTCACGACCAACAGCTTTGTAATGCATACAAAAATGTTTCTAATTTTTTCTGACTAAAGTTCTAGCCCTTAATTGTAAATAATATCTATTCTTTAGATATGCTAAACTACTTCACCTTTGTGCACAAGCTCAAGAAGCTCTAGAACAAAGTAAAAAATACCGAAGACACGAAATCAAGGCCAAGGCACGAAATCAAGATGGAGTTTGAACTATCAGCTAAACACAGTTAAAACCGCTTCCACCACTGATATGTTCCTGTTTCCCAGCAGGCTTGTCAGTGCTGGTTATTGGATTTAAATTGTTGCTCTTTGATGAAAATAAAACAATGTCTATGGCTGTTACCTTGTGCAGTGCAACACACCTGCTTTTTTCTCAATTGATACACATGACTTGTTTTATTCTTTTAATGCTTATTTAACTTAGACATCTAAAATTAGAGTGTATTTTTACTCTCCACTTATACAACATAAGGCCCTTGCAGTCGCCTGATTGTACACAACCTTCTCATTTTTACGCAATTTCTGTCTAATATTTTAGCTGCACAATCAATCCTCATTATTCACAGCTACCATACTTGTGATCACACCTACTCTCTTAAATTCATGTGTAACAGTCTGTAACCTCTAAATCAGTCAGGCAACGGGGAGGCAAGGGCAAGTTCTGAGTGAGTCATCTTGGGAGTTCTTGGAGGTTCTCTGAGGGAGGGATCAGAATAGAACACAGTCGAAGCTACCAAGACCAAAGTAAGCAGGGCTGGAGTGTGGAACTGAAACAAAGGATGCAGTCAAGTCCATGTCAATTTGTTAGGCTTTTTCCAGTTCTCCTGCTAATTCACTCCATTCTAGAATGTCCACCAACAGCTAAATTCCTATCCTGGCATGTTCTGTTTTCTTCTAGGCAGTTCCATTCTACCTCACTTCACTCTGCTTCTCAGTTTTTTGAATTGTTACTAACCTGGTTAAACTTTTCACTCTCAGTTTGAATTACACTAATGGGAAATGAACACCTACCTACCAAACACATACTTTAATAAAACGGATCACTGTACATCATTAATGCCCTTTGACACTGGCGAATAAACAGTTTATTCAGTTATTTAAGGAAGATGGAGCAAATAAGAGGTCAAAATGAATCAATAGAGAATAAAAGCAGAACAGAGCAGACATCAGAAAGTAAATTTTAAAATGTTATGTTTTAAAACCTATAATGGTCTGCAAGGATATGGTAGAAGAATTGGAAATTAAGGTAACAGTCTCTAATTTAAACAAAACTAAAACCAAAAAGGGGCTATCAGAAGAAAATATTTAAAAGTTAGGAAGTCAGGCCTTTACCTCTGAAACAAAAAGAATATTAATCAAATAAACACTCAATAATATTCTAAGAACTAAAAGACAAATGTCATCATAAGATGATATTGAATACATTAAACAGAGGCCTTCTATAAGGAAGACCGGCATTTTGTAACTTTTGTGACAACAGATAGAGATGAAGAAGAAGTCTTCAGGAAAAAAATCATTCAAAAGCATTGGGAGTTTGAAGCTGATGGGGTAACTTCTACAAAACCTGAAGGAAGGGTTTCCCACTTGGGTTTCTAACAGCCGCCAAACCCTACTTACATAAAAAAGCAGAATAAGATATGGTGAACCTCAGCAGAATCAATGCTGAACCAGCAGCTAACCTCTTTCTTATTCGACAACTAATAAGGATGTGCCCAGCTAACTAATGTAATAAGCCAAGAGGAGAAAAAAAAAAGACATACAATCCAGAACACATGTACTCCAAGAAAGCAAAATGGGGAAAACGAAGGCTGGAGAGACTGCTCAGGGATTAAAAACAGTTGTTCTTCCAGGGGACCTGAGTTTGGTTCCCTTTATCCTTATAGCAGTTCAAAGTTAAATACTCAATGGTGTCTGATGCCTTTTGATGCACACACAAACGAGCAGACAGAATACTTTTAGATAAATAAAATAAAACAAATACCTAAAAAAATAAAACGTAGATTTTTTTTTAAATGGGGATAAGTTTTACAATATCATAGCCAAGAACACAGAAAACAAAACAGAACAAAACAAAACAAAAACAAAAACAGATTCCGGGTGATAACTGTAAAATAAGATAAAAAGCAAATCGATTGAAGCAGGTGACTAGAAATTTCTTAGAAGAGTGTCACAAAGGCAAAAGGAGAATGTTAATAGATTATCTACCTTATTTGAGTATTAAGGATATAATATTGATAGGCATTAATATTGATGAAAGTCTATATATTTAGTATATTGCTTATATTAACACTGTAAAGATTGCATGATGAGTGCTTTTAATATTACATGTTTGTATGAGACACACATGTGGCACACTACAAAAATGAGGCAATATTTCCACTACTCTGGGCTGTCCACTAAGAACCTATTACTGAAAATGCTTTAGTTGCAGAAAACAGAGAAGTCAAGCTGGAAGTCATCTGAAGGCTTCTTTCTCTCCGCTGGCTAGCTTTCAGTTTCATAGGATGCTATTCAGGCTGCTGAGAGAGAACCCAGCTATGCCTCACTTCACATGCCACACAACTGAACTACCAAGTATGACACACACGCAGGGTGCAGTAATGTCATGGCTGTTATAGGACTAAGCAACCATTTTCCGTTTGGATTGGAAGCCTGCTCCACAAGAGGAAATGCCTAGTACCATAAACCCAGTCAGAAGCCCATAGCTAGGGATATCACAGACTGAATGGGGGAAAGATGCTGCTGTTGTTCTGTTAGTAGATATGCTATGTTCACATAACAGCCTTCTAAATATTCATGTCTGTATGTTAGGGCTGCTCTCAGGCCTAGTTAGAGAAGTCTTGTTTTGCAGTGGGCAGCAGTCACCACAGAGATTCATAACTGGTCTAAGTGCAGAGAATATTTGACTGTGAGTACCCAGGTCTATGTGAGGCGTCTGCATCACCTCCTCCAAGTCTCAGGGAACATTGCAGGAGAGGGGACAGAAAGAATGTAAAAGCTGCAAGGCAGGAGGAGAACTGTTACGGAATCCATGCCCGTAGGGTGGGCATGACTCTCATGAGCACACAGAGTCTGTGGTTACCTGCACAAGACCTGTGCAAGATGGGGCCTGTCACCATCCCTTCACAAATGGCACTGGACCTCAGGAGGCTCTACCTCTTCCTGGGAGCTGTTGCAAGAGAATGATTTCAAGAGGAGATGTTTTCTTCAGAGGTGCATATGCAAGAAGCCCTAATTAAACTCAGTAAGTCACCAGAAGTGGGGGCAATGAGTGGGATGTAAAGTGAATAAAAACAAAAACAAAACCCTCAGTAAGTCAGTAAGACAAAACACAAATGAAATCAAAGTAGAAAGGGGACTTGATAGGGAGAAGAGGATCAGTGTGAATGGGAGAAGGACAGGATAAGTGATGGTCATGAGGGTGAAGAGAAAACCGCATTGTGGACAAACGTGAGATTGATTACCAAGGAAATGAGCCAGCTAATATGAGAGTGCCAAGAGAGAGAGGAAGGAAGGAAGGAAGGAAGGAAGGAAGGAAGGAAGGAAGGAAGGAAGAAAGGAAGGGTGGGAGGGAGGGAGGGAGGGAGGGAGGGAGGAAGGGAGGGAGGAAGGAAGGAAGGAAGGAAGGAAGGAAGGAAGGAAGGAAGGAAGGAAGGAAGGAAGGAAGGAATTACTAATCCCAGAAAAGAGGAAAATTTATATACAAGAGAAATCTGATCATAAACTACTACATGGCTCAGCAGAAAACACTTGAAAACATTTCCATCATTGTGTTAATACCAACAGTGTAGTGGGAAACGCAAGAGCAGAGACTGTTTCTCTGTGTGGGAGACGGTCAGATTCTTATATATTGTACTATGCAAGTACGAGATGTCAAAATCGGTATTTCAAGTAATTTTTAGAAATGTGGATGCATGGTTGAGATATAGAGATGTGAGATGAAATTTAAATCAGTTACTTTCTAGTGGGACTTCTTAGGAAAAGGAACAATGGCCTGCTATTTTTCAACAAAAGCTTATTAAGATTCTACTATTTTAAGGCACAATAATGTTTTAAGTTTAACTGTTTTGGAGTGATTCTTTCCTCGCTTCCAGCATATTCTAGGAAGCTCTTTTCTGCTGCCCACTTAGCCACCCAAGCTCTCCGTGACTGGTTTTCTCTGCAGGCTCTCTCTAGTTAAACCTGGGTCCCCATTCAAACAAGAGGACTTTCTTTCTTTCTTTTTTTCTTTTTCTTTTTTTCTTTTTCTTTTTTTTTTTTCTCTGTGTAGCCCTGGCTGTCCTGGAACTCACTCTGTAGACCAGGCTGGCCTTGAACCCAGAAATCCGCCTGCCTCTGCCTCCCAAGTGCTGGGATTAAAGGCGTGTGCCACCTAAACGGCATTGCAAAGACCATTTCCACTGCATTTCCTTAGCGTTGCTGTCTATATTTGCACTTCAAACCACCTTGAACCGTGCTTAGAAGAAAAAAAGGAAGCATTGTGGAGATGGAGCCCACCTTTTCTGTCTCTGAGATTCCTAACTATTCAGGTAGCCGCACATTTATACTTTGTCTTCCAAGACTTTTTAGAAATCTCCCGGGCACGCGGAAGTCCTCTTGCGCCCATCAGGAACTGAACTTGACATCTGTTTTCCAGCAATACTGAAGAGGGCATTAGTGACTGGTAGCACGGATGCCCAAATACTTTTCAGTTAGGAAACATTAAACATTTTGAAACAGATTTCTCTGAGAGAGAACAGCACAGCGGCCTCTCTGGCAGCTCTCATGGTATTCCTCAATGGGTATTTTTATCCCTCCCTCTGAAAACAACAGCCTAAAGGGAGGAGGAGAACACATGGCCTTCTCTTGGGGCCAAAACTCTGCTTGAGTATTGCCAAGTGATCCAGCAACAGCTGCGCCCGTTGGGGGACAACACCAACTTGTGCCATCTGCGCAGTCCCACCAAAGGTGAGGGACCATGTGCAATGAGCTTCCCACGTGACAGCATAGACAGGAAGTGCCTCGGGTAACCTACCTTCCTTCCTTTTCTCTGCCCATAAAGGTGGGCACCTTTGAGAGGGTCCCAAATCTTGGGTGAAAACTCAGTTCTGAATTATTTAAGCAAAGGCGTGTGGGAGAATCGTCTTCCAAGCAGTTCGCTTCCTGAATATACACAATTCCATTGGGGGCCATGGGCAGCTAGTTTCTCCCCTGCCCGGGTAAGATTTGGGTTGATGGAAATTGTCCCAGGGAGAAGCCACATCAGTTGAGTCAGGAGTCTGCGCATATGGCTATGTATACAACCTACATACATGACCAGCAGATGCCGAAAGACCTGTTAGGAAGGCACTTGTTTCTATGCAGCTCGAATCACTCACATTATCTTTTTTATTTTACTTTCGTGACAGAATCAGGGTGTTATGTATCCCAGTCTGGCCTTGAGTTCCCTGCGGAGCCAAGGTGGATCTGAGCTTCTGATTCTGCTGCACACACCCACCTCAAGCACTGCGGTTTGTACCACTAGGTCTAGTTTTCAGATTTCTAAAATATAACTTTTAAGATCCATAAAGGGGGCTGGAGAGATGGCTCAGCAGTTAAGAGCACTGACTATTCTTCCAGAGGTCCTGAGTTCAATTCCCAGCAACCACATGGTGGTTCACAACCATCTGTAATGGGTTCCGATGCTCTCTTCTGGTGTGTCTGAACACATATACATAAAATAAATAAATAAACTTTTAAAAAAATCAGAATTATTTTTAAAATTTCATAAAGGTTTCTATCTCTGGATAGAGAAAAAATAGTCTGCAGAATACAACTCCATTTAAATGTCATGAAAAGACTGAGCAGACATCTTCATCCTTCAAAACCTAGTTGCCTTTCTGCTCAGACCCCCTCATTTCTTCTCACTCAAGGTAAAACCATCTCCCACACCCTCTTTGTCCACTACCAATCCAGTTTCTTTCCCTTTGTTTTTATTCTCCAAGCCAAATCAACCGTCATGTAGCCGAGAGGCCATGCATTCAGATGACAGACGAACAAGGGAAGTAACAGACAGGAATGAGGCAGCCGGGTGTGTGCCGACCTCCTGAAAACTCCGTAGCATCCTGCTCCATTAACAAGATGTGGAACTTCGTACGCATCAGGCCAGTGCTCCACCAACTGAGCTATGCCCCAGCCTGAACTCCTTTAGTTTTACAAATAAGTCTACAAGTTCCTAGGCCTAGAATGGTGTCCTTCAAACCCATACATCTAGAGGTAGTGAATAGTCAGGATGCCAGATTTGTTATATGGCCGTAATTCTTTAAACCCGTTTCCTCAAATGTAAAGGGGAGTTAATTATGCATGAAGCATTTGTAGGAATCAAATAATATCACTATGATAAATATACACATATACACCACACCACACACACAGATCACAACTCTTGCGCACGCCCAACTCGCCAGCAAGAACGGCGCTGCAACAGGATCCTTCTGCACACGTTTATTGGGAGAGCTTGATTGCAGAGGCGAAGAGACCCCAAGCCCAGAACTGGTGCTGCTTATATAGGCCTAGGAGAGGCGTGTCTCACACCCGGATTGGTTGTGCATTCTACCTCATTTGCATGTTCCTCATCTGATTGGTTAACTCTCTTAGTACTTTGCAGAGCCTCATTATCATGCCCGGGCCAGGCAGTGTTTTGGCGAAAAAACTTTACTGCATAAGTACACATTGGTTGTTTGCCCAAACTTATGCGTGGTGGCCAGCAGTAGCCTGGGCCACCCTGCATCGGCACATGTGGCTTCCCACACACAACCACACACTGCACTATACACATACTCATGCATACACCACATACATACATACATATCACTCACACAAACACCACAAACACCACACCCACAGCACATATACAAACCACACACACATACCACACACACCATTCACACATACCACACAAAACTATATACACATACCACACACAAACCACACATACATACAACACACACTGCATACACACACATACACACCACATACACCACACACACATCACAACAACACATATATTCTATAAACATACTTATGTATATACCACATACATACATATAACACACTCATACAACACATACACACATACCACACACACTCACACAAATACCACACACATCCACCACACACTCAAACACACACACCACACATACATACCACACACACATACCACACACACCAAACACACAACCACATGCAACCACATACACATACATAGTATACACACACACACCTCTGTTACATGACAAGCATTCAATAAGCGCCTCCTTTTCCTTCAAGCCACAAAGGTAGTAATGTAACCAGTGTAAGAAGTCACAGACATCAGAGTCCTAATTCCCCCTAACACTTCCTCTCACTAGATGCCTGTGCCTCCTACTGTCTATCATTCCAGCTTCAGAAGGGTCTGGTTTATTCTGGAACCTAACCCTGGACTACAGATTGAAACAACAGCCAGTGTGAAATGAGATAACAAAACTCTGAATGACAGCCGCCTCAGTCACAGAGGGTCACTGTGTGAACCCCCTGGGTCTGGAGCCAGCCTCTAACTTACTATAGCAATGCCCAAGGAATGTATTCTAACAAGCTATAAAAATGATTCCAGAAAATCTTTGAAGTATGCTTTACAAATACAGATTTTTATTGTTTTTTGAGTGTGGGGAAGCTAAGAGATCAAATGACAGTAGCTGGTGCAAAGCAAAGATAGCTAGTTATCAATGGTCCCCCGAGGACACATGAGAACCAGCTAGCAAGCAGAGGAAGCAAAGGCTAAAATGTGGGCACACCCAGGGCGAGCACACTTAGGGCTGGCTACTTCGAAGAGTTTCCAAAAGGTCTGGGGTATAGGGCTGTCTCTAGTTGCTAGTACCTGGCCCTGTGTATGGGCCAGAGGGATAGTGTTTAGAGTGTCAGAACCTTGTGGGAGTCCACAGAGGAGGGAGTTGGGGTGTAGGCTGTAGCTTGGCTAGTTTGTCTATGAAAGGTTTGCACACAGGGTAGGAATTGGTAAGGGATGGCTGAAGCTGCACCTCCAGATCTAGCAAGATCCTCGGTGTCAAAGCATCAGATATACAGCAAATGGAGAGGCCTGTTTGCGACATATGTTCAATTGTATTATCTGTAGAGCTATATAATGTTCATTATATAAGACAGACAGACAGATTTTCAGTGTCCATTCATCTGTTGATCTACATCTAGGTTGGTGTCAGTTCCTTGCTATAGTAAATCCTGTGTCAGGTAAACATGAACACGCCTGTATCTCTATGGCAAGACAAAGCAATAACAGGTGATGAAGAGAAGATGCCAAACGGGCAAAAGGATGCATGAGTCCTAACAGGATACAGAGTTAATTGTTTTTTCCAGTTTCAACTCTATCATGGCTTTCTGTTTTGTGTGGTAGATAACCACATAAAAGTATAATTGAGTTAGTGCAGGTATAAGGAGACGCTTCGCAGAGTCAGGATTCGACCTGTGTAGTTCATGGAGTTATATACAGAGTGTAGGACCAGGCAAGTGTTTGAGTGACTATGATATTTTTTTTTGTAAATTCAATATAATAAAGTGATTTTAAAGAATGAGTCTCATATTAAAACATACTCTATATTGTCTAAAAAAAGGCAAGGAAATGACAAAATGGCATGCAGATGAAGGAGCTTTGTAACAAGCCAGTGTGAGGGGACGGCCTCCTGTAGGGACAGAAGGAGGTCCAGCAGCTCTGGGTTTGCTGCATGCCCAAGCAGGAAGCAGGCATGATGCTAAGAGATGGTGTCTTAGTCAGGGTTTCTATTCCTGCACAAACATCATGACCAAGAAGCAAGTTGGGGAGGAAAGGGTTTATTTGGCTTACACTTCATGCTGCTGTTCATCACCAGAGAAGTCAGGACTGGAACTCAGACAGGTCAGGGAGCAGGAGCTGATACAGAGGCCATGGAGGGATGTTCTTTACTGGCTTGCCTCCTCTGGCTTGCTCAGCCTACTCTCTTATAGAACCCAAGACTACCAGCCCAGGGATGGTCCCACCCACAAGGGGCCTTTCCCCCTTGATCACTAATTGAGAAAATGCCTTACAGTTGGATCTCATGGACGCATTTCCTCAACTGAAGCTCCTTTCTCTGTGATAACTCCAGCTGTGTCAAGTTGACACAAAAATAGCCAGTACAGATGGGAACTAAACTTTTTTCTCCAAGTAAGCATAGTCCATGGCCTTAGGGTCTGTAGTAATCAACTTTCATTGTCAATCATGAGGGGAGATTTAAAATCTCCTTGGAAACACATCTAGGTGTGTCTGTGGGTGTTTTCAAAAAGGATTACTTGAGTTGGGGTGGGGGGGGCAACTTAAATGTGAACATCGCAGTTTCCCGAGCTTGGATTCCCCCGTGGGATGAATCAAGAAATGAGATTCTGAGGTGGGCTCCAGCATTCACCCCTTACCTGACCACACATGCAATGTGACCAGCCTTGCCTCGGTTCTCCACCGTGTTGGTTCTACTTTCAATCTGGGAGCTCAGATAGACCCTTCCTTCCCTAAACTGCTTTTGTGGGGCACTCCTGGGATTCAGCAAAAGCTCTGCTCTGAGTGGAGAAAAATGACTGAATCGAGAAAGTGCAGGGCAAGGAAGCTCACTCTGGTTGAGTGCGCTGACCTTTATCCACCATTTCATAGGCCTTTCCACAGCACGAGCCATGAGGCCTCCTCCCCAGCTGCTCCTCTGAGCAAGGCCCGTTCCTTTCTGGCTCAAATCCAAAGCGTCAGCCTCAAGCCTCCAGACTCGAGAAAAGCAAAATCAAACCCATAGATTCTGGGAATGTAGTTAGGGAATAGCTGTAGGAGACAATGAACACAGCAGCCAGGCCTCACAAATCTCAGGAGAAAACTGACTCTCTGCCACTGGCTGAAAAACGATTGCATTTTTCAATATTATATTCCTCCAGTGGAGACTCAGATTTACCACCACAGAATGTAAAAATCATTGGCCTGAGCCTACTTTTGCAGTTTGGCTGGGTAATTAGGAAAAAAAATGTCTACATACACACACACACACACACACACACCACACCACACCCCCATACACATACCCAATACGCATACATCCTCACACACACATCACACATCACACACACACCATACACCACATATCACATACACACACACATCATACACACAAATTCACACAAAGGCAAATGCCTTTGAAACCAGGTTGTCAGGATTTAAAGACCGGGCAACATTTGACTAAGAAAAATATTTATTTGCAAGAAATGGAAATACAAATGCATTATAATTTCATTTTTCCCCAAACTAAGTACAAGTATACTACAAAGCTTTATTTTATTTTTCTATTTTTTGGTATTTAATTAGCTATGATGAACAATAAGAAGCCATAAGACAGTGCAACAGATCAGTTCACAGACTTGCAATGCACTTGGATTTAAACAACGCTGACTTATCTAGAATCTTTCCAAAGAGAGCAAAATCAGTTGCCAGCCTAGGCAAGGAGAGTGGCCCCTCCTGGGCTCTGCTCTGCACTGTGTAGGGAGGGTCACCCACAGGGTACCCTGAGTGTTAGTGTTCCCGCAGACTCAGCATGGGCTTCATCTGTGCAGCCACGAGTGCACACCCCCGCTGTTGAGCAAAGGACAGAAACAGAAGTGCAGCCTGAACCTGGGTTCCCATCACCCAGACACAAGGCCTGTGAGCCATGCTCGCAGAAGACAGGATGAGACAGGCATTTCAGAGAGAGCCAAAGAGCTGAGTGCTGCACAGTCAGGCTGCTGCAGTGGGTAGCTCTGTTTCTGCCTAGAGAGGCAAAGATAATCTGTGAGTTCTCAGATATGACTCCAGAAACTACCAAACCTTCAGTGGCCTTTACTTCTCCTAACAATGAGTCACCCTTGCTTTGCATTTCAATCAGGTTCAAAGTCTCAAAGCTTACTTACACAATACTCAACATCTTAGAAAAATAGGGAAGATTCCCTTCCTTTTAGAAACCAAGAGAAAATGCGGCCGTCCTGAATTTCAGGCTGTAACAAACAGCAGTTACTGTTTTTCTCCTCGTGCAGAAAGCTGACCTCTTGGCCCAGAGGCACGGAATATTAATTTTCAAATGGGCTAGTGCCTTTGCATCCAGAAAATGCCCCGTGGTAAGGATTTAGAATACCTTTAATCCTGCCTGGCCACATTTTTATGTGATTGCACCTCTATCTACAAAATGGGATTTTCCTAATGGATATAACCCCATTTCTTTTCCCCTGACGGACAAATCTAATAGTGGCTCACTTTGAGGGAACCATCCCCACGCCTACAGAGAAAGCCCCCACCCCCAACTTCAACCTAATACTAGCTAGTAATATATGACACCTTCCAGGGACAGGGGATTCCTGCCATCCTGGATTCAGATACAAGGCACATCGGAGGCATGAATAAGTACGAGAGAGAGAGAGAGAGAGAGAGAGAGAGAGAGAGAGAGAGAGAGAGAGAGAGAGAGAAAGAGGGTGAGGGTGGAAGGGAAGAGACCTAGCATTAGTACTTGAGTCCTCTGAATGACTACTAAAACTTGTTTTCCAAGTCCTTTTTATTCTCCAAGATTTCCTAGGCCTCAGGAAACCTGTTCTTCCTTAGTAAAACCGCAAATGTCTAAGGAGTGAATGAATGAATGAACCAGAATCTGGGGCTGGCTCCTTCCAGTGGCCTCCTTACTGCTCTCTCCACTCTCTCCTGTGACTGCCTTTGTGGGGTGGAAGCAGAATTTACCCTGGCGGCTCTGCTCTCTGCCTCTGCAGCAAGTGCTCTAATGAAGTGGTTCTCGCTAAGACCCCCGGCCGTTAATGGCTCCACAGGTCCTGCCAGGCTGCAAGTGGGAGTGCTAAGCTCTCCTCCAGGTTTCTCAAACACTTGGCTCAGTGGAAACAAATTAGCAACTAAAAGCTTTTTCTCCCATTTCCGCCCCTCATGTTGGCAAGAATCAGGCAGATGTCCACTCCTCAGGTGGGGACAAGATGTCTCCATTTCTCCATGGGGGCTTGCACATACACCTCACAAAGCTCAGAGGCACTTCTAATTCTGTTCTGCTTTTTCTGGGTCTGAGCACATGGGACGTGAGGGGACACGAAGTGCTGCAAAGAATTTTAACAAGACCTGTAGTAAAAAATGATGGACACAGATTCTGTACCAGCCCGAAGAAGAAAGCAGTCTGATATCCCTGTTGTATGTGGATAACAGTTGCAGGGACTCTGGGGGCACCCAAGAGGAGCTGGTGCTTAAGAAGGGGTGTCTATTAACCTGGTGTGTATAGTTCGTAAACAATGCGGCCCCAAATCTGTCTTCCCAAGGCATGGAATCATTTCTATGAACCAAATGGTTATCTAATTTTGCCTGCACTGATGTTAGATCCCACCCCCACCTTCTGCCAGGAAAGAGCAACTGAGTTCAGCTGTCAAGATTTTTATAGAACACTCTCTTTGCATGAGCTACACTGCAAAGTCCTGACACTCCAGAGGCTCTTCCTCAATGCTGGCGATGGTGATGGTGATGACACCTCCATTTACAGGACCCAAGTTGGGAGCTTTAAAGGGGGTTGGGGGGAAGGGGCAACTGGGTTCCTCAGGTCTCATCTAGGGAAAAGAGGCCTTGTTCTCTACATCTTTTGCAAGACATCTCCATCACTAAAGTGATTTTAAAAAGAGTAGTGGGGGTGCTGACCTGTTTACAAGGTAGAAAATATAACCAGTGGAATTTGTTCTGGCTTCTCTAAGTCTAGCAGTCTTTTTTCAAAACTTTTCAAAATTTCAGTCCAAGGTGTTGGGTCGAGCACTATTTAAAACCTTCAGACATAGCCATAAGGTATTGACTGGTTTGCAGGACAGCTCCGTCAGTGGGAAAAACCAATATCCTAGCCTTAAACTCTGAACAAAAAGTGCACACATCCACTAATTGCTCGCAATCCATCTTGTCTCATGCATCTCTGCTGGGTCCCTTGACTCTACTGAGCATCCCAGAGGGATCACTGGCTTGGTCCCCTTCCCTGGCAAGCCAGCAGTAAAGGGCAGAGGGTTTTCTCATAGAGTGGCAGTGTTGGTTGCCGAGAGCTCCTTTAAAGGGCTGTTTGAGTTCTCTGGCTTATGTCCCATGTCTCTTGTTACAGATTCTATTCTGGATGGCTAATTTCCCAGAGACAAAGGGCCCTGCTGTCTGGAGACAGTGACACCCAAAAGAGTAGGTAGAGAGGAAAATAAAGTCCTCTGAGAACTAAGGATGTGACTGGACACTTCCTTCTTCCTCCTCCTGCATGAATGGGGTCAGCTCTCCAGGGACATCAAGAGACCAAGGTTCAGCTCAGCCAATGCACACATCAGTCTAAATCCCCATTTCAGCTCTCTATGGCAAACCCTTCCTCTCTCATCATGCAAACACTGCCTAACCCTAGGATTTTTCCTGCTTAGGCTCTTTTAGGCATTTCCTAAGTTTATGATGTATAAATATCTGGCACTGTAAAGAGCAGAATGGGCCAGGCCCAGGAAGATCAAGGGAAGAGAGAAGAGAGAGAAGAGAGAATAAAGAGAGAAGAGAGAAGAGAGAGAAGAGAGAAGAAAGAGAGAAGAGAGAGAGAGAGAGAGAAAAGCAGGACACTAGCCACCCTCTTTGTATAGCCCTGGCTATATACCACCCTGTAAGGGAGGGTGGCAGCCCTGAAACAGGAGGGCTGCCAAGATCACAGTAGCCCTGAGCTTGACCATCTGCCATCTGGGAACCCACCATGGGAGGGAGGGAGGAGTGGGGGGAAGGAACATTCCCGAGGATGCCCTGAGCAGACCAAGTAAGGAGCTACTCATTGGGCATGATAGCAAACACTAATGACACCAAATCGTATGTGTGACATAGAAGGCAGGGCCATAATCCCCTTTATACAGGCTCTAATGATCTCAAAGATGATGGAGAGAGAGAGAGAGAGAGAGAGAGAGAGAGAGAGAGAGAGAAACTACAGGCCTTTTAGCTGCTGCTAAAAATAAAATACAAAGTGTAAGCACATTTCTTACATAAAATCTCTTACAAGCTGGGGTTGGGGGTGGGGAAACACTTTAAACAAATCTTCTATCTTATACAATAAACGAGCAATTTCCATTTCTTATTTGTATGAAAGAGGAAAGGATTTTTTTAAACTACAATTTTTACTTTTTAATCATAAAAAAAAAACCCAACAACAACAACAACAAAAAAGAGTTTAGGGTTTAGTATGTCTCTTTGGATGAGCTGCAAAGTATCCAAACCTGACTGTAAAAGGTACCACTGTGGGTGTACAAAAATGACCAACTCCAGCCCTGATTAGTTAAGGCAGGTGGATGGAGGGCAGAGGGAAGGAGGAAGGTGAGGGAGTGGGGTAAGCAGGAAGGCAGGACAAGCTAGCAAGGGTGTCAGCAATGCTCATTATCCTGGACAGGGCTTTCCTTCTGTGTGGCAGGACCAGAGAGAGGAAGCCATGGAGCCTAGAGCCTGAGTCAGAAGACAGTATCCACCATTCCCATGTATTCATCCATCAGGGGACACATGCCTAAGGGGATTCCGCAACAGCGATGATGTTATAGGTCCCCAATTTTAAAGAAGAAATGGGGGAAACAAGGCATCGACTACAAAGACTAGGGTCCCAGATTCTGGGGACTCTCCTGTTCCAAAGGCCAACAGAAGACTTTGCTGGTTGGAAGGGGAGATCTTTTCACTATGGTCAGCTGGGAGCTTGAGCAAGCTAATAAATACTATTTACAAATGGGGAGGGGAGGCCAGGGAGACAGAGCTACTGTCCTGTGGAGATGCAGGCTGTGTATGAGTGGGTGTGGGGTGTCCTACAAACAACACAGTGGGCAGGAGAGCCTGGGAGAGAAGAGCCTGATGCCTTCAGGAATTGCACTTGCGGCCTGAAAATATGGTGGGAGCCCCGTCTGCCTGTGCAGGCATCCAGTCAGGACTCCGGGGTACAGGGTGGAGAGAAGACTGCAATGACGCTTTGGTCCTCTCAGTGCGGGATCACACTGGAGTCCTAGTGAGGAAGGGAGCTCAGGAGTCAGTGCTTTGCCACTCCCTGGCATGTCTGTGGCATGTGTGTGGCTAGAGTCTGGGGTCTCAACTGAACATGAGTCATGTCTTCTTCAGAGGAGTCACTCCTCCCAGGGAAGAATCAGGCAGTGTCTTCTTGGCACTACTGGTGGAAACAAGCCTGCTCGTTCCACCCCTATCTCAGCCCTAAAATAATTTCCAATGGCAGTAAGAGAAAGGGATGGAGCTCCCTTTTGTGGAGAGCTACGGGGACACACAAGCAGAATCCCCTGGGCTGGCCTCCTGTCTCAAGCCATAACACTCGTCCATCTCCTCCTCGAAATCCAGTGGTGAAGGGGAAACTGAAAGGACGATCAGATGGAGTTAGGAGAAGAGGAGGGTGGAGCTCTCCTTAGAAGGTGGCGTTCACTCTCCTCTCCAGTTCTACAACCTTGAGTGTTTCATTCCCTTCCAGTTTGCTGCTGACCCTGTGAAGGCATCCAATGGAGAGAACAAGTATTAGCCACCAGCTTTTGCTCAAATTCTCAGACGCCATAGCATGAGTCTATTGTAGCCCTGTGGGCCAACCCTGGCAGAGTCTTTTAAACGCCTAGTGGTAAGTCTTTGTTCCCCAGGATCTCCCAATAGTCACCTGCTCACCCCTACATTTGCACCTTTATCTTGGCACAGAGGAGACCCCGGTGCTGAATTGTTTTAAATTGCTTTCAATGGCCGTTGCTTGTATATCAGTGACCTCAGTGCTTTAAGTTACAGGGAGGAGGAAAAAAAGGGTTAAGAGCTGACTTCTGCTCTGGAATTAAGAATCCAGACAATGATTTTTTTAAAAAATGAATCAACTTAAAATAACACAGAATACATACCATAAAATAACCACAAGATCAACTTGTATATCAGCTCATTAAGTCTCCCAGCACTATGACGGGAGTTGGGGACGTTTTATTACTTAGGAGACACGGCAGTCAACAGAGGGATCAGACTGGGCTTCCAAACCCTGAGCTGGGAGAGCAGACTGTGCGGTGAGCCATGCCATCCAGCAGCTCGGTCTCCTGGGGCTTCCCGTACTAGCTTCCGGTTCTTTCCAGAATGGGAGTAAATTTAAGGCTACTCATGGTGGGATACTTACAAGATTTGTTTTGATAGCACATACAGGCATGATTAGTACCAGTGTTAAATATGTGCTTGCCATGTCCACATATAAAAGTACATATGATCATGAACTCTGTTGCAAAGAGTTGGGAGAGAGGTAAAATGGCGTCTTCATTGCTTACCCTGGAGCAGCCCCATTTCTGAGCCGCCTAGGAGCACCGATTAGCTGACTCACCAGCATCACCGTACACTACCCAGAGGGAACACGTGTGCTTCGTGTGCTTCCTGTGCCAATCGGCGTCCCTCAAGTGCCCCCTACAACAGCAGTACCTTAAGACTGCATCAGCCATTATGTCTTACAAAGGACCCCTCCCCTTCCCATCGGCTATCGGAGAGGAACAACTGAGTGCAGAATTGGAGCTAAATAGGAATGATTTTCAATGTGGAAAAAAAAATGTACAGTGTTTCGCCAGTGCTGCCTCTCGCTATAAGGATACAAACGTATACAGAGTTGAGCATCCCTAGTCCTCAGACTTAAACTCTGAGCTGCTCTAAGAACTAAAACTTTGTCACCTAACATAGATAAGTCACACGTTCAGACTTGGATCTCGTTATGTATGTGCAAATATTCTAACACCTGGAAAATATTCCAAACATTTCACACTGGCCCCAAGCATTTCACAGTGAGAGCATCTCATCTGCAGTTACGGCTAAGTCTTGTGCACTGACATGCAAACCATCATTTACACTGATGCTCAGCAAAGCACTGTTTTGCTCTCTAGTTAGAAGGAAACTGTAGAATTGGATTGAAGGTGCATGTGCAGAACAAGCTCTCAACGTCACCAGGTGTTTTTTGGGAGTCAGGATCTCAGGTAGCCCAGGCTAACCATGAACTCAGTATGAAGCTGAGGCTGGACTTGAATTTCTGGTTTTCCTGCCTCCTCTTGCCAAGTGCTAGGATTAAAGGTATGTGCTACCACATATGGCCAGTTTGTGACTATGAGAGAAAACGGTCATACTGACTGAGGCGGCTCACATCTTCTCCTGCTCTTTGGGAGGGCTGGTATGGAGACTAGATTAGCTCATCTTAGACCTTTTCCTTACTAACAGCCATCCACAGATCCTTCCCTGGGCTGTTACTTAAGGTGGGCCCTGTGAGGGCCTCTGGTGTCTGCCCTCCTGCCGGGACTGATCCGTACTCCATCATCAACCACTAGGTCTGTACCTACAGGACTCACAGGTGCTGCTGAAGCTCCAACAGTACTGACTTCTCCAAGCTCGTCTCATTGGAGATAATGAAATGGGGAAGATCCACCTCTGGCAGGGCCTCAAGCCCGGACGATGCCCTGAGCAGAGAGGAGCCTCTGTCCCAGCCCCCCAGCTCCCCGGCTGAGGCTGGGCTCGACGACTCTTCCAGGGGAGCGTGTTCCTCATAGATTAGCAGGTTCCTGGATCTCACTGAAGAAAGAACAGATCAACAGATATTAGCAAAATACCCCAAGGCCCATATATGCCCTTTACTCCAAAGGCCAGCGGCAGATGACAATCAACACACTCTCATCTCCTGGGATGGAGTGCCAGCTAGGTTCGGCTTTCTGCAATGGCTTCAGGTTTCAGAGCTTATGGATCAAAACGTATACCAATGCTACAGGCTGGAAGGACATAAAAGCAAATAAACACTGAGCCCACTTCCACCCTCACTGTCTTTAAGTAAAACTCCCCTCACACCTACCCATAATTGACCCTGGGGAAAAAAAACTCAAGGAAAGCTGGGGTCAAATACTTGGAGCTGTTAAAACCCAGATGAAAGAGGAGGCATCCCCAGAAAGCAGGTCTTAGAATCCGCTGAGACAGCACAAAGCCAATCCAACAAGTCAGAGGGAGACAACCTCTGTTGCATTATGGGAGAGTCACATAGATGATTCTGCAACCATTTTCCTGAATATAGAAACTGTGCTCCCCTTAACTTACAAAATTTAAAGCTATTTCCCTAGGGACAGAAGGTCCCCAAGAATCGACTGAAATTATCTGAAAGGAATGTCATTTTATCACCTGTCTAGCCTGGATAGGCCTAACGGCTGCAGTCCACAGACATTTTGAGAAGGGTGAAATTATCCCTTTCTCAAATCCAGTGCCTCCTAACTTGCTGTGTGTTGTTGCTAATAGAGCTGTGCCACTCGGTGTATATTCCCTCCTTGTTCCCCTCTGTTTTCTAAATACTCAAAAGATTATCATTGGTCAAGGTGAGAACAGTATATGCTATCTGGTGAACATCTCTGAGCATCCGAAGCCTTGAGCCCAAGACAGACGAGTTCTTTAATTTTTGTTGCAAACTCTCACTGCAACACCATATAATTCCACTCAGGGAGTCAGAGACTCTGAGTTATCAGAGCGAGCTAAATGTCCTCCTCGCTCTCTGGTCTTCCAAGATCCACATCGCCCTACCCGACCCCAAATCAGAACTCCAAAGGGGGTGTCAGGGCTTATCAGAGAAGGAATCTGGAGCACTACGGACTTCTGATAACCCTCTGTGGAATTCTTGAGAATTCCTGGTGCTACCCAGGGAGTCCAGTGGCCATTCCCAGAACACCCCACCTGCAAACAGAAATGCTCTACTCTTACACATGGGTTGGGATCCCTTGCAGAGAGCTCGGAAAGCCAACTGCAGGCAAACAAAACAAGGTGGTGACTTACCCACGGAGGCTGTGTATGGCTCTGACAGAGGATGCTGGCTGGGCAGAGCCATCTTGGTGGCAGAAGGATAAGGCCCATAGCCCTGAAAGAAGCCTCCAAATGCAACAGCAAAGCAAAGCACAACGACCTAGAGGTGAGGAGAGAACACGGGGAGCTGTAGAGCCCAGACTGTGGGTGGCAGACCTTTGGGAACAAGCCACCTGGGAGCGCGGGACAAGAAAGAACACCAGTCTGTTAGGGGTCAGGTCATACCCTCAGTCATGTCCTTGAAATGACAAGACAAGGGGAAGCCTTGCAACAGGATGTATGGTCTCTCTGGCTTCATTCATTGTTAGCATTTTCAAGGTAGGGGAGTCTGGAAATGGGGGGGTTTTGCCAGGGGAGGAAGTCCCTTTGGGAAACTCACCATGAGGCAGGTGCCAGTCTGTGTGCCAGCTAACTTGCAGGTTCGAGAGACCTTCCCCATCACCAAAGTCTGAAGCTTCTGAAGTTGCTGAAGGAGAGTCCTGCCACGGTGATAAATGAAAGTCAGGAAGGGGCACGTGAGACCGAGATGCTCTGAACGACTCTCCCGCAGAAGTCACAGCGGCTTCACACCTGTGACTGAGCAGGGTCTGGAAGCGTGGTTTCCTTAAAGGGAAAAGGGCTACACCTGGGTGGGGACTGCTGGCGGCACCACTGCAGAACCCCCTGGAGCTTCAGAGTCAGCCTTGACAACAGCTCTGCAGCCTGTAGCTGTTCTGGGCAAGAGAGGAGCCCCCAAATCAACCCGGACAGGCAGAAACTTGTCTGTCAGTCAATGAGCGAGGAAAAAAGACACTCTGGTTGGATGACTATGACTAGCAAACTTTAATGTTTTCTGTGTCCCCTCTCTCCAAGTTCCTATGTTCAGGCTGAAGCTGCAATATGATGATAATAGGCAGGGGGTGTGGGGTGAGTAGCCTTGAGAATGGAGTTTTATTAACAGGACGAGTGCCCACATAAGGGGCTAAAAATACAGTTCTTCACTACATGGGAACACAGCTAGGAGCTGCCGTTTTTTTCTTTGCACCAGAAGGCAGCCTTTACCAGACACCGAATCTGCCAGCACCTTGATCTTGGCTGCCTCTGCCTCCAGAACAGTCAGAAATGCATTTCTGTTGTTTCCAAGCCAGTCCTTTTATGGTATTGAGTTACAGCAGTCTGAACTGACTAGGGCAGTGGTAATTACAAAGGAGGCTCATTTCACCAAGAGATGAGAGACACTGATCTATAAAAACAAAAACAAGAGAAGGAGAGAAACAAAGGCTGGGCAGAGAACAATAGCAGGAGGGGCCAGGGGTGGTGGCTTGACTGGAAATGGCCAGTCCATCAGTGAGCCGCAAGTTTACACAGAGCACTCTGCAGAGGAAGGGAGGGAGCAGGGAAGAGGGAGAGAGGGAAAGGGGGATGGTACTCCCCAGCTAGGACAACTGTGGATGTTCAGAGATGAGGACAGCAGTATACACGCTGTGTAATATCAGGATGTTGTGTGGGAGCATCTCTGCAAATCCTAAACCAAGAATGGCAAGACATAGCAGGGGTCTGGCAGCACATCCTCCCAGGTTAGAGTGTCTCCCGGGACTCAGGGGGACTAGCATAAAGCCTGGGACCCCTGCCTCATTCTCATCAGCTCTCCTCAAGGCCGGCGTCCACTACAAAATGGACAGGGTTTATGAGAATACAGTCTGAGTATCAAAGATTTTCAGAAAAACGTGAACCGTGATGCAATGTTTGAAAGCCAGGCCAGAAGAATTCTGGGATTTCCTCACATCTTGCTTCCCATCACAGCCTACCCGCTGCATGTCTTTCCAATGATGAAAACACATGCAAGCTTTTCTGAGGTTTATAATTCTGTCCTGCCCAGTATCGAAGACAAGAATTCTCTTAGTTTAAGCAAGGGTAGTAGGCTGGCTTTGAGATGGTTTTCCTTTCTGCAGTATCGGTGGAGGTAGACTTGGTGAAAGAATTTGAACAGCCCTCAGCACACGTGGTAGAAGGCTTTCTAAACTCAAAAAAATCTCCCTGTGGTCCTACCTACTCTGTGTTTTTTGCC
This sequence comes from Mus caroli, assembly GCF_978045245.1. NCBI lineage: Eukaryota > Metazoa > Chordata > Mammalia > Rodentia > Muridae > Mus > Mus caroli. The sequence goes on along the minus strand of NW_028227262.1, from coordinate 112,344,912 downwards.
ATGTGGAATAATTTTAGGATAGCAAGATAATATTTCCTATGGAAGGCTGTTGTTCTCAACCATACTTTTCATTTTGGTTATATAAAAGCATGACCAGGTGGGGTTAGACATGACTTTTTCATTAATTTATCAAAGTAAGATTTGCTTTAAAAGCACACTGCATGTTGCCCAAGGTGAAGAAATGCTGATAGCACACTTATTTTAAATTCCACTTTAAAAGTTCATAACCAAGAGTCCCTGTGCTGCAGAACTTTCTTCTGTCATAGAATTTACTCTCTCTCCTCAGAACGCCTCTGCACTACCCACCAACACAACCCCCACCGCAGCACCAAATACTGAGTGAGTTCTTGCCTGGCCAATGGCTGAGTGGAACTCATTCTACAGACTTGCGATCCTGCCGGCCGTAGCATGTGTGTGTGTAGCATGTGACTGTCATCTGTAATGCCAACCCCAAGTTCCTCTCGAGGTTCTCCCTCAAGTCCTGGGACGTATATACAAGCATGCCCACAGGCAGGAACACTTCTTTCAAGGCATCAATCCTAAGGTCTCGGCTGCCTGCTGAACTACAGCAGGGACCTCACTGCTTCCAGCGTTGGCTGATGCTGTCACTGGGTGCCCCAACTCTGCCTTGAGCATTCTTGTGCCAGGATGTAAGCTCAGCTGTAAGCTACACAGGGGTGGTCATCTTCTCTCTACCCAGCCTTCAGCTAGAAGGACCCTTCCCAAGCTGTACCAATGCCATCTACTTTGCTCCAACATCCTCTGGTGGTTTGGAAGCAAAACCATCCTGGATATTATTTATCTATATATATATTTTGCCTGTTTATCATCAAACATTCTACACTTCCTCTCTGCCTACCCACGGTCCTTGCCCAGCTTCCACATTCTTATGAACTGCTGAGAAAACAGATTCCCCAGGACAACAGAAATACTCCTCCCTTCCAATTTCTAGGTGAGACTCCTGGGATTAGCATCCACTTTTCCTAAGACGGTACCCCCCTGAAAAGGGACTTTTAGCAAGGAAGATATCCCTAAAGCGCCTTGGTGGGATGAGTGCCACAAGTTCCAAGCCAGACCTCCACCACAACCCTCCCAGTCACAGGTGCCAGATGCTCTAAGGTTGGGGGAATTGCTGGAGGAAGCCAGAAAGGCTAAGCTCACTGACTTGACATCCATCAGTGTATTCTTTACAGACTCAAAGATGATCATACACGGAGTCAGCTGAAGTGAAACTGGTCATTGAATGGGTCCTGATTTCTAAGAACTTACAAACAGCCCTTTAAGATGAGCAAACACTGTAGTTCCCAATACATGCTTTCAGTTTGGAATTCTGGCAGAAGGCAACAGATTGGTGACATGCAGTTTGCTGCTGCTTTTCCTGCTGGAGTTGGTGAGAGCGGAATGAAATGATGGTGTGCAAGTGTGTGTGTGTGTGTGTGTGTGTGTGTGTGTGTGTGTGCATGTGCGTGTGAACAAGCAACACTCCAAAAACCCCACCAGTCTGCAACCCTGAAGCATCCTGAGAGGGGAAAAGCAGACTGACTCATTCATCTCAAGCATTTGTATAGGTTCCTGTGACCCAACATAGTCTGGGGGAATCCATGTAGAATCCTACAAAAAAAAATCATTTCCCACCCCAAGAAAATGAACAGTGAGTGAGTTCTAGGAACTAACTGTGGAGCAGTGATGAGTACTTGCCTCAGAGACCATAACTAGTGAACCCCTGGGCCAAGGTGCCAACCCAAACCCCCCAACTCTACAGTTTGTATACCTTCCAATATGTACAACACAGTCCGGTATCCAACAGCCTAATGAAAGTCACAGGGAAAGACTTTCAAATTAATATCCAGTCACATTAATGTGATATTGACAAGAGCCCCGTGGAATGATACGTGCACCGTTAGACACAAAACATCACTATTACAAATAACCACAGGGCTGGTAAGATGGCTCAGTGGGTAAGAGCACCCGACTGCTCTTCCGAAGGTCCAGAGTTCAAATCCCAGCAACCACATGGTGGCTCACAACCATCCATAACGAGATCTGGCGCCCTCTTCTGGAGTGTCTGAAGACAGCTACAGTGTACTTACATATAATAAATAAATAAATCTTAAAAAAAAAAAAAAAACAAATAACCACAGAAGGGAGAACGGTACCAGGACCTGGGAGAAAATAAAGGGCCATGGGAACAGCCGGTCCAATAGCACGCAGTGAGGTCTGTACCAGCTAATGTCTAATAATAATGACACAAATATATGCATAGGGATACAGGTGTGTATGTGTGTATCCATGAATGTGATCGTATGTTCATGTGTACTTGTGTGTTCATGTATATGTATATACATGTATGAGGTGTGTATATATGTATGTGGATACATGTTGGTACAGATGTATATTTGTGTATATGTGTACTTGTATGTAATGTGTACCTGTTTGTATATGTGTACACATGAACATGTATGTACCTATGTGCACACATATGGGTACATGTGCATGTGTGTCTGTGTAGATACATGTGTATATGTATATATATGTATATATGTGTGTATATATATGTCTGTGTGTGCATATGTGTACCTATGTATATGGGTAGATATGTATATACACATTTATGTATGTGTATTTTGTACCTATGTGTATATGTATATATATGTGTACCTGTGTGAATATGTGCACATATGCATATATGTATATATCTGTATGTATGTATGTATATCGGCATATGTATGTATCTGGGTATACCTGTGTACATGTGTATATATGTGTATATGTGTATGTATGTGTATCTGCATATGGGTATGTATATGTGTTAGTGTACATATGTGTATATGAGTATGTATATATATACACGTGTGTGTATACATGTATGTATGTATGTGTGTGTGTATGTGTGTGTGTGTGTGTGTGTGTATGTATGTGTGTGATGAAAGTAAAAAGGGGACCATGAGACACGGTGAGAGAGTGTAATGAATACAGGTGAGTGGAAAGCAGAAGAGAGACTGGTTGAAGAGAACAAGTAAGAAACAAGTACAATGAGGTATGTATGAAAATGCCACTATGGAGCCCATTTACTTTTTATGCTAACTTTAAAACACTCATAAACAATGAAGGAAAATAAATCCCTTGTGGAACGTCTATAGGTGTATTGAAAACAATGCAAATGATAGAGAGGCTCAGATGAGCCCTGCACAGCGCGAGGTGTCAGGAAGTCAAACCCAGGATTTATTTAGATAAATGGAAAAGATGAGACCAGTTCCTCTCTCAGATGCCAAGTAGATGGATTGCTTTAGTGATGCTTAGTGGGTGTGTGAACGGCAGGATGAGAAGACTGGCTGGAAATACGGAGGAGCCCGAGTTTAGACCTCACCATGACAACTCTGTGCCTCTAACCAAGTTCCTTACGTTGTGTGCTTCAGCAGCTAAACAAAGCTAGCTTCCGAAACCACATCAGCTAACAGGATCATGGAAGAATCACTCTGCCTGGGGAAATCTGGTTTGCTAGAGCAAATGCATCTCTGAAAGGCGCCACTGTTTCTTCAGTGGCTGGCGGATGAAGAGAGCTTCTTTCTCGGGAAGGCCTCAGAATGGATACATTATTTTGAGGTGATGCAGGACACTCTGTGATGCCACTGGACAGCTGTCACCAAGTGCAGCACTGAAAACTTGGGTGTCAAGAGTCAGGCAACCAGCCTGCAGGACTTGATGTAAGGAAAGCTATCAAGGAAACAGAAATACTAGAGCTACAAAAACATCTATAAAAAGCCCAGTGGCGTCTCCAAAACTCCACACGCCCTGCCCATTGCTATTGTATTTTGAATCTTGTGAGCAAGGCCAATTATGGCTTAATGAATTCTTGGGCTTCTGGGATCAAGGTCTTAATTTAGAGGGAGAAACATTCTTAACATACATTTTTATCTGGGCCAAAGGATTTTTCAAAACTTGTTAAACTGGAGTGTCCAGCTTGATTGAAAATGTATATTCTTGTCCTAAGGTGAAGTGTAAAAATAAACTTAGTGGCTTATCTTCATATATATCCTGGCAAAAGAGCAGTCAAGGGGATCTACAGCCTGGGCCTAAATAAAACATCACACTGTATCCCACACAGCACATAGAAAACAAACAAACAAAAACCTGGGAAGAGCATTCAAAAGCTTTAAGAGTATAAGACACTATCTTGCAGGAACTGGAAAATACATCAGTGGCTTAGTGTGTTATCTTTATATTTGGCTTAATTTTGTTTTCTTCTATACCCTTCATTTCCAAGATGGAAAGGGAGCAATATTAAGTGAGAAAGATATACAGCTAGTGTAGGTTAGCCTTTGAATAGTCAAGAAATTCATTTCCCATTGGAATCAGGAATCAGGAAAAAGAATACACTGAGAGATCCCAGTTATGGGGCAGGAGAGTCACCCCATACCCTGCCTGGTATACACACTTATATCTCATAGTGCACCTGACTAGAAAATGAATTAAATGGGCCATGGGACACATGCACGCACGTGAGTGTGTGTGTCTCTGTGTGTGTGCAACTCTCTAGGTGAATCAGCCTCCTTCAGAAAATGATGAAATCTTTTTTTTTTTTACATCCTTATGAATACCTACAGAGATGTTTTCCAGATGCCAAGTCATGGACTCTTAGTAAAACATGAGATCAATTGGGTTGTGACTGCTGTATATTTTAATACAATGAAATCAAACAGAAAATACAGTATCAGGGAACAACTATCAACAACTAACAGTAATGAATAAGATATACATATCAGTTAGCTATAGCATAAATAAATATGTTTATATATTATGCCTGCTGTAGGTAAAGTGGGCTTCGCCTAATGCTGCTTGTGTTACAATGTTAATTTTGGTCCCCCAAACTGCCTACATGAGTGTCTACACGTAAGACATTGAGAGACACTGTCCCCAGTTGGTTTGGATTGGTAAATTAAGATGCCAACAGCCAATGGTTGAGCAGGACAGATGAACTGAGACTTTTAGGATTCCTGGGTTTGGGACAGATAGGATAGAAAGAAGGAGACAGATTCAGAGGCAGAGGGAGAAACTAAAGAAGAAAAATCATCCAAAATGTAAGTGGAAGGAAAAAGTGTCCCTATAGGGGCAGCACCCAGAAAGTAACAGGGCAACAAAGATAAAACATAAAATTAGAAAGTGTTAAGCCAGGAGTACTGGAGGGCTAGCCATGGGGAGGATTAGAAATGTCCAGCCCTGAGCTGGCCAAAGCATATCAAAGTTAACTAGTGTGTGTGTGTGTGTGTGTGTGTGTGTGTGTGTGTGTGTGTGTGTTTCATTCTCGAATCTAGACAGCTGTATGGGCAGGTACAGCATGCATGTGGCCTGCCAGGAGCTCAGAGTGGGTTAACTAATTAGCAGCTAAAGATGGTGCCCAACATGGGGCAAGAACTTAAAAATTATTTAGAGATTCTCAGATAAAATACACACACCATGATGTTAGATTAAGATTTGGGGGAGACTTGGCTTCATAAAAGGCTATAAAATTTGCCCAAGTCACATGGAGATTTCTTCTGATGGTTCAAACAACACAAAGAGCTTGAGCTCAGAGACACTGAGAGCCCCTGCTTAACAAAGAGTCTGGCTACTCAGAGAAAGACAGAGACAGACAGACAGACAATAGAAACTGCCTGCCTCCCACAAACAGATAAATAAAGGAGATATATATCTATATATATCTATATATATCTATATATATATATATGTATATGTATATTTGTATATATATAATCAAATTATATATGTATATATATATTTATTTAATTGTATTTAAGGATTGAAGGGAAGACTATCTAATTGACAAATATGATGGACTAAATGCTAATTGTATATCATACTTTATAATTTACATAATTGATATGGTTATGCTCAATTTATGTCTGAGAGAAAATTTTTTCTTTTTTTAATTTTGGACAGAAATTTGGGTGAGGTGTTTGGAATTGGTCCTAATGCTTTGTCTTAATTCAGCCCCCAAATCAGGAATCTGTGTGTCCAAAAGCTGAAGTGTGCCCCCAGTTGGTTTTTGATTGATCAATAAAGAACTAACAACCAATGGCTTGGTAGGATGAAAGAGGTAGGACTTCTTGGTGTCCCAGGGGAAGAAAGGAAGAAGAGGGGGTCTACCATGAGGAGGATTAGGAAGGGCCATGCCAGGCAGGAACCGGACGAAGAGATGGAGGAAATGTAGTATAAATGGAAATCAATCCTATGGGGGAGGGGATGCCCAGAAGGTAAGAAGGCAACAGAGATAAAATGTAGATTTGGAGGGTGTTAATTCAGGTATACCAGAGGGGAGTGTTTGCTAGCTGCAGGAAGCTTTAAAGGTGCCCAACCATTGAGGTAATAAAGACCTATCAAAATTAACTGGCATATGTGTGTGACTTTCATTCTCAAATCCGAGAGAGCTCCTGTGTGGGCACCAAGACTCTTAACTAATTCCCACAACAGTAGGTAATATAAAACATGAAGAGATTTTACAAAGACAAAGTCTCAGTGTACCTTAACTAGTGAGTGCACACGTGCGCGCGCGCAAACACACACACACACACACACACACTCTATACCAATGAATCAGGGCCTCAATGGAACAGATAAGCACTCAAGTCCTTTTCGAGCAAAACCTACCTACAGTCATCCAAGTGTTGCCCTCGCCATACCACCTCTGTCCAGTCATGCAGAGCTAGTGTCTGGCAAGGTCTGAGACCTAGAGAAGGAGTCCAAAGGCCAAAGCATCTATCCCATTGAGTGGGAAGACAGCAGGATGCAATATTAACAATTAGAAACTCCATCAAGGTATTTCATAAGGAATATGAACTATCTCAATATCTTACACACTAAAGTTTGACAACTACAGCTAATGCTCTTAAACTTTAATGCCCACTGTTTACATTTTTTGCCTTTTGAAAGCCAATTGTGAGGCTCTGGCCCAAAGAAAGAAGACAACGTGGTAGTGGTGGTGGGGATACTACTGTCTTCTTTTCTGTCTGAGTGAATTATTTTTTTTAATTATTTTATTTTATATGAATAGATATTTTGTCTCTATTTATGTCTGCATTTCACATATGTGCAGTCCCTGTGAAGGCCACAAAAGGACATTGGATCGCCTGAATATAGAGTTACAGATAGTTGTGAGTCATCATGTGGGTGCTGGGAATCAAACCTATGTCCTCTAGGAGAGCAGCCAGTGCTCTAAACTCCTGAGTCAGCACTCTAGCTTTCTTTCTGAGGGATTTCTATATTATAAGACATTTGTTTTACAAGTACCAGAGAGCATTTCTGAATTACAATACTACTTACTGCCCTAGGAACACACAAAAGAGAATTTTAGAATATTTACCAGGTCTATGAGATTTCTAAATTCACCACTAAGGCACATTAAAATGCCTGTCTGATCTCTCTGGGGGCTCTATGGTAGAGCTCTTTTAAGTTTGAGGTATTTCCATATGAAAAGAAAACACACTACACACAACAGAGGGTGTAGATACTGGAGAAATGAAAAGTGAATTAAACCAAGATGAAAGTGTAGAGAAATGCAACTTGGGTAATTTCTCTGTCTCAGTGGTTCTTTATATATGGCTGAAGGTGGGCTCAGCCAGTGCGTGGTCCAAAACAGACGAGAAGAACTTAGATACAAAAACCAAAACCACAATAGAGAGTAGGGAGGAATATCAAAGAGAGGGCAAATTAACACAGCTTTGTAGCCTCAACAGACACCGGTGGAGGACCTAGGCAAGCCCCTGAAGATTCAACTGAAAAGACCTGTGGTAGAAATTCTGTTTTGTTTTGTTTTTTAAAATAGGGTTTCCCTCTGTATCCCTGGCTATCCTGGAACTCACTCTGTAGACCATGCTGTCCTTGAACTCAGAGATACACCTACCTTTGCCTCCTGAGTACTGGGGTTAAAGACTTGTGCTACCACCATTTGGCTTATGTTAGGGATTCTTATACAGGGTTTAAAGACCAAGAGAAGAAGACTTAGAGGACTCACTAAAGGAAAGGTTAAAGAGTAACCTTTTCTCACTGCTAATCAAATACTTATCCCCAACTCCCATAGCCTGAGGGAAGGGTCCTGAACATCCCATAAGTCTGAAGGCTTCTTCCTTCAACTACTCTCAACTGGGCCAACTCTATCTATAACGCATAGTCAATGCCTGCCCAACTCTGTCTATAACGCATAGTCAATGCCTGCCCAACTCTGTCTATAACGCATAGTCAATGCCTGCCCAACTCTGTCTATAACGCATAGTCAATGCCTGCCCAGCTCTGTCTATAACGCATAGTCAATGCCTGCCCAGCTCTGTCTATAACGCATAGTCAATGCCTGCCCAGCTCTGTCTATAACGCATAGTCAATGCCTGCCCAACTCTGTCTATAACGCATAGTCAATGCCTGCCCAACTCTGTCTATAACGCATAGTCAATGCCTGCCCAACTCTGTCTATAACGCATAGTCAATGCCTGCCCAACTCTGTCTATAACGCATAGTCAATGCCTGCCCAACTCTGTCTATAACGCATAGTCAATGCCTGCCCAGCTCTGTCTATAACGCATAGTCAATGCCTGCCCAGCTCTGTCTATAACGCATAGTCAATGCCTGCCCAACTCTGTCTATAACGCATAGTCAATGCCTGCCCAGCTCTGTCTATAACGCATAGTCAATGCCTGCCCAACTCTGTCTATAACGCATAGTCAATGCCTGCCCAGCTCTGTCTATAACGCATAGTCAATGCCTGCCCAGCTCTGTCTATAACGCATAGTCAATGCCTGCCCAACTCTGTCTATAACGCATAGTCAATGCCTGCCCAACTGTGTCTATAAGGCACTGTCAATGCCTGTCTGTGTGGTTTTCTCTATACTGTATGACTTTGGAATTCTTTTTTATTTGTTTGTTTTTTTCGAGACAGGGTTTCTCTGCATAGCCCTGGCTGTCCTGGAACTCACTCTGTAGACCAGGATGGCCTCGAACTCAGAAATCCACCTGCCTCTGCCTCCCAAGTGCTGGGATTAAAGGCGAGCGCCACCACGCCTGGATCATTTGGAATTCTTGAGCTCCCAGATTGTCACCTTACCATCCTGAACCTGGACCCAGGCTGAGCCTGCTTCCCTTCTCTTTCCACCCTGAACTCTACCCCACAGCACATCAAGGGAAAGGACAGTACTCTTCAGTATCCTGAAGAGACATCAGACGTATAAGTCAACCTTCAATGCCAACTTGACTAGAGTCACTTAGGAGACACCCCTAGGGGTGTTGAGAAGTCTTCCTAGAGAGGTTTAACTGAAGTGAGAAGATCCACCCTGAACGTGGGTGGTACCAGTCCGTGGGCTGCAGTCCAAGGCTGAAGGAAAGAGGGAGAGGTAGAAGACAGCAGGGAGCCACCTGCCTCACCTTCCCACTGCATCTTCTTCTTCCTGTTCGACTGCATTGTCTCAGACCATGAGTCTGAGACATGAGTCAAAATAAAACCTCCTTTCTCAAAATGCTTTTGTCAGATATTTTGTTACAGCCAAAGAAAGCAACTCCTTCAGGGAGGGGACAGGTGCTGCTCTCTGGCCATGGCAGGACTCGGAGGCCTAGCTACCATTTCACATGGGCTGGTTGTCAGGCTGATTATGAAGCAAGCAACCTAACATCGGACGTAATCTCTACCACTGGGCAGAAAAGCAGGCTTATTTATAACTTGCTAAAGAAAGAAGGAATCCTCAAGCCCCATGTCCTTCTTAGCCCTAGGCACTGGGAGGACAATGCCCACCTGGAACTTTTCTGGAATATGGTAGCAAAAAGAATCAATACAGATGTGTCTGTCAGTGCTGGGCAGAACAAAGTCCTTTGTCTTGGACTTGGGAACCTCAGATCTTCTATAGGAAGGTCAAATGAAATCTCAGGCCTAACACCATGAAGGAGCACCCTCAACCACTCTCCTCTCTCCCCCTACCTACCCACCTTCCTCAGCCCTCAGCTCCAATCACACACACACACACAAACACAGAGAGAGAGAGAGAGAGAGAGAGAGACAGAGACAGAGACAGAGACAGAGACAGAGAAGAGAAGAGAAGAGAACCTTCATAAAGACCGCATTGGCCTCAGGGGTCCACTGATCACCTAGTTTACTCGTCAGAGAGCAGACTTGAGGATAGAAATCCACACAGACCCTGGAAATGGGTTAAGAGCATCTGGACAGAGAATTCCAAGGGCCTAGGTACCAGCACAGAGCGAGAGCTATGGGGAGACTGCATTCTTATGGTCCTGCTGACTATTCAGCCCATGGAGAAGGTGTGGCTAGAGAAGGGGAAAGTGGAGTCCTCTAAAGCAGAGTTGTAAAGTGGACGAGAGGGCAGCACAGCAGCAAGGAGGGGCAGGCAGAGGTCACGATGAACGTCAAGTGGCTGAATTCCAGTCCCCTTTCTACTTTCAATTATTTTTATGACTTTAACCTCACCGGATCTCATATTGATTAGCAGCAGGAGAACAACAAGATCTCTAAGATGCACTTTAAGACCAAGTTCCTAAAGAGTCTAAAAATCAGAGCAAGAGGAGAAAGACTGCATCCCACAGCCTTTTAGAGGCAGAACAAAACAAGTGGTAAATGTTACAAACACCTTCCTGGAACGGGCAGGGTGGTAGATGGGCATCATTTAGGCAAAGTGGCCATGGGGATGAAGAACAGGATGTCTCAGGAGTGAGACAAGGGTGGGCCTTCCTGAGAAGGCTTGCGTGCATCCTGAGAGTTTGCATCCCGAGTGGTCAGTGATCGTCCAGAGCAGCAGAGGAGTTTGCAGCAGCACCGCTAGGAATGAATACTGTTGCTGATTGTGCTTAGGAGGAAGGGTCCCCTGGGACACCCTCTCACTTCCATCTTCCTTGATTGCATGCAATTAGCGGATGATCAGAGTGATCTTAGTCATGGGGTGCATTCCTACCAAGTGTCTGTCAGCTCTGGAGCAAGAGGGAACAGGGCTCTCTGCCCCGCCTGGCTGGCCCCATCCAGAGTCTTGAGGTCAGAAGCAAGAATCCTTCCCTCTAGAAACCAATAACATGCCAGGAGTCTCTTGCTGAATTTAGTGCAAACAAGTCCAGACTGGTACTCCTCATCTGGGTATCTTAGCCAGGAGGGGTGCTGCTCTCCTCAAGTGATGAATGCACACACATTGTGTCACATTATCTACAGGTCCCTCTACATCTCACACCCACGTCCTGCAATCCTGGTCCCTATCCACATTTGTCATCTGTTTTGACTTCTGTCCAGCTGCCTCCAAAGGACAACGGTCGGAGAAGCATCAACAGTAGCACAAACACAGCTGTGTGTCCCTTTGGTCTAGGCCTGTGCTAAGTTCAAACACCATGTGATGTGACCATTGCCCAGAAGTTTCCCCTGCCACCTGCTTCTCTGCAGCTGGTGCTGGAGACCGGGGTTAATAATGTTTACACCATAGTCATTTGGGTTAAGGCAGTCTTCTGACCAAGGGAGGCCCTTGCAAGAAACAGGAAAAGGTGGGCAGAAGAGAAGAGATGGGAAGGCAGCCCTACCTCTCCCAGACCGTGCTTCAGCAAGAACAGGTCATTTATACATTTGCCTCTTAAACCAGCATATGAAATATGGGTCCTGGCTATGATGACCAGGGGAGCTCTGGGTAAAATTATCTGTAGGAAGATCATAAGGAGCCAGGGACCAGTTATCACCATCAATAAAGGTCGTCCACCAGAAGTTAAGTGTGAGCCAGAAGTGAGACAGAGCACACAAAGGCTCTGAAGGGAACCCATGCAGGCTCTTGGCAATCAAGAGGCTCACAAACTGGGGACAACCAGCGTGGCTCCCTGTTTTAGAAGTGAAAGAAGCTAGTCAGAGACAAAAGAAATACTGTGCCATTGTTTACATACAGAATGATTTATACAAAGTTCCAACTCAGAAACAAGAAGGCGAAGATGGGGCTCGGAGGTGAAAAGGTTCTGTGAGCCGACACTCGGTGTACAGCAGGTCGCTGCAATTAGTGACAGGGCAGTAAGATGTCTGCTGACTCGTAGGTTGATCTAAAAGCCTTTGCACGATAGAAAAAGAGAGGGAACCACATGTGTGTGGGAATGTGATTTACTCCACTACGGTGACCACTGCACAATGTACACATATAGGACACTCAGAAATGCACAGCTTTGTCTGTCAGTCACACCCGGGTAAAGTTAAAGATGTAACACAAGAAGCAGAACCCTTTCTGCTTTGTCCAGTGCCAAAATACTAGCCCTGACTCTACTCACTGTCAGCCACTGCTGGGGAAGGGCCAAAGACCAGCGTCCTGAGGGAGTTGTGAAACAGTTTCAGATGAGGATTCAGTAAACATATTTATGGAGAACAAGTCCAGTGTACATTGTTCAATGAAAAGTTTTTAATTAAGAAATATGCATAACACACACACACACACACACACACACATATGGAGTATCCCAGAAAGTAATAATAGATCCAAATCAAAGAATTTTGAGGTTTACATATATATTCTTTATATGTTGAGTGTGAGTGTGTGTGTGTGGGGGGGGGGGGGGCAGAGGTGTCATCCTCAGAAGATGCCCGTCTCGCTTTTTAAGACAAGTTCTCACTGGCCTAAGCTCATCAGTTAGGCTAGGCTGACTGGTCAGTGAGCCCAGGGACCCATTTGTCTCCGGCTTCCCACCAGTGGGATTATAGACATACATCACCACATGGTTCAAGCCCAAGGGCAAAGGGCCTACTATGCAAGCATGAAGAGTATGGAAAGCTGATGCTCCTTTAAAAGACAGGAGTGGCCATATGCTCTCGGTAGCTCAGCACTGGAGTTGGGAGTGATGGGGAATGAGGACAAGCAGACACTGGGGCTCCCTGAACAGCCAGTCTACAGAAATGCCAAGTCTACAGGGTCGACTCCATAGGAGTCAACGCTGTTTCAAAAAAAAACAGAGGGAGAACAATAAACAAGACATAGATGTCAATTTGCTGACCTCCATTCCTTCCCCAGACACATGCACATACATGCATAAATCCTCCACAACTTTATTAAATATAAATGCCCTGCTAATAACTGAAGAAGAAATGATTGGAGTCTGTAGAGCTGTTTCTAAATTCCTTATGTATTGATCTACCTAGGTGATTACTAGAAACTGATGACAGCCAGAAGATGAGTGTTTACACACCTCCTGAGGAGGATGCGGGGACTCTAAAAGGAATTCATACGAAACTCAGAACTAGGCAAAGCATTCCTCAGTAAACACAGGCCTGTCTAACAGGCACCACAGGAAGGCCGGGCTTGGAGGCCAGTGGGATGACTGGCTGGACTCTGTACTAAGAAATACAGACATGGGAGAAAATCTGTATGTTAAGATAAGAGGGCTTTCAGTGGATGCTTTGCCAATTTGAACTTTTGGATGTGTGGATACCTGACTTAAACCAACAAGCAAAACTAAAAAACAAAAACAAAAAACAAAAAACGAAACGTTCCAGTCTGGTTGTGAGGATGCACACCCGGAATCCCAGCACTTGGGAAAGTTTTAAATGTTCATGATAATCAAGGAATAAACAAACAAAGCCAAGTGCCACCAGATGGAGAGGGGAGGAGACCTCTTCCCAGGCCAGGTGGCCTGTGAGCCCTCCTCAACAGACTTCTTCTTGGTCCCAGAACAGCCCCGCTGAGGCTTTGCTGCACCCGTGTGGCCAACAGGAGGCCTAACAGCAGAGCCGGGACAGACAGGCCCCAGGACACAAACTGAAAGGATAATGCTGATAGGATTCCTACCTGTTCCCCAGCTCAGGGCCAAATCTGTTCATATACAGAGCATCCACTGCAGCAAGGGAAGGGCTGGAGACCAAACGCCAAGGAAGTGGCTGAGATGCAGGATTCAAAGAGCCAAAAGAGCCTTGAAGTCACCTCTGCTGGTCAGAAGGTGGTCAGATGGAGATGGGGACTCAGCAGAAGATGGGGGAGGGGCAGGGAAGAGCAGCAAAACCAGAGTCCTGATGGAGGAAGGTCATCGGGTGGGGGAGGGGTGGTGGGGTAATGTCACCGGGAGAGAGAGGAGAGGACGGACGAGCCTGTCTGGAGGTCTGAGGACACAGCAGTCAAGCAAAGGGCACCTGATCCCCTCCGTGAGTGCTCTTCTGGATTACCAAGATGGAACTGAGCTGATGGCCACAGACAACAGTTCAAGTCCTCAGCCTGCTGTTGTAACAAAAACCTACAGAGATACAGGACTCGGACTTCAAATGTAAAAGCTGTTGTTGAAAGCATGTGAAGAGATCTAATCAGACCGTGTAGCCTTTGACATTTTGTTAGTAGGCATTAATGCTGACCCTGTAATGGCTGATTCGTATTTTCTTAGCTCCAAATGAAGTTTTTCATCTGCATGATGTATTGGACCTATAATTCACTGGACCTATACTTTACTAAGGGTGACAGGATTCTTTGACTTCAGGGCATTTTCAGAACACAAGTGAGTACCATGTGAGCCCATGACCACACAGAGGTGCAGTGTCTTACCACATCCAAACCCCTTGCTCCTGAACTAGAGTTACACCCAATAGGATCCTTCTCTACTGAAATTCACAGGATTAAGCTGGTGAGTGTTCCTGGGCAAGTCCCCTGGGTCCTGGGACCTCACTTATCTATATAACAGGGATAATCTCACACCATCTCCTGAGAATTAGTGAGTTAAGATCTACAGTGTGCCCAAACAGTGACCGACATAGAAAACGTCAAAAGAATCCATCTGCTAAGAGCCACAGCTAATTTTTCAAAATGGGACTGAAATGTAAATCACTAATTTTTTAAAAGCAGGCTTATAAAAACATGCTGTCTTTTTAAACTAATAAGCATGATCGTGACTAGAATTAAACAACACTACATCCCAGTGCCTCCCTGTCCAGCCCTAAAACTCATTTTCAGGAGAATCAGACCTAGGGACTTTACTTATTCTGCTCTAAGCCCCTTTTAAACATTTCTTCTCTTTATTAATCTGTTTGTTGTAATACTGAGGATTGAACCTCGGGCTTTGTGCATGTTAGGCAAGGGCTTCCTGTGACTCGGCCACACGCCCAGTCCAATCCTTTTTAACCTATAATAGCTCTCGTTATGACCATCCTCCACACCAACCACTAAAAAGTTAAAACATCTATGTGGCTTATGTGCGTGAATGGGGGAGCCCATGAAACAGAAACTGGTAGGCGGTGGTCAGCGCTAGTATCCTGGTTGGTAGACTCCCTATCCCTCCCACTCTGGATGTGGACTACGACCCCCGCCATTGGACACATCCCCTTCCTCTGGCTACACTCACCTATTGGTGTTCTCCAGCACCTCCACCTTCTTCCGAAGCTCCAAGTTCTCAGTTGAACAAGACTCCACTCTGTGGAGAGAGCAAAAAGACACTCAGCTACTCTCCACAGGGCACCTGCTCAGCCACGGGCCTTTCACAGAGAAAGGAGCAGGGTGGTCAGTAAGGAAGAGCGGGGACAGCCTGAATAGAAAGACAATGAGGGTTCACAGGGACAACACGGCAGGTCAGGGCTCTCTTCAGGAAGTCACGTGGGCTGGACACACATAAATCGCACGAGGCATCTCAATCAGGTTCCCCACCTCTTCCTGCTGATCTCATCCCTCAATAGACCATGGGCTACAGAGTCACCAGGGATCTGCACGGCTGTGGATCCCTGATACAAAGCTTGGGTAAAAGGCAGGCAGGACCAGATCCCAGGGCCGTGAAGTGCTGGAGTGTACATGCCCAGAGACACAGAGAAGAGAGACCCACAGAAATAACCTTGATTGTGGATACCTTCAGGACATAATGAAACACAAGAAAACAGAACGGGAGTCCTTAATGCTACACTGCCTCCTCCCAAACCAGCTCAGAGAAGGACAACTTTCCATAGAAGCTTCTAGAACTAGTTAGAAGCCAGCCAGGCTTTACCTCACATATACAAATAAGAAAGACTCATTGGTGGGTCTTCCAGGGTCGACCTGGAAATCACACCAACTGGTCAGCCGGAGAACTACTTTCTAGGGCTGATAGAGATGGTCCTTAATCCACACGGTTCTCTGAGCCCCCAGGGCATTCCAGGGCTTTCAAAAGAACAAAGGTGCCTTCATGTGTTTTTGCAAAAAATTCTGTCTGCCCACAGCAGCATTACAGAGTACAGGAAATACCAGAGTCTTATTTGTATCATCTGAGGCCAGTAGGGACTGGTTAAACAACACTGTTCCTGTAGGTAGAAGCTGGGCATGTCTTCTGAGGAGCTGCAGCAATGTCAAAGTCTAATGCTTACTCAGAAACCTGGAAGCACTCAAGATCGCAGTCAGAAAGCCGAGATTCACACAACCTAGTTAAAAGCAGTTCCTTCCACATGGCCACTAGGGGGCAGGCAAACACTGCCGATGCACCCGGACGGGTTTTCACAAAGCCAAACTGAGACCCTCACCCTGCTTGTTGAATCTGACCTAATAAATAGAACCAGCCAGTGAGCGGGCTTACTTTTTCTCCAGGCTGTCCATGTATTCTTTCTTCTTTCTCCTGCTTTCTTGGGCAGAAATCTGTGAAATAAGGAGGGGAGGGGGATGAATTTCCTTGTTTGAAAGTAAAACGGGAGTGAATGGAAGGGACACGGGAGGCCATCAGCACAGGGGCCAGCAAAGCCGGCCTCAGCTGGGCAGCCTGGCTTTGTTTGGCTTTGTTTAAACTGTGGACTCCCCCCGACTTATCACCAACTCTGCTTCCGGCCCAGACAGATCCTCCCTACCCGCCAACAAACTCCTGGGTCACAGACTGATGGTTGAAATAGCTCAGAAAAATGATGTCAGCTCCCTGGACCTCAGCTGGCTCAATTATACATAAAATCAGGCAGCTGGGCTTGATACATATAAACTGTCTGCTGGCTCTACACGAGGGTAAGAAGGTGTGACTGGTTCTCTTGTCTTCCAGTCGCTCTGCCTTCCTCTCCTGCTCCCTTTGTCTGTGCCACAGCTCCGGAGGCAATGGAGACTAGGTGGCTTACTGAAGTTTGTTTCTACCACAGACCACTAACAAAAAAAAAAAAACCCTTTTAAGTGATACCACATAAAACTGTATTTGCTTATACATTACATATTTATTTAGCAATGAGGAGAAAACACTATATACGACTGAGATTTTTAAAGATAATGATAAAGAGAGGTTCTTGTATCTCCTCCTGCTTCTGAACAGGCTATGGTGCAACACAGAGTCCATACTGGTGTGAGTTCACACCCACGGTGGGCAGACTGTTTCTATGCTCCTGTGTGGTTACAGGAAGTCCCACTATGGACCTTGGGGGTGGAGCTTGAGGGCTCAGTTCTCCTGTCTGTCACAGCAATGCCTAGAGTGGAACAGCTTACCTTATTCTTGATCTTTCTCCGGATTTTCTTCAGGGCCTTCTCCTCAGATTTTGTCAGGGGCAGCTTGGTGGGAATGGGATAGCCCTCGGCAACCAAGGTCCTCTTCTCCTCCTCTGTCAGGACCAGGGGGCCCGATCCCTGCAGCTTCTGTGCAGACCAGGGAGCACAAAAAGATCAGAGAGGAGTGACTGAAATGTGACCTCACCAAGGAGTGTGGAGAATCTCACCGAGCAGAGAAACTGAGCCTCTTAGGCTTCGGGTCAGGCATAGGTGCTTTGAAGGAAAAGCAATGATAGAGAAGGTGTGCCCATGTGGATAGTTTATCTCTTTATTTACATAAGTGTGTGTGGCATGAGTACTGTGTGCCATGCATGTATGTATATATGTATGTAAGTATGTATTCTTGTATGTATGTATGTATGTATGTATGTGTGGTGCATGCACGTAGAGTACATGTGTATGTGCCCGTGCACATATATGGAGGCTAGAACAGAATAGCAGGCATCTTCTATTCCTCTCTGCTTTTTTAGTGAGGCAGGGTCTCCCGTTGAACAAGAAAGCTTCTTGTTGTCACCTAGGTTGGGGCCCCAACCCCACAATGCTGGTGTCGCAGACACTGGCAGTCATGCCTGGCTCTTTTATGTGGGTGCTTGTGATTCAAACTCAAGTCTTCACACTTGCAAGGCAAATGTTCTGACCCCCTGAACCACCTCCCCAGTATCCCATATGGGGGTTTTAAACTCCATAATTTTGAATCAAAGGTTAA
This sequence comes from Mus caroli, assembly GCF_978045245.1. NCBI lineage: Eukaryota > Metazoa > Chordata > Mammalia > Rodentia > Muridae > Mus > Mus caroli. Next base: position 112,326,768 of record NW_028227262.1, on the reverse strand, counting down.
GCTGCAGAGGCCTCCTTCCACTGTTTCTCCCAGGGACACCCCACTGTCTTGCAGACACAAGTAACAGTATAGAGTTCACACCCCACCCCACATCCCTGGAGGCTTAGGAGCAATGGAAAATTCCCCTAGTTCAGCTTCATTCAAGACTTGCATTGTTCCCTACTGAAGGGCTAATTTTATGACCAGCTTTCTCCACACCAGTTTCTCTTTCCCTCCACTTACAACCAAGGGGCTTGAAGTCCTTTAGTTGTAACACACCAGCAGGCATTTTTCCATGAAAGTTCAGACTTCCAAGAGTCCTACTCTGGCCCTCAGCAATAAAGATGAGAGACACAGTTCGTTTTGTGTAGCCCAGAACACAATGACGAGTATGCATTAGTCACACAAGCTGACTCACTAGTGCCCCATGCTCCCTGTCAAGGAGACTGAAAACAAACCCCATCTCTGGAGTGGCTTAGGATCAAGACGGTAGGACTGGAGTTTTAGCCATGAGACCTTGAGGGCAGTTCAAGGCTGAGCTTAGACGTTGAATGGAGTACCATTCAGTTTTTAGAGAAAGAGAGCCCTTGTGAGTTTACGGATGAGAGGAGGCTCAGGGGAGGAGATGAGACTGCTGCTTTCTGGAGACTTGATGATCCACAAGGACTGGGCAGGTAATCCAAGCAGAGGGCAGTGCTGTACTCAGAAGAGTAACCGGAGACGCCCTGCCCAGAGCAGGTGAGCTCGGGAGGCTGAGACAGCAAAGGGGAAGCTGCTTAATACAAGCAGAGGAATGGGGGCTCCAGGGGCCTTAGACAGCAGCAGGGGAACACGAGTAGGAATATGGGGTGGAGATGCAGATACACAGCATGAATCTAAGCAGTGAAATCCAGGCTCAAACAGAGAAGACAGGCATGGCCAGTGAAGGCCTTTGTTCTCGGGAGTGGCGACATGTTGTTAAGATCTAAAACAGAGGGGGACAAGTGAGTCTTCTCAAAATTATCCAAAGTGTCATGATACATGGTTCCTAGTCTTAAAACACTTCATTTATATGTATTAGTCACATACATTGCTTGCATGAAATTCTCAAAAAAATAAAATACTGGGTTTAAAATTTGTTCTTCGTTTAAAAAAAAAATAGTATAGTTTTTAAAAAATCTGCCTGTAACTCTGAAGGCATAGACACCGGATTCCCTCTTTAGAACAATAAAATATGAAGTCTCTACCCCTCCTTTCCACCTGTGTGCGATGAACGATGACCTGGGATTTTGTCGTAGGACCCTGGGTTAAGATCCCCCGAGCCTCGAAACACACACAAAGATTAAACTGTTTTGAAGCTTTTGGCATCAAAGAAGTTAATCTCAGAGAGACTTTTCTTTTCCAATTTCACCCAAGAATGCATATCTAAAAGATGAAAGGCATTTCCTAGCTCCCATTAAGTAAGGGTCTTCTACATTAATGGCAAATGTTTATGCTATAACTTTGAAGGGAAAAGAACAGAAATGTTATGCCTGAGGCTTCCAGCCCTGGAAAATAAACACGTGGATAAGAATTGGATCTGCATTTGAAAAGAGAATGCCTGAGATTTGTAGGCAGGTCTTTATAAACACACCCCTCAGGGTTCTTGCTACACTGCTTTGGTCCTATGGCTTGAATCCAGTCTGTCCTCACCTGGAGGCTTGGTCTCCAGTGTGGTACCTCAGAGAAGTGTGGGCGTGAAGAATACACATCAGTGCCCTTTGGCAGGAGTGCATTGGGTCTCACAGGACCAGGATTAGTTACCACGGGGATGTGTTGCTACCCAACCTCCCTGCCTCCTTTGCATGTGTCCTTCCCACTCCCTGCTTCTTGTTTTCCTGATACGCATGGAGCATCCTCTCCAGAGGCTGAGTCAATGCAGGCGCCATGCTCTTGAACTTCACCACCTCCAAGACCAGGCACCAAGACAAACATCTTTCCTTCCTCACTTACGGTATTTTGTTACAGCCACATAGCACGAACAGAGACTTCTAACCATTAAACAAAATTTTCATTACAAGGATAAAAAGTTAGACTGAGAGGATCCCTGGTCCTCTCAGATACTTACATGTGGAGCTGTGAGAAGAGGAGATGTGGACAAGGCAGAGGGGCCCCGGGGCATGGCTCTGGCAGGGCTGTGGGCCTGAGACAGGCTGAAGGGATGCAGGCGTGGGTTGGGGCTCAAGCTGCCCTCAGAGTCACTGCTGTGGCTACTGGGTGGTGTTGGTGGTAAGTGCAGTTGATCCACGGAGGCTGCGGACAAAGAGAGCTCGCGTCAGCCACCACAGAAGAGTAGCTCTCGACTCAGGGGGCAGTTCAACACGCAGCATGCGTCTCCACACTGGGAGCTTTGGGGTAGGTACAGAGAGTAGGGGCTCTCTCTGGGCTGCCCTAGAAAGTTCTTTAAGACTTGATGTAGTGAGGAGAGGAGAGCCAGGTGAAGAACAGTATATCCAGAAGTCCTCTTGTTGTATGGAAAGTGAGAGAGACAGAGACAGAGAGAGAGAGAGAGAGAGAGAGAGAGAGAGAGAGAGCGCAGAGTCGCACCCATACTTACTAGTCCCAGCACAAAGCTACCCTGGGCAGATATGTGCATGAGACACCAACAAAAGGATGACCCCAAGGGTGGCCTGGGATGCTAGGGACTCCTGACACAGTGCTGACAAGATCTTTTCCTGAGTTTCTTTATCATTTTATTTTTGTGACATATTTTGAGACAGGTTCTCATGCATCCCAGTCTGGCCTTGAATTCTGGTTAGCTGAGGATAGCCCTGAACTTCTGATCCTCTTGCCCCCACCTCTGTGATGCTGAGATTGAACCATTCCACCGTGCCGGGGTTTAATATGGTACTGGGGGTGGGATGAAGGGCTTCTTGCACACCATGCAAGCAGTCTATCAACTGAGCTACACTCAATATCCCACTCTTATTTTTCTCAGAGAGTTTACACAGGTTGATGTGCAAATCGTGTTAGTAGTGTGCAGTTTGTTTGTTCTTTTAGGAAATTGCCAACCTGAAAGCTCTCGTGGAATTCTTGGAGAAAAGCCCCTTTTGTTTCTGGAGGAATGCAGCCAGTGGGGCCTGTAGGCAGGAGGCCAGGCATTCTTCATTCAGAAACCCTACATCCACAATTAGATAGATAAGTAGTCACAGAAAAAAGAAAGGGGGTACAAGACGCCTTCTCCCCTAAAGTCCATCTACAGGGCACATTCCTGAGGCTGAGAACACCCAACAGGCATCCAGCTAGCACCTCCAGTTGGAATGAGCTTCTAAAGGGAGACCATTACCTGGGGTGCACCTGCACAAAGACCCTGTGGGTCCCCTCTTTCTTTTTTCTGAACAAGATTGTTCTGTTCTGAAACAAAGTGTGGAGCAGAGACTGAAGGAATGACCATCCAGAGACTGCCTCACCTGGGGATCCATCCCATAAACAACCACCAGACCCAGACACTATTGCAGATGCCAACATGATTTTGCTGACAAGAGTCTGATATAGCTGTCTCCTGAGAGGCTCTGCCAGTCCCTGACAAATACAGAGGTGGATGCTCACAATCATCCATTGGACAGAGCACAGGGTCCCCAATGAAGGAGCTAGAGAAAGGACCCAAGGAGCTGAAGGGATTTACAGACCCCCTAGGAGGAACAACAATATAAACTAACCACTATCTCCAGAGCTCCCTGGGACTAAACCACCAAACAAAGAAAACACATGGAGGGACTCGTGGCTCTAGCTGCATATGTAGCAGACGATGGTCTGGTTGGCCATCAATGGGAGGAGAGGCCCTTGATCTTGTGAAGGCTCTATGCCCCAGTACAGGGGAATGCCAGGGCCAGGAAGCAGGAGTGGGTGGGTTGGGGAGCAGGGGGAGGGGGTAGGGGATTTTCGGAGAGGAAACTAGGAAAAGGGATACCATTTGAAATGTAAATAAAGAAAATATCTAGGAGAGAGAGAGAGACTGTTCTGTTCTGCTAGCCCCTGTTGCTGAGGGACATTACATTTGAGGGTCCCTCATCCCAGATTCATGCAGCATTTCTGTATCCACAGGACACTTGCATGCTTTACAAACCGGAGTAAGTCAGGGGTAGGCTCAGGAGTAGGCCCTTTCACACATCATGTGCTTGGCTAGAAAATTGGCATGTCTTGCATACTAGCCAAGGTTTCCCCTATGTCATGAGTATATGACACTGTGTGTTAAAATCATAAAAACCCAGCAAAAGCAAAAAAACAAAACAAAACAAAACAAAACAGGAATCAGATTTCCCTATGGGGGCGGGGGGGGGGGGCGCGGGGGGAGTCCAGCTAAACTCCCAAGGACACCAAAAGTTTTTCGGCCTCCAGGCCTGGCACAGGCTAAGCTATGCTTTTCTCCTTTCTAAGCAGCGGGTAGCCCACAAGAGAGAAGCAGACAGGAAAAGCCGGCCCTTTTGGCCACAGGTGCCGCAGGCTCAGATTTCTAAACATCATTTGAAATGCTGCTCCTAGGCTGCGGAAGGCGCAGGGAGACTGCAAGCTCCTCTGCCCAGAAACTTTGATGTCCACAGGCTATTCAATTTCTTTATCTGTCTTTATCCAGGATAATGAGGAAGGATTGCCATTTCTTCTCCGGTGACCCTAGATCCTGACGCCACCATGGGGACCTATTGTCCCAGTTGTGACACTTTCTGAACCGCACTGAAACATACCAAAAAGAACAAGATACATTTGTTGGTGGTAACCAGCCGTAAAGATGAAAGAAATTACTTGGAAGCAGCCTATAAGGCTCAAAGGCATGGACGGACGTGGGCTCAACGACAAGAAACAAAGGCTCAACACAGATGCAGACGGATAATATTGCCATTTAAGTCCTTTACAGATAGTAAAGGGCCAGCCCTGTGTCAATGGTCTCAAATCCAGCCCTAAATCAGGTCCTAAAGGATCGAAGGTAAATCATGCTCCCATGCTCACAGTACCCGCTCCTTTGCACGCTAGCACATGCGTCGTTCTCTCCAGTTGTGTGCACTGACTTTGTTGGTCATGCAATGAACTGCGTGGCTAGACATGTGCTGAACGTGTAAATAAAAGGGAGGTGTAGCACCAACAGACACAAGAAGAGTGGACTCCAGGTTCTGTATAAATAAGATACTGAGAGCTTCCTGTGCCCTCCTGAGGTGGAGAGACTGTATCCAGGATCCCAGCTTGGTCTCCTGGGAGAACACAGAGCGGGCAGTCAAAAGAGTAAAATTAAAAAGATGTAGAGAATGAACAAAGAGTAAACAACTCCAGGAATGGCACGGTTAGGTTCTAAAGGAATGATGATGACAAGAAGCCCAGAGAGGCCCAGCACCACCAGGACCACGACGTTACCAAGGAAGGGAGCTCATGACAACTGTCACTCAACTAGAGCAGCTAAGAACACACCCTGACTGTGTAGACACATGACAACTTCATTTACAGAGGGTTAAAACTCAAGTTTTTATTAAGGCAGTGAGTGCCACTGTGTATCTATGGGGCGATAGTGGGGTTCACACCAGGAGGCCATAGGGACAAGTGAGTGTCACCAACCACACAGACACATGCCACAGCAGTGCCAATCATGGGTCAAAAACCCATTCTTGGTAAGCATCAAACCACAGTAACGCTTAGCTGGAAATAAAGGACATATAGAGAAATAATTTTATTAGGTAACTTTATATTTCACAATATTGTTTTGGAATTGATCGTTTTAAGAACATAATGATTCCATAGAGCCAGCTACCTCTGTGATCCTCCACTGTACTCTGCGGCTCGGTTTCCTTTAGCATGAGCCCCTGGAGAGTGGGAGGGGCAGAAGATGAGCTCACCTTCTTTCGGAGAGAAGTTTAAGAACTGATCCACTTCATGCGGCTCCAGCTTAATCTTAGGGATAAGCGTCTGGCAGGAGGCGTCCCCCTGGAAAAGGAATTTCAAACGTGAGTCTTTTAACTTAGAAACAGCCTTTACGAAACAGGGGCGAGTTGTCAATTGTATCTTACTCTAAGGTCATGTCCTGCATCGTGTCATAGCCAAACCTGGGACCTGCCACCTCTAGTTAAAATCTAAGGGTCATTATTATTACTGTTGGTGTTGTGATAAAGACATTTATGGTGAAATATTCTGGGAAATGTTGAAGGACTCAGTGGATCCCAGTTTGTCCTGCAATCAGATCATGTGCCTCAGAATGCAGGCTTTCCCTCCAGACTCCCCAATGGCTGATAGCAATATCTAACTATAAAATACCCAGCAGGGAAAGGAGAGAAAGGAGGAGGAAAGGAAAGGAAGGAGGTCTGAAGAGGTGGCCAAGCAGTAGAGAGCACTTGCTGCTCTTACTTACAGACATGGGTTCAGTTCCCAGCAACCACATATCCAGTTCCAGGGGATCCAATATACTCTTCTGATCTCAGAGATTTCATGTACACATGTGGTACATGTACACACGTACACACACACACACACATGTATGTATGTGTGCACGCACACACATGTAAGTCAAGTGAGTCAGAATCTTGTGGAGCAAGAAAACTAATACAGACCTTGAAAGCCCTCCCAGGACCCAGAGAGGTTTTGAGAAAGGAATCTTAAGATCAACAGCAACCCACATCTCCCTAATGAGGAGACTGCAACGTGTTTGTGCCTCTCCCAATGTTACCTTTTCAGGACCAGACAGACTCTGCGTCTTGCTGATGGGACATGTGACTACATGGATATGTCTGGAGCCACACAAGTGAGGCTCTGAACTAGAAGCTATGCAAGCATGATTCTGGGCTGTCAACCATCAGACACCGAACACACCCAGGGAGAGGTGGGGTGATGTTACACTCTGCCTTCCACAGCCATGGGCTTAAGTTAAGCAAGGAGGAGACTCCTTCCTTCCTGCCATCTCCTCCAGTGACATAGCACATGTGGATCGGCAGGTGGGAGAGGAGGACTCAGCGGAGACTAGGAAAGGAAACGTCTATGTGGAACCAGCATGCATCGTCACAATGGCACCAAATGCTGTGGCCTCTACCATCACCCCCATCATTCCTCCCCCTCCGGAGTAAAAGTCAAGGCCATGAACAACGTTTCTCCTTTGACTGTGGTTATTCATCCGTGATTTTAATTTCATTGAGGCAATTATAGGAAAAAAAAGTAATCAGCTTTGCTACTGCGTTTTCTACACAATGCCTTTGAAATTTGTCACAATCGATGCTGATAACAATTAACATATCCTTGATACACTCGTGTATATACACACACGAATGCATGCATACATATACAGCTATTCTCCCTCAAAATCATGTATCTCCTAGGATAAATGCCTTATTGGAGACCAAAGATCTCTACCTTTTGATACTTATATTTATAAGGAAGAAAACTGGATATACCCCAGCATTCATATCCAGAGGGGACTCTTCTTTTTCAAAAGGAGTGGAAATGGCTGTGATGGTCAGAGTGACAGAAGGGACAAGTCCTGGGGGCTGCTCCTCTGTGATTGGCTCTGTCTTGATGGTAGCTGAAGGAAACTCTGTAGACAGGTACCATTTTTCACTCTCCACCTCCTCTGTGGAAAAAGGACAAGCCACATGTGAGCACATTGGGGCACCAGGTATAAGCGAGTCATGTGACCACTGACCACTGCTGGACCAAAGCTCCAAGACTACAGAGAAGAGAATAAAGGGAAGTGCGCATGCCAGAATAGAGATGCAGGGATGAGGAATTGAATGGCACAAACCAAAAGCTTCTATTTATGTACACCCGGACGTGATAAGCCTAAGGAAGTGCCGGAAAGGTTACATGGAAAGACAGAAACATGGTCTGGTGGTTTGAATGAGAACGCCATCCATAGGCTTGGACGTTTGAATACTTGATTTCCTTCCGGTTGGTGGAACTGCTTGGGGCTAAGGAGCTGTGGTCTTGCTGGAAGAAGTCTGCCCCTGGTGGCCAGGGAAAGACATGACATTGAGATTTCAAAAGCACACACCATTCCCTGAGTACCCCCTATCTTCCTGCCTATAAAGATCACTCAAGAAGTGATCTTTAGCTCTCAGCTGTCTCTGCTGCCATGACTCTAAGCCAGGATCGACTCTGACCCTCTGCAAGCGTAAGTCCCGGTAGACTTTTTCTTCTCTCGGTTGTGGTCATGGTGTTTTATCACCGTAAAGGAAACTATCTAGTATCCCACGCTTCCAGGGCACACCAAGATGGAAGCTAAGTAGGTGGAGAATAAGATGGGAAAGAAGGTTTTGAAATTTATTTAAAAAGGTTTTTAAACATGAGCCGGGCAGTAGTAATGCACCCCTTTAATCTCAGCACTCAGGAGGCAGAGGAAGGTAGATCTCTGAGTTCTGGGCCAGCCTGGTCTACAGAGTGAGTTCCATGACAGCCAGAGCTACACAGAGAAACCCTGTTTTGAAAGTACAAAATAACAACAACAACACACCCAAAAAATGTTAATATGCTATATTTTTTGGGTTTTTAAACCAAAGTAAATGTGCTAACTATTTAATAATAAATAAGTATAGTTAAAAATAAGAAAGAAAAGAAAGAAAAAGAAGTTGACAGATTTCTCCACAGCCATTTTTTTCTCCCCTCTTCTCTGTCTCTCTGTCTCTGTCTCTCTCTCTCTCTCTCTCTTGTTCCTAATCCCTAGTTTTTGCCCTTCTGCTTCCCTACCCATGTCTCAAATGTAACTAGACATCAGAGACATTGCACGGACCCCCCAGGAATGTCCTGGGTTTGTTTGGCTGAAATGGATAAAATACTCATCTAGGCAAGAGAGTAGGGTCTTGGTGAGCATGGGTTCTGTCTTGTTACCAAGGCCCTGGTGATGAATAGAGCCTGGGCTGGGGGAGATATGACAATTGCAAAGCAGCAAGAATGAGCCTACGGTGGGGCTTCTCCATCACTGGATGCACACTGCCTGGAGCCTAAACCTCACCAAACTGCTTGAGAGCAAATTACTCAGCCCAGCCCTGCAGGAACAAAGGGTGGGGTGAGAAGGGAGAGCCAAGAGGCTGGAAACATGCAGAGAGAGAGGAAGAGGCAGCCGCCTGGCCCTCACTGGACACCATCTTTCCGAAGATGGGGCATACACAAGGCACATGTGTTCTCTGCTATTTGAAAACGAGCCCTGCCTGCTTGGTGACCCATAACTGTTCAGGGGTGCAAAGCAGTTCCCACTGTGAACACATACTCACGAATACGACTCCAATTTCCTTATTTTTTTAAAAGGTACTTGAAAACCATCATCAGAAGAGCTGAGGAGGGAAAGCATGGGGAGGGTGGCAAAGCAAAAGTTCACAGAGATAAACTCCATCCCCATAAACTACTTCCTTTGAGCCCAGAAAAGGCCAGGTTCCCACTGGCGAGGTGGCAGTCAGAGCGAACTCCCTAAGCTGTTGAGTGTCTGCTGTGATGGGGGATTTCCATCACCGGGTGTGGGCGACATCCTGGACCAGGAGGGGCTGGTGGGGAACAAAGGGACCTTTTAATGGCTGCCAGAGGAAGGGACACCACTCTGTACTTGACACATACGTCTGCTGGCCAGATCGGTGCTCCCCTCAGCTTATAGAAACAACTGAACCCCAGGCCAAAAGACCAGTGAGCCTCACAAAAAGGCTCAGAACTAGAAGACTATCCATAGCAAGGATGCCACAGGGAGGACATGCTAGGACAGAATGGGGGAGGGAGGGAGAGGCAGAGTGAGGGTGTAGATCGCTTGGGACTGGATGGAGATGGGGGCAGAGAGGGTGTGCATCCCTCACTTCACTAAAGCTTCTGTTTGCAGAAATGACACTCGCAGCCCAGACGGAGCACTGCTTGTCAGCGGCAGAGGCTAGAAGGGAGCTAGGAAGAAGACATTTACCTCTGGGTATAATAAAATGAAGAGGAAGGAACGCCTCTGGGAAAACGGCCCGGCCCCGTGCAACGACTGGTAAATTGTGAGGTAATTGTCCTGCTATTACAGTCAAAGCGACTTCGATCCAGTTTAACTCACATTACACTCGACAGGTAAAATCAGTGCGGGGAGTACCCTTGAACTTGAAGCCTAACAGGAAGATGAAACAGGTTCTTCTGGTTGAACAAAACCATTCTCAACAGACAGGAGCAGGTAGGAAACAGGGATGAACCGTGTTTGCTCTTCATGCTCGGCCCCTGGTCTAAACCAATCACAGCCATCTGGGAGCAGCGCCTTGAGAGCAAGCAGTGGTAACTGGAAAGGAAGTCAACTCTCTCGAAGACTACAGAAGTCTTCCAAGTGAAAGGCCCACGGCTCTGCTCCTCCCCCCCAGACCCCCCCCCCCAAGCTCAGATGACGAAAGCAACCGGTGTCACCTTCATGCCAGTTCTGCAGGGCAGTCCTCCATCTTGACGATGTTTTGAGTTAACATGAAGCCCAAGTTCAACGGTGTCCTTTTATAGATGAGGAGACTGACATCTAAGTCCCCTCCATTGCCACCTGAGGTCAGACCCCAGACCCATTGCTGACTCTGATTAGCTTCCTCTCTGTGTACCAGTTGTGACTTGCTATTGCTGCGATAGAATATCCTGACACACGCCACTCAAGAGACAGTTACAGTTCGAGGGAAGCCCGTCAGGGTGGAGAAGGCATGGTGGTTAGAGTGTGAGGCAGATGAGCACACCACACTCGTGAAGCAGGGAGAGATGAGCTAGCATTCTGCTGGCTTTCTCCTTTTAAGGTAGTCCAGGCCCCCAACCCAGTGGGGGATGGTGCTGCCCATATTTAGTGAATTATTTTGCCTACTCAGAATTCCTCACAAGCACATCCAGAGGCTCCTTTCCTAGGTGAGGCTTAGTCTATTCAAACTACATGGATATAAGCCATCACACCCTCTAGCTGTGCCTTTTGCCATACGAGCGCTCAGCGCCTCCAGTTTGGCCGTGTAACTTCACCTAGGCAGTGCATGTTAGCTTCTCAACATAATAGCATCTTGAAATGTGTTAGCTAAGATGGGCTTTATGTTCTCACAGTTTTCTTGTCACATAAGAAGGATGTGCTAGGCTAGTCGGTCTCTTGATCCCAGAGGAAGGAGCGTAGCCACACGAATCAAAGGCAGGGCAAGATAGGCTGAGCCAAGCCAAGCCAAGCCATCCAACTCTGCTAGCCCTAGGGAGATGAGTGAATGTCGCTGGGAGGAGCAGTCACTTACCTGACCCCCATTTCAACCAGCCAGTTCCCAGCTGTGGAGATGCGTGAGCTCTAGTAAGAAAGTGATTGCTACTTCAAGTCCTGACGTGTGGAGCTGGGCATATAATGTAGTTGGTAGACTGTTCACTTAGCATAGGCAAAGCTCCAGGTCTGATTCCCTAGTGCCACACAAATACCGGTAATCCTAGTGTTCAAACTCAGGAGGTTGAGGCAAGAGGATCAGAGTTTGGAAATCATCCTTGACTATATACTCAATCTGACACCACCCTGGAATAGACATTGCCCCCACAAATACACACAACATAAAAGATTAGAGGTTTGAGATGGCTTCTCATACAGCACAGCTAGCTAATACAATATGTACAATATGGCTGGCATTAAGATATCAGAATCTATGAGTAGGGTCTGGTGAGAAGTATGGGCAGGTTAGAACACTTGCCTTGCAAGCTTGATGACCCAAGTTCGAGTCCTAGAACCTACATAACTGTGGAAGGAGAGAACCAACTCCCCAAGGTTGTCCTCTGTCTCGTACATAAATGATAAATGAAAATGCATAAATATTTGTAGACTGGTCAATCAGACCCGCCAGATACATCATGAAAAACCTGGTTTCAGATTAAAGAAGGGTAGTTAATAAGAAGTTTGATGAGTCCAACATTCCAGTGTGGTTGAAATAAGAGAAGACAGCTTGAACCCCAACTCTTGGCTGTTGGCCTATATTCTGTGGCCAAGGGAAAGAATATCAAGTCAGAGAAAACAAAATGGCATATGTAACCTGGAAGGTCGGAGGTCAACTAAGGGTAGAATGAGGGAAGGAGTGGCCTCTGCAACTTGCCCAGGGCTTTAGTTTTGCGGGTGAGTTTTATTGGCAAAACTCATCTACAGAGCCACCAAGGCTTAGAACCACAAGTATCCTCTGCTATCTGTGTACTTAGTTAACCAGAGACAGGAGAACTAAGTGCTTGAGGTACTATAATTGCTAACTTTTATAAATTCTGCAATTTGGACTTTAAATGAAAAAGTGTTCTTCTGGCTTGTATCTATGTCCCTTTTAAGTTTTATTCCAAATGAAAGACACCCGTGCCTAATTTTAATCGTGTGCATGCTGGAGGATAACGCAGCCCCTGTACCATCCGAATTTATTTGCACAGCTCCCCCTCAGAGGTCAAATTCCGAAGCTGCATCTTCTCAGCAACACCCTTTGGCTATCAGCAAAGATGAAAAGAAGCCACCGTCTCATGATGACAGGGAGCAAGTCCCGCATACCCGAGCTCAGAATGGAACCACAGTTAACACAGCAGATGCCGAATAGAGTGAAATATCAGGTGGCCTAGGAGCACAGAGGCACGGATCTGCTTAAAGCATCGGTAATACAGCCAGCCTCGATCATTTCCATACGCACAGCCAGGCAACCACAGTGGGAAAAGATCAAACCTGAACGCAGTCTTGTATTTTATAAACACAGGCACACGCATGTGCGGGATCACATGGACACTACACACATCCACACAACACAGGAGTAAGCATTCATTGTTAAGAGAAATCACTTGCTTACAAATATCATCTATGTGACAAAAAGTCCTACCTGTATCCTACCTGTATATAACAGTATGTATATATTACCCAATATACCATCCAAAGTATCCACATTATCATCCAAATAGCATGTATACATTGAAGAAAGCATCTTAGTTTCTTATGCCTCCTCTAAACCTTCATTTTGTTTGCTCTTTGAACATGTATTAAAGAATTGACAGATCTTACTTCTTCCACATAAAAATCTTCTTGCCTAAAGACACCATCAATAAGACAAAAAAACCACCAACAGATTGGGAAAGGATCTTTACCTATCCTAAATCAGATAGGGAACTAATATCCAATATATATAAAGAACTCAAGAAGGTGGACTCTAGAAAACCAAATAACCCCATTAAAAGTGGGGCTCAGAACTAAACAAAGAATTATCACCTGAAGAATACTGAATGGCAGAGAAGCACCTGAAAAAATGTTCAACATCCTTAATCATCAGGGAAATGCAAATCAAAACAACCCTGAGATTCCACCTCACACCAGTCAGAGTGGCTAAGATCAAAAATTCAAGTGACAGCAGATGCTGGCGAGGATGTGGAGAAAGAGGAACACTCCTCCACTGTTGGTGGAATTGCAAGCTTGTACAACCACTCTGGAAATCAGTCTGGCGGTTCCTCAGAAAATTGGACATAGTACTACCGGAAGATCCAGCAATATCTCTCCTGGGCATATATTCAGAAGATGTTCCAACCAGTATGAAGGACACGTGCTCCACTATGTTCATAGCAGCCTTATTTATAATAGCCAGAAGCTGGAAAGAACCCAGATGCCCCTCAACAGAGGAATGGATACAGAAAATGTGGTACATTTACACAATGGAGTACTACTCAGCTATTAAAAAGAATGAATTTACGAAATTCCTAGGCCAATGGATGGACCTGGAGGGCATCATCCTGAGTGAGGTAACCCATTCACAAAAGAACTCACACAATATGTACTCACTGATAAGTGGATATTAGCCCAGAAACTTAGGATACCCAAGATATAAGATACAATTTGCTAAACACATGAAACTCAAGAAGAATGAAGACTAAAGTGAGGACACTTTGCCCCTTCTTAGAATTGGGAACAAAACACCTATGGAAGGAGTTACAGAGACAAAGTTTGGAGCTGTGAAGAAAGGATGGACCATCTAGAGACTGCCATATCCGGGGATCCATCCCATAATCAGCCTCCAAACGCTGACACCATTGCATACACTAGCAAGATTTTGCTGAAAGGACCCAGATAGAGCTGTGTCTTGTGAGACTATGCCGGGGCCTAGCGAACACAGAAGTGGATGCTCACAGTCAGCTATTGGATGGATCACAGGGCTCCCAATGGAGGAGCTAGAGAAAGTAACCAAGGAGCTAAAGGGATCTGCAATCCTATAGGTGGAACAACAATATGAACTAATCAGTACACCCCCCCCCCCCGAGTTCGTGTCTCTAGCTGCATATGAATCAGAAGATGGCCTAGTCGTCCATCAGTGGAAAGAGAGGCCCATTGGTTGTGCAAACTCTATATGCCTCAGTACAGGGGATCGACAGGGCCAAGAAGTGGGAGTGGGTGGGTGGGGGAGTGGGTGGTGGAGCGTGTGGGGGACTTTTGGGATAGCATTGGAAATGTAAATGAAATAATACCCAATAAAAAAAATTTCAAAAAAAAATATCTTCTTGCCTAAGAGATGGCTTGGTGGTTAAGAACACTATTCTCCCAGAAGACCACAGTTCAATACCCACATGACAGCCCACAACCATCTGTAACTCCAGTTCCAGGAGGATCCGGGCCTCCACAGGTACCAGATACCCAAGTGGTATGTGCCTGGAGGCACAACACCTAGACTAATAAAAAAGGAACAATAATATCCTTTAACAGTTCCAAGACTGAGTTCTGGAAGGCAGGAGGCTGTGGGATAAGAATTCTGTGGAACATGGTCATAATAGTGAAAATAGGGCCCACTGCATGGGAGCCAGCGACCCGTCTGCCCATGGTGCCCTGATATGAATAGAAAACTCAGGAGCACCATCAGTGATTGCTATGGGCTGGGTACTGTTCTAAGTACTTTAGAAATAATAATTTAGTCCTAAGCATAACCACAGAGGTTAATACAACCATTACTCCCATTTGAAAAACAAACAACTACAAGATTAAAAAGTCTCGCCCAAAAGTGTACAGCTGGGATTCATAGAAAAAGATTCTAGAAATTCATAGAAATGAGTCCCATACCCTGGGTTCACTGTCACCTGCACACATGGCTTTCCAAGGGAGCAATGGTTCAATACAGGTCTGGCCTAGATGTATACATTTTAAGAAATGTTATTTTTTGAGCCCATATGTACGCATAGAAAAAAGTAAAATTAGATCACTCCTATACTATAGACCACCAAACAGGTGTTTCTGATATGAAGAAATATTAAGACCAACCCATAGTCCTTAGTCTTTGGCAGGCACCCAGCCTGTACTGGATGGACCTCTGAGACCAACACAATCTCTGTCTCTCTGTGTTCTTTCCATGCCTGGGTATATAGAAGCTCTCTCCTTGGCTCCTGTCATCCCTATCACGGGCACTTGGTAAATTATGTACTTAATCATGGAGCAGTCCACAGAAGAACAAGGACAATAATAGCTGATACTTCCTCGGCACTTGTGAAGTGACAGGCACTGCTCTAAGTGCTCGATAAATGTGAACTCAGAGAATCCCTCCAGCCACGCAGTGGGTAAGTATTATATTTTCATTTTAAAGATCTGGAAGGTCAGACCAAAGACAGATACAGCTCACCCAGGGTCAAGTCATTCATAAATTGGGCAGAGCCCAGACTCATAACATGACTTTAGAGAGCCATGATGGACTTGATTTGGGGTCAAGATTGCTTTTTAAACTCACAATTTCTCCTGCAGGGTATGGTATGTAGAGCATGAATCACATACATATCCATGGAACAACACTGATTTGGAAAGACTGATTCAGTACACAGATGTACATGAAACATGCAGTTTGTGTTTCTTCATTAGGGACAGAGAGCTGAATAATCTAAGTGGCTTTGCTCGATAGATGGCTGTCAACTTTGCTGTTTTATACTATTCTTGATTGCAATGGTTAGGCAGAGGGGTCCCTATTTGACTGTTTTAAGGGAAGCAATGTTATCATTTTCACCCGTGTTCCCCTGCCTGTCCTACCCCAACACCCACCCACGGAGGGCCCAGCATGGAAGCAGATGAGAACAGCGTCACCCTTTTTACCCCCTCTGCGATGATGCACGCTGATGCTCGCGACACCCGCTCAGAGGAAATGTGATTACCTATTTATCTCATCTCGGTGCCTTTTTCTTTTCTGGATTTCACTTCCTGGGAACACGTCAACACCAAGATCCCTCTAAGGCTACAGAGCAGAAACCTGAGTCACCCTTACCCCCCCCCCCCCCACACACACACAACCCTGTGTGAATCCTGCTGCCTATCTCTCTACTCGTTTCAGAAACCACCCTTTCTGTGCCATCTACGTAGCACAGCTTCCTGCCTCTCGGTGGGCAGCTCTGTCTGTGCTCTCGAAGCCTCAGCATCCGGCCACGAGTGTCTCCTTTGACTCACCAGCCAATGCCTCCCTCATGGCTCCAACCCCGCTTCCCAGCCATCCCAACTTGTCTCATGCACCCCGTGTGACTTCTCAACAGCCACAGCTTTCTCCCTGAGGACTTGCCTTCATTTGTAACTGTGAAAGCAGCTTCATAAGCTCAAGGTGTCAGTACTTAGCCCACCCAGTGATCTCCAGCTCCTGTAATCCGAAGAAGCCCCAATGGTCCATAGACCTGGAACAGCAATAGTCTGTAAAGACAGACTATTTGTTTATTTTTATACAAACATATATATATATATATATATATATATATATATATATATATATATATATATATATATATTGTTGTTTTGTTTTTCAAGACAGGGTTTCTCTGTATAGCCCTGGCTATCCTAGAACTCACTTTGTAGACCAAGCTGACCTCGAACTCAGAAATCCTCCTGTCTCTGTCTCCCGAGTGCTGGGATTAAAGGTGTGCACCACCACGCCCGGCTACAGACAGATTTTTTAAATTTATTTTTGTTACTACTTTTAAAATTGTTTGTATATGTATGTATTAGGGGAGTAGGTATGTAGACATGAATGCAGTACCCATTGAGGCCAGAAGAGGGTGCCTGATCCCACGTAGCTGGAATTTACAAGTGGTTGTGAGACACCTGCTACAAATGCTAGGAACCAGTCTCTGAACCTCTTCTAGAGCAGTCCGCACCCTTAACCACTGAGCCTTCTCTTTAGAGCCACCTAGTTAATCTCTTAATCCAGCCTACATAAGTTATCTTGGCACAAATGCATTATACACCACTTTTGTTCAGCTGGCTGGTATTTTATAGACTTTCCAACCCTATTTTTACACAACCTCAGAGGATAGAGATATCAAGTTCTCTCTTAATGCTCCAGGCTCGTCACTATCAAGTTTCTTCTTTGGAGAAACACTGAAATAAAAGACAAAGTAAACGTACGCCTTGGGGTATGCTTTGGCAAAATCTTCGGCTGTAAGTCACACAACTGAATGTGGGAATCGTGGCGAGTCAGGTCACAGGAAGAGGCTTCTGGACACACAACGGACAGAAAGTAATTCAAAATCAAACCTACACTGTATCAGAGGGGCTTCTGGCAGAGTTCATGCAGGGCTGCACTGAGCAACTTTACTGTGGCTTTGGCTCTGAACTCATTGCACTTACGGACCGCTAGACCATGCACCGCCAGCCATGAAAGCCCAAACCCCTCAGCCCACCCTTCAGGACCACTGTGTGTCACGGGCTGCAGTGTTTTCAGTGTCCGTACATTTCCTGCTCTACTAGAAATGGAATAGTCTAATTACAGAAATCCAAGGTTTTTAGTATCATTCTAAAATGATGTCATTTTGGATATCATTCTTCATCATGTATCAAATTAGTATGTCTTTGGAGTCTACTGTGTTAGAATGCTTGATTTTAAAAATTGCCGTTGGAGTTTCTGACTTACGTTTCACTTAAGAAAAAATATTAGATGATTTTGACTTGGGATTAGGACAGAATTTCCAACAATTTCTGCCAAGGCACTAAACATACTCTTGCCATACTGTAGTATATATTCATGCAAAACAGCATTCTTAGCTCTGATGGTTCTAAAACCAAACTATTAATCCACTCTGAAAACACCGGAAACACACTATACCCTGCAGTATCCACTATCTGTCCAAGATGAATGCTTTATGTAAAAATAAGTGCACCATCTGCTTACCTCTATGTTTGCTTTTGTCTTTAACAAATGGTAAAATTCCATATATACTAAAGAACTGTTCTAAATCCACTTATGACTTATTATAGTAAATATTTGCTTTGTACACCTATTTTATATACCTATATACCCAAGGGTCACACAGGATTTTCTTGAGTAAAGAGGTTCCATAAGTGGAAAAAGCTTAAAAGGAGCCCAGCCACGGTGTGGATCCCATGCATCTTCCAGTGTGCCTATGCTGCTGTACCCACTGGAAGGTGGTGAAACCAGGTGCAGCCTAGTGGACGTTTGGAGTCAGTGAGTACATGTCCTTCAAAGATTATGGGGCTCAGTCTCATCTCCTTTCTCTTTTTGACTTTCTGAACCCAAGGTGAGCGGCTTTGGTCTACCATGAACTGTGAAGGGTGGCTTCACCACGGCCACCGACGACACCCTGGAGGAGCCTCCAGAGCTATCAGACAAAAGTTCTCTCCTTGGGAGTTGATTACACCAAGAAACTACTATCATAACGGAAAATTGAGTAATATCCCCAACATCCCAATTTGATTACAATGGAGCATGACCCCCCAATGGGCAGCCACAGTGATGACTTTCCAGGAGTGACTTTCAAGGTTTGCTCTTTCCAACATAAGCCTTTATTCCTCGGGCCATGAGCATAGCCAGGAACATTTTGCTGAGATATTTCTTTCAGCCTCTTCATCTCTCTCCTTTTCCCCCCATTTTACTTTGTTGGTTGAACAAACAGCAGCCTTAGCCTCTTGTCACCAGCCTGTACCTTGAGAAGAGGTGGCCGAATAGGGTCGAGACTGACTCCAGTAGCCCTGAAGGGCAGCCACATTCCTGGGCTTGGCCACTGCTATGGCCTGAGCCCCATGAAGCTCTGTGGCTCCAGCGTTTCTGAGACGTTTCCAGTTAGTCAGCTTTCAAGTGGATGAGCCCTGTGATGAGTTAGACCAGGGCTTCTTAACTTTTCATCTTTAGGTACAGAACTTTTTGTGAAACCAGAAAATTTATTGAAGCCCACAGTACGGCTCAGTGGGTAAGGACACTTGCAGCTAAGCTCAACAGACCTGGGTTTGAGTCCTAGGGCCCACATAGTGGAAGGAGAGAACAAACTTCCACCTCAGCATTTGTGGAACATGTACATGTGCATACCCTTACATGGACAAACACACACACACACACACACACACACACACACACACACGGACACGGACATGGGTGTGCACATAATAAATACATAAACAAACAAATTAACTAAAGAAAGTTATAACACCTCTTACCAAAAAGGTTAACAACTGTAGATAGCCCCCAAATTTTGTGCACAGGTTTGGGAATCCAGAGTCCACTTGACAAGATACAAACACCCATTTGCTTTGTATGATTGCCCTGAGACTGGGGGGGGGGGGGGGGGTTGCGGGGGGTGGTGTAAGGGGAAGTGAAGAGGAACAGGGAGGGCAGAGAGAAGGATTATGGGAGGAGAAAGGAAGAGAAAGGAGGGACAGGTAGATAGAAGGGTTATGACATGTAGAAGAGAGGGAGATAAACAAAAGGGAGACGGTCTTCTAAACCCAGTCTCTACGTAGCTGTGTGTGCGAGTGCTGCTTTCAAGCTTAGGAGCAATTGCAGAACTGTTTGCTCTAAGTATTACTGGACGTGGAGAGCTGAATTACCTGCTTTCCCACGAACAGTGGAAAGCTCACTGGCCACAGGTAGTGGTGCGGGCTCCTAGTACTACGACAGCTATTGCTTATTAAGAGGTAAGGAATATTGGACTTGGTGCCAATAGCCATTCTTAAGCACTACATGCCTGCATGTTACCTCAAGAGAAGTCGCACTTTATCAGGGTGGCTATCTGCTCTGAATGCTTGGACCTGGAGGGACTGGCTCTTCCTTTGGAAGGATATAAGTCATATGGTTCAAGAGAATAAAACAATACTGTTACCAAACACTTGCTCATTCTCAAAGCTCAGAAACATAATTGAAGCTAAGACCCAGGTGAGGCTTCGCAGGACAAGCTACCCTTGCCTCCATTCTCCCACACTTCGATGTCAAACATCTCAAACAATTCTCATCCCACAGTCATCATCTCCTAGTTACATACATGAAAGAAAACCACCACAACTTCCAAGAAGATGGACTGTGGACCGAATGCCCTTTGCAAAATCCATCAGAACCCCATCTGCTTCTTTTCAGAAAATTAGGGGCATAGCCTGTCACACCATGAGAGCTACAAATAGAACTAGGTCCCATTTGTGGGAACCCAACAGCATATTCTTTGGTCTTACGATAGGAAAGCCCTCCTCCACAGGATCTGCTGCCTGTTCTTCCCATGCTGAGGGTTAGCTTGTGTGCACTTATGGTCCCTTTAGGTTGTGTGTAACTTAAAGAGACCACAAATGGGAGCCCAGTGGTTTCACAGAAGGAGGGTTGTTGTCTCGTAATCTCTGTGTCTCTTTGTGGTGCCTTGAAAGTCTGTAGGGCGGAATGTGTCTCCTAGTTTTAACTCCCCACCCACCCACTCTAATTTTATTTGGTTCTTTTGCTTTCTGGGAGTCCCCCAAAGAGCTGTCTCCTCCATGACTCATTCCCAAACTACCAACACCCCATAATGAAACCCCAAACTACCAAGACAGCTGAAATGTCCATGGTGAATTCGCAGTCCTTCTTTTTCTACAAGAATTAATGACTAGACAGATGACTTAAATACATAGATGCACTAAAGAAGTCTAGTCCCCCACAAGACAGTCTCCAAAATGAGTGAAAGAGTCAGCTGGGAGAGGAAGTCCAAAGACAGAGGAAAGAAAGTCATCAAGGGAATTGACACGCTGGAAATGAACCAAGCAGAAGTTCTGTAATTGAAAGAATCAATCAGTCAATTAAAAACTACAACAATAAGTGTCGGCCCAAGAAAAGACCACAGGGAGGAATAAATTTCAGCAATGGAGGACGAAGTCGAGACAACAATAAACCCAGCCGTAGACACAGGAAGACAACTAATGGACGGAAGCGGAAGGAACCCGGACCCTTTGGAAATCTGTCCTGTGAACAATCTTTCCACCGGGGATCTTGTTTTCAAAGCCCCCTGAGTCCTGGCTCTCTGCTCTCCATCTGTGGCCCTTGACAAAGCTCCAGGGGGCTGACTCCAGGCAGCGAGCCAAGGCCCAGCTGAAATCCTGTTTCATTCAGGCCTTCCTGACCCCCCAATGGCTGTGCTCGCTCGCTCTCTCTCTCCTGGAAACTCCTACAGTTTAATTTCCTCTTGGACTACTACTCCAGTTCTGCCTGATCGAGTATTAGGTACACTATGTCTCCACCAGACTCTGAGTTCCTCAAGACAGGGTCTACATCTTACTACTTGGTTCATAAGTATCTAAGCCAGAGTCTAGCACACGGTAGGTGTGCAACCAACATGTTGAACTGAAGCAAAGGTAGCCTGCTGAATTTCATCTCCAACTTGTCTGTTCTGCATAGCAAACTGTGAGTGTGCGACGTACGTCTGCTCCTTCCCTCTTCTGCTGGTCTCTGTTCACGTCACCTATCTATTCCCATTCAAATTTCAGCTTCTCTCCCTTCCCAGAAGTTCCTTGTCTTTTCTATTTTCCATATCTCACTGACTGGCAATTATAAGGTAAGACACTAAAAATGAGATATGAAGTTAATTTTAAAATGAAGCATAAAGAACTAACAGCACACCTACTGCTCTTTGGCATCATCTTTGATCCTGCAAATGACAGCCACTGTGAGCTAGGAGCCAACACTGGTGAAATCCTGCTTATGCAGAGAGGCCACGCCCCAAACAGAGCAATGGTCTCCATGGTTCTGCCCCCCCAGTCAGAGATGGATGCTCCATCTCTTGTGTCATCTTTTTAAACAACTGGCTATCTTCAAAGTACCAAGCACAATACTAACTGCCAGATACAGAATGGAACTTGCCCTCGCTCAGCTCAAAATATAAAAGAGCTACATGGATAATTGAGCATAGAGGGGCAACCAATGATCTCCATGCAAATAAAAAGCATTATGTTTACAGATAATTCCTGTTCTCTAAGCACATTCTCTGGATCTAGCTATTGTACAAAAAACAAACTAGCAAAAATAAAATAACCCACTAATAAGTTAGACTGCTAAGTACCCACTAAATTTCACTGTTAAACACAGGCTGGTAAATAGAGAGCTCTCCTTTCACAGGACCAGGAGGACGGCTCCCTGGGTGCTGGCACTTTCAGCTTAGCCTGATGACCTGCGCTCCATCCCTGGAGCTGACATGGTGGAAAGAGAGAACTAACTTCTGCAAAGTTTCCTCTGACCTCCACACAGGCACGCGCACTCCTGTCCCTCTACATAAATAAATTAACGTTAAAATAAGTTGTTTGAAATCTTCTACAAAGTCTTCCTGAGGACCCTGTCGTCTTACAGATCTTAGCTGTAAATCATGACCGCTAGAGAGCTAAGAAGAGCCAGAACCTGGAAGGCAATGGAATCTATCATCAAACTTAATCCTCAAAGGACAACAGGAGACCTCACTCTCACCATAGCTTTACACACATCGAAGCTGGGATAGAAAGGTTAAATAGCCCTCCCAGAGCCACTCAGTGGTGATTTCGATGTGTAGGAAGTACATGAATGCAGAGCAACGTCACTTCCACTAGGGCTGGCACATTACAACAATTCCATCACCAGTCATGAACATTGTGATCCTCCCCTCCTGATAAATCCTGGGAGAGCAATGGACCAACATTGTTTTTCTTTTTATTTCTTCAGTGCCTTGAATGTAAGCTTGAGAGCCACTGGGTGAATAAAGAGAAAGTGTGGCAAGCAAGAACCCCAGGTAAAGGAACCGACACAAAGAACTCAACAGTGTGGTTGTCAGTGTCCAAGAGGCCTCCAGTGCCAGCACCTCCTCTGAGCTACCTTCCTGAGCAATCCCCTCCCATCCATTGTGAATCAGTGCTTTCCTCCTCGGTGAGCAGCTGGGTCTCCTCCCTGTGTGTCAGCCCCATGGAGAGACCCACACCAAGGGCAGCCAATTCACCAGCACTGACTTGTTGGCTACTGGAGATAGCTGCTTTTAGGGTAGAACATCTAACACTGGCAATGTCCCAGCCAGCAACTGAATCCAATCCCATAGTAAATTATGAACCAAAACTACACTAGTGAACCGCTTTGGAGGACTAAGGCACAGAACTCATAAGGGAACAAGTGGCTATTTTAAGTCATTAGTGTTGGGGGGAGTATTTCTTACACAACATAACTGGCTAAGACAAAAGACACTGAAGGTGATTCCACAAAGGAAGAAGGACTAGTGATAGAGGGGTCAAAAAAACCAGGAGACAAATAGAGGCTAAGGAAAGACAAGAACTGGAGGGAACCTACACTTAAGTCAGGTAAAACAGATCTTAAGTCATTTGTCCAGACACTCATCAAAGGCTAAAGTCCATTTGCAAAACAATAAAACCAACTCAGGGCTTGTGTGAATGCCCCACTTCCTCAGGCTGGCCTGCACAAGAGGAATGGGGACACAGCAGCTCCCCAGTTATTTGTCGCTTTCCACGGCTTCAGTCACGTATGGCCAACCACAGCCAGACAATCTTACATGGAAAACTAGAGAAATAAGTAACTCATAAGTTTCAAATAACTTTTCTGATGTCTGTTGTTATAATAATACCCAAGTTGTAATTAGGCTAAGGGGAGAAGAGGGTACCAATCACATCAGCTCTACAGCTGATCTCAGGGCATCTCTGAAATGAACTGAACAAGTTGAGGGAGGGATGGGATTGGGAGTAGAATGTGATTGGCTGAGGTAGGGGGCAGGGATTGGGAGTAGAACATGATTGGCTGAGATGCGGTAGCCATTGCTCTGAGATTTTTAAACACCTCATTTTAACTCCCAAACACCGTTATGTCCTCCAATTAGCTCGGCTCTCTTTTCCTTTCTTTCCCAGAAGATGAAACACCTCGTCCTACGGAACTAAGGTGGGAACAACTGATAGGCTACAGGAAAGGGCTAACTCCGCATTCGCCTAAACTCTCCACAGAAAAAGGAAAGTCAGAGTATCTGACTGAGGCTCCAGCAGGCAGAAGAGAATCCACTAGCAGATTCACAGCACCCTTAGTACCGAGCATATGAGAGCACACTTCCCTCCTGTTGATCAGTGTGGTTCTTCAAAAGTGAAAAAAATGTATCCTAAAGAAGAGTTGAGATTTTCACACCCATGACTTTCTGAGTCCTGAAAGAAGTTTGATTATTGTAGAGGCTGGTAATGAATTCTGCTGGAGCAGTCCCTTCCTTGTGTAGCTGGATACAGACATTGGCCTTTAACCACAGAGAAGCATGAGGGACCATGTTACGTGGGAGCTACCTGTAAAAGACACTGCCGTACACACATGATGGGTAAGACATGGCAGAAGGGGCTCAGAGCAAAACCTAAGGGTCAGTCTTTGACCATTGTGTCATGGCCATGTGAGAAAAGTCCTATGTTGGAATGAGAAGAGGGAACAAGGTCATCACAGTCTACTCAAAGTATGTAAAATAACCGGGTACCCCTCTAAGAAAATAAGACATAGTTCAATTGTGTGTGTCTGTGTATGTGTACATACACATGTATGCGTATGAATGCACACATACATGGAGAACTGGGCAGATAGAAAAGATGGCAGAGAAAGGCTTATAGAGTAATGGTCAAAACACCTCAGCATCTTAGTTAGAAAAGCCAGTCCTTCAACAATGACAAGCATCAGTTGATGAGAAAAGGCACAAAGGGGAAACCAACAAGGGAGTCAGGTAATGTTCACCAAGAGTGCTGGGTCAGTAGAAAATGCTGGAAAAGTTTCTCATATGATCATAAAGATGATCATAAAAATCCTTTGTCAGAAAAATGATTGACTCTTTAAAATAACTGGCTTCACACACTGCAGGGTATCATTAGCCAGGAGGCCAGCATGATTGCAAATGGCTGTGCTGTTGCCCAAGACCCAGGGTTAAAGAGAGCACTATGATTTGGTGACAGCAAGTTCCCCGGAGATGTAGCCTAGCACAGGAGAGTTCAAGCTGTACCTCTTCACATTTACCTTAGCACCTGGCAGCAGGGGTGTGTGTGTGTATGTGTGTGTGTGTGTGTGTGTGTGTGTGTGTCTAATGTGGATGCTAACAATAACAGAGCCAGCATCACATCTCCTCATGGAGCTAGAGTCTAAAGGTTCGAGGCCCCCAGAATTTCCTTGCTCTCAGCTTTTTTACCGTCATTGAAGCTGTCGCTGGTAGCCGCATGGGTAAATGGTGACTGAGTCCGGGGCTCCTCGCTCAGAGAGTAGCTATGTTCAGCCTGGATGAGAGGCGCTGGTGATGTTGGAGATGGCTCCACCTCCATTGACTCGCTCTTCTCTGAGAGGAAAGGGTCATTCAGGAGCTGACCCAGGACATTCTGGGAAAACTCGTCCAGGAGCTCCGAGAAGTGCTGCAAGAAGCAGAGGGGGAAGAGGTCAGGTTCTCTGACTCTTGATCCGACACCCCACACACATACCGCAAGGCAAACAGACATTCAGTCACTCATAAGCATAAGTTCCATTTGTCTATCTCTGTCCATCTGACCACTGCAGTGGGGCTGGAGAGAAGGCTCTGTTGGTAGATGGCAGGCTGCGCAAGCATGGAGACCCGGTTTGATCCCCAGTACACACACAAAAGCACACATGTGGTGAGCACATATCTGTAAAGCCAGTGCTGGGGATTCAGAGACAGGTTGACTCCCAGGGATCACTGGCCAATCAGACCTAATTGAAGAACCCCAAAGACAAGGTGAACATCCCTTAAAGAAGACACTAGGGTTGACCTCTGGCCTGTGCACACGCATACACATGCAAACACAACCAATGTTCACTGGTTTAAATTAACCATAATTTATTATTCCCTGTCACTCTGTGATTGTGTGAGGAACTGACTTTATTGAGGTGCCCTGGTACAGTCACACCTGAACTGTATGCTTGGCTAGGGGTTGAGCTAGCAAGCTGGACACCTGGGCCCTCACTCAAGGAAGCTAGGTGGTGCTCCCCGACAGAATAGTAGAAATCTTCCATCAAGGACAGCATGAAAGATGAATGACCTCAGAATCATACATCCAGTCTTCATGGACTCTCTAGCCACAGCAAATGATGAGCTAGCCTAGGGCCACAGGATGGCACAACACAACTCTAATCCCTGGGAGAAAAAATGGTAAAATCCACTGCAGACGAGTGTGCAGGGAGGATAGTGTGATTCCCTGAGGGCCATCGCTGCAATGATCAGCCACACTCTCCACTAGTAACACCAAACCACGACGGTGGGGCTGGAGAGAAGCTATCCTCCATTTCCACAGTGTGAGAGTGGCTATCGTAAGGTCCCTGCAATAGAGGTAGTGTTATTAGTTTGGATCTAGAATGTTCCCCCTAAAGTCTGTAAAGCCAGAATGCGGGGCCTAGCAGGGGCCCTTCATGTCATAGATGAAATGCTCTTAAAGGGGACCCTGGGATCTTTCTTCTCTCCCTTTCACTTTTCAGCCATGAAATGAGCAGTCCTGTTCTGCCATGCACCTCGACATTAAGGAATGCTGACTTGCCCAAAGCAACAGCATCAGCAGAAACTAATTAAGCAAAGAGATCAATTATGCAAAGTGGCAATTTATGCAAAGGAATCTCTACAACAGAAGCCAAAGGAAACATTTTCTCTTTGTAAGTTGATCATATTAGGCAAGCAAGCATTGCAATAGTGGTAAGTACCTAACAGCCCACTTCTCTCTGTTCTCTCCTGTTGCAGGATATCTAATCGCACTGTGAACCTTGAGATTGTGTTATTTACTGGGGAAAAAAAAGCTGTTTCTAGTTGTGCACACACCTTTAATCCTTCTGGCTTGAATACAATCACGCCCTTAGTACACAACTTTAATTCCAAACAATGAAGGTAAAGTTAGTTTGTAGAAGGAAGCACCCATGTTTGAATGTGAGTGACAGACAAAGTGACGAATCAGAGAAAGATTTGGATAGAATATACCCAACTCTCAGCAGAAGAGAGAGAAAAGGGAGCTACTTAAGGGGCGGTGGAGAAAGAGAGAGAGAGAGAGAAAGGGGAGGAGGGAGGGAAGGACAAGGAGGAAGCATGTGCTTCCAGTGCCCTAAGCACCTTCCCTACACATTTCTCATTGCACTCTCAGCATGCTGGACTAGACAATTCTTCTAGTTCTGGTGTGGAGGTAATGGTAGCAGTGTGTGTATGTGATTGTGTGTGTGTGATTGTGTGTGTGTGTGTGGCAGGGGTTAGGGAAGATTGCTTTGCATGTTGTAGGGTGTTTAGCAGTGCATTTCTGACATATTGGACTAGACACATATGGTGGTCATGGTGATGTTAGTAGTGTGTGTGTGTGTGTGTGTTTGTGTGTGTGTGGTGGGGATGAGAAGGGGGTAGTTCTGTATGTTATAGAAAGCTTTACAGCATTCTGAATCTATACTGCCAAACTTCCAAGTGTCAAAAACATCTCCATCTTGAAGCCATCCTCAGCACCTATAATTCTACATACACTTCCATTTTCAACAGGACGCTGGCTCCACTCCCGCTCACCATCCTGCCTCCTGTACCACACTTGTCCTCAGACACCAACAATGTCCTTAGAGGTTGCATCCAAGGTGAGAAGAAAAGTCAAAGATTTTTGCAGCTACCAAATGTCAAACTTGAGGAGGACCCAGGGACAAGGAAGAAATAAGACAGAAAAGACCCAGGCCTACGCAAGGCATGGCCACTTACGATAGGGCCAGCCTATCTTAAACTTCTTCATACACAGAAACTATCTGGAGAAACTGAAGATGGAAATTCTGCATCATGTGTATGTGTGGGGATCCAAGAACCTTCTTTGCAACCAGCTGAGTCCAGTGAGGAACAGCTGTAAGGCTAAGATCTGAACCAGACTTCTGGTTATACAGTAAGCTAAGGTCAGTGTATGGTTCCCTAGTCAGCCTACACTTCCGGCCTGATGGATTGACGGGTGGTGACAATCGTGAGGTATTTGCCGGAGCTCCCTTCGAGAACAAAATCACAGTAACAGAAAGAAGTAAATAGTGCAAAGCATAATATGCAAAAGTGAGAACTGGACACGGTGTGCCCATTTCCAAACTGCAATTATGTCCCAAGCTGCAAGGTCAACTCTGGCCAGCTAGGCCGGCTCTACTCAACCTCTAGCATCCCGGCCCATCTGGAGGCGAGGAGAAGCTGCCCAGGCTGGCCTGCTTTGTTGACACCCTGTTTTCTTTCTCTGGAGCAGCACTAATGAATGTTTTCATGAGCATCCTCTTGATAACCAATAATAAAACCTCCTAGCTGTGTTCGCCCTCCTCAGGCTCCCCCTACTTTGGATGATACAGTGATTATTATGTTATGAAACAATTTAGCCCTAATGACAGGAAGCCCTGAAAAATTCATAGTCATTAACAAGCGCTTCATCACGACCTCCCCCTCTGGGGAAAAGAAACGCCTCGGAAGCAAGGACTAAGAGTGCCTAACCACTCACCTTGGATCTTAACAAAGGTAACCACTGAGTGGGGCCACGGACTAAAGAAACATGCTCAATCACCAGACACCATGGCTCAGACCAGCAAAATGGCTCTAGGTGGACCTACCCACAGCTTTGGTCTTGGGGATGTATAGGACAGGACAGCGTCCTGCTGCTGGTACAGAGCTCAGGCCAGCATCAGTGCATCACTAATGCCAGCCAGATAGAGGCTTTATGGTCTGGTGGTCCAAAATAGGAGAAAAGAACAAAGCGGGCCTCAAAGAGGGAGACCTTCTGGACCCTTCAGATACTCTAACAAGCAACTCAAGGGGTTATATAGATGTAGTTTAATTGTTTCTGAGGAACCCTGCCTATTAATTAACCAAGCTTTACTAGTTGACTCCATAGCCTTCTCCATACTCCAAGATCACAGCACTCTTGTGAAGTTGCCTAGCAATCCACAATCCAATATCTCATTCATCTAGCATAAGGCCTTGAACTAAGGTCCTCCTATTTCTAACTGATGGGATTTTTCCCACCTTACTTCTCCCGGGAAAGAGCTATTTGAGCCTCACAGTCAAGATACATGGACAGTTCTTCACAGTAGCTTAGGTCGTGTGGTAGGCTTGCCTGAGGAACCGAGTGGCTGACCTATCAGATCTTCTCCTACAAGAGAGACACATCTCTGGATCGATGAGAAATCTGTGGCGTATGAGACTTAAGTACTATGTCCAGGGTTGTGCTGTTGATGAAGGGTGTCAAGCTCAAGGGCTTCCATGCTCTGTGTACTTTTTATTACAGCCTGCCGTCTCACTGCTGCCTGCCTCTAATGCTAAGCAGACAGACTCACAGACTGACCATCTACCAATGAGCACATGAAAACTGTATTAAAATACTGAGAGTATGTGATGCCTTCTATGGTCCATGGGCAGAGGAAATGGAGGAACTTCTGCTACAGAGTTCAGAGTCATCTGAGCTGCAACTCGGCTAAACCCCACTTCATAACATGATGTGCTTCATCCAGCTCAGTGAAGATACTGGGTGACTCCCTTTAAAGGTTTATAAATGATGTCATCAATCATAAGAACACTCTAAGGGAAAACTTGTTTTTTTCTGGTCAAGAGGTTGAAATCTCTGGCCTGCATGGAGACCTAACCTTTCAATTGGACAGGTCAATGAGCAGCCTATGAGGCCAGCCCTAGGAAGGCAGTCTTACATTAACTTATACTACATAGAATAATGGTCCCTTTACAGAGATAATGGACTTACTATATCTTCTCAGAATTCCAGCCCCTGCCCAGCACAGCAGCTTACAGGGCTGAAGCCCTATGGCTTCTAAAGTCACCCCACTTTTCTGATTCACTCAGAAAAGCACAGACTTTTCCTTTCTGCTTCTTCCCATCTCTGTTCTAAACTCGCTTCCTCTGGTACTTTGGGCTCCTTCACTTTCTCTAAAGCTTGCCTTCCAGCCATGTGGTCGTTTGTCTACCATGTAGCTGGCTGACCTGCATGCCAGCTTAACTCAAGTGGTATGGCCTCTTTGTCCTTCTCCAGATGTGGCTACATATATGCCTATAACCTGAGAGTTATAGTAGTGGAGGCAGGGGGATTGCTGGGATTGTTGGCTACCAGCCTAGCTCCAGATTCAGTGAGGGACCTTGTCTCAAGGGAATAAGGCAAAGAATGATATGCATCCAATGTCCTCTTCTGGTCTTCATGCATGCAGAGGCGTATGTACCCTCACACACAGAGAGAGGGGATTAGAAAGGTGACCTGATTCTAATAAGATCACCTGCTCCAAGATCTGAGGTCATGAGGGCCAGGAGAAAGAATGAGTTGGGAAGAGAATCAAGGGATTGTGAGTTCAAGCAGGCGGTGCATAGGCTTCCCACTATCTCCATCAGGGCATTCACCTCTGAGGCCTCTCATCCAATGGGGCTTAAATACAGCTCTCTGGACAAGGCACGGGGCCAGGTGAGGGAGGGAGGAAGGAAGATGGAACTGTCATGGAGCACAAAGGGAACGCTCCGAAGCACATTCTCTGGCCTGTAGTCCAGGGTGCTCACAGCCCAATGAAAAGAAAGCAGGCTGGGACCCTGTAGCTGTCAACCCATCACTTTTTAGATCTGTGTGTGTGTGGAGCATGCATACATGTGTGTTTAGGGGACGTATGTTGAGGAATTGTGTAGTGATCATTAGACTTAGTCAGTACCTATGCACCTCGATAGACACGGTGTTATATATTAAGGGATGGCAGAGAGGATGATGTTGGACTTGGTCCATACTTAGTATCTTGCTTTGATTCAAAGATCTACTGGACAATCTTGTGCTTGCTTTAAGCCATCCTGCCTGAGACACGCCCACAGCCATAGCCACACAAACCCTACTTACGCAGGCATGCCTACCCCTGAAGTCTGTCCCAGACAGGAGAGGGATATTCCATGCACTGAGGCTAAGCACAGTCAGCAAAGATAATAGTAACCACTCACAAATACTGGCAGGCCATGGTTAGCAACCCATTCAGCTAGGGCACTCTATAATTTTCTAAAATGATGCAGGCAATATAAAATGAAGCCATACAGGCTTTTCCACTTTGGAGAAGGGAAAGTGTTCTCTTCTCTGTTGTGGGTTTGTTTTATTTGCCCCTGTGACCTATACCCTGGGGCAGTGAAGCAGGTATAACAGGTAAGGGAGTTCAGATAGAGGAACCCCAGGGACAGCCACCCAAAGTCCCCAATCTGTACTTACTAAGCTTCCTGTCCTCTGGGCCTGTGGGCCTGAAGTTGGGACTACCTTAGTTCTGAAAAAGAGTACACTTGAGCAGAAAAAAAAAAGAAGTCTTTGTACTTCAAAAATCAAAACGGAATGCCAGAAGCCTTATACACAAGCACTTCAGGCCCAGGAACTGGAGCTGCAGAATGGGGAATGTGGTGGGACAAGCTGACAGAAAAAAGGGGGGTGGGGATTTAGAAGACATG
This sequence comes from Mus caroli, assembly GCF_978045245.1. Taxonomy (NCBI): domain Eukaryota; kingdom Metazoa; phylum Chordata; class Mammalia; order Rodentia; family Muridae; genus Mus; species Mus caroli. The sequence continues at coordinate 112,295,271 of NW_028227262.1, read as the reverse complement.
CCTCAAATTCACTTTAGAAACAGAGGCCTCCTTCCAACAAAGCAGTTCTCCTGTCCTGGGGCAGAAGGAGCTGTCCTCAGGCTCTGCAGACCACAAGGCTTCCCTCCCTGTCCCCTCCTCTGAAGGCCTTAGACCTGAGAGGTTCCCACTCTGGCCTCTGTACACACACCGCAACCCGAAGGAAGAAGGCAACACTGTTAAAAGTTAAAAATAAATAAATAAATAAATAAATAAATAAATAAATAAATAGGGCTGATGAGTCAAACCTCATTACAAGAAAATTCCAACTGTCCCCAATTTGTATGTGGCACTACACTTTACAGATGTCTCTAAATTAAAATAATGATAATATTAATAAGGGACAAGCCTTGGACCTCTTTTCCTTATAATAGGAGTTATGTGTGTGTGTGTGTGTGTGTGGGGGGGGGGTAATGCGTTTCTTGGGTTTGATTTTTACATTGGCAAATGTAATTTGTTTTATTGAAATACAACTAGCAGTAACAGAAACTGTCCCAAGTCTCAAGCCATACATACTTTAGTATATTGTATGTAAGTGTGCTTTTCTTTATACATAAAACAATGTAATAGAATTAATCGGATTATAAAGGCATGGGTAGGTTGTATGTAAGAGAGCAGGGGCACACCAGGATTGGGGGACAGTTAACTCTGAGCACTGGAATGCGGACCCATGTCAGTACACACCTGTCTATACCCCAGAAGGCTTAACACTGAGTGAAGTCTGACATAAACTGCTGACCCTCGTGTGAAGAATGTGCCAGTGCAAACCAACTGTAACACGTGGGTCACTCTGACCTGGATGCTGATCATGAATATAGTTGTCTGGGAAGTTCTTTGTGTTTCTTGTTTAATTTTGCTTTGAACCTCAAAATACTCTTCAAGATTTCTTGTCGCCCTTCATTTACCTATTATTTAAATGTAAATTTTTACAGATATTGTTGGCCTGGTATCATGCACTAGTACAAACAGCTTTTAAACTACACAACTTTTTGCCATTAAAATAAGAAATTATGAATGCAGCCCAACCCATAATGGCTCACAGCAGCTCTTCTTGAATTTGCTGTGGGGAAAATGCACAGCATTTTGAAGACTGTCTACTCTTAGTGTACACACACACACACACACACACACACACCACACACACGAGTTCGTGACTTTCAGGAAAGATTAGCCCATCGGTGATCCCGGCAACAGGGCTCCAGCAGTTTCCTTTAGCAGCACAAACAAGTTCCATTTGCTTTCTGCTTGCGTCATTGACATCTACAGCTGCAAATGACCCCCAAATGTGTGTCTGAGTAATTTCTGATTTAGCCTCAGAGCCTGACCAAAAGCCTTTGCTTCCCCTGTTGGGGTAACAAGAAGATACAGTGATGTTTACCTTCTATGTTCAATGTTTGGAGCTTTTCTGAAGACAGAGAGCCCCCACCCCACTACTCTATCTTCCCAAGACTAGGGCAAGCCAGAGGGTGGAGACAGCAATTGGAAGGAGCAAGGCAGGATTTCTGGTCTCTGGCTTGCTTGCTGACACTTCCAACACCCCTCCCCTCCTCCACATCAGTACCAGAGAGCTAGCAACTCTAGCTAGTTTTTGCAAAGAAATGCTTTTAGAAGTTTAACTTGGACCCCCTCAGCAGGACCATCTCCTTGTAGTAACAGAGAGAGCTCCTAGGATTCTTCTAGAGCAGCAGAGCCTGGGGAGACAGTGGAGGCCTTTTGGGTTATTTTGAGCCTGTGTGTCCTTTTCTTGCTTCTTCTACTTTAGCAAGGAGTTGAATCTGACCTTCATTACTGAAAGCCATTCAAAATCACGATGGAGCTAACAACTCAATGCTAAAGCAATATGGAATCTGCAGTTCTCTTCTCTCCAATTATTAAGGGGAGCCATACAGACTTGGGGAGTATGGAGAGCAGCCATCTTCATGGCCAGCCCCTTCTTCTTCCTTTCTCTCCTTTCATGGCAAAGTTCAGATGAATCACCTCCACCATTAGATGGGAGTGTTGGCAACACAGAGGGGCCCCATGCCTGGTCTGTCCTAGGTACCAGAGCCTAGGAAATCTACATTCTTAACTCTTCCACAATTAGCAAACAGTCTCCAATACAGCTTAGTCTAAACTCAACTCACCCATAGGTGGAGTTAAATGGATTTAAATGTCTGATTTACCATCTTCTAGCTAAATTCTCTCAAGTGTCTCTTCCTGGATGTTGTTTGGTGCCTTGTTGATATTCCTTCCTGTATTCTTTAGTTTGCAATTTTTAGCCCCTTTATATTTTCATGATATAAGTAAATAGGGAGAGGGTTTTGGTCAATCTCTTCTAGAAATATCTATACACACACACACACTACAGCTTTTAGGTTCCTTCTACTCTTTAACAGACAGTACACCCACACATCTCCACCCCCAGCTCCCATCTATTACCAACCTTTGGGCTTTGCCCCAACATTCCAGGGTATTCCTGATATCCTTCAGTGAAGACACAGTTAAGATACTTGTTCTCACTATCTTGAGTCCACTTTAAGTGACTAACATCTGCCACTCCTGAACACTTGTGTATGATAACACAGCCTGGAAGTCAGAGACCAGTGATAGCGACAGAAACTCTGAAAACTGTGTGTGCCAGTCTGATCATTCCAACCCGAGAGAAATAGAGGCCAAAAGTGGTACATGAGTCAGAGTCAAGGCTAGCCCAAACACGAGGTTCGACAAACGACTGCAGAGGCTCGAGAAACAATTCCACCCACCCCCATGCCCCCTGCCACTCTGGAATCTTTACAGCTTTGCAATGCAATCTGACCTTTAACTCAAGACCTAATGCCAAAGGTGCCAGGTATGAAAAGGTAAAGGAGTCATGGAGTTTGTACATTCCACAGACTCTGTTTGATTTATGAGCCAACTATGTCAGAGGGTGGGGATGTTTCAGACGTACTAGGCACCATGTCTTGTTTAAGTGTATGAGGAGTAGCTCACTGCCAGAGGCAGCTCCGTCACCGTAGATAAGAGCACCAAGAATTCCACAGCTCTGGCGTTCATCCATGCAGTCTCTTGGTCCATTAGACTCTATGCATATGCGACCCCTCCCTCTGGAATGATGGCAGCTACCACACATCAGGGGACCTTAGCCTCATGAAGCCATGTTTCCCTCACTGGACTCACGGATATGCTTGTGGGTTCTCCATCGGCAATTGGGAATAACTGAGAACTGAAGCTGAAAATTATTCAAAACAAGCAAATGACCCAAGCAACCACTTCTGTACCGAGCATTCACAGACTTCTTTTCTTGCCATTATTACCTAAACAACATGATGGACATCTATTTACATACCATTATTCTGTAAGTTACTTAGAGATAATTTAAAGTATATAAGACAATGTGTGTAGATTTATGCAAATATTGAGGCGTTGTGCAAAAGACTTGAGTGTCTACAGATTTTGGTGATCTCAGAGGCCATCTGATACTAGTCCTCCCTTAGGTCATGAGAGATGGCTGTATGTTAAGTCAGCTCTGCTATCCTTAGCATCCAATCTTGGCCAAGTCACTGGTACTTTCTATCTCATCCAAAAATCAGAAATAAAATCTGCCTTTCAGACTTCTAGAGACAACAAATTCAACACACACATGTTGTAGGCATGCCATTGAACTTCTGCTCTTCCTGACTCTACCTCCCAAGTGCTGGGATTATAGATATGCATGCATGGGTACCCCCCCCCCACCCACACACACATGCACAGAGTTTATGCAGTGGTCAGACCTACCACTTGTGCATATCAACCCACGGCTTTGTGCATTCGAGGCAAGTGCTGTACCAACTTGCTACATCCCTGGCTGTCAGTCTATCAATTTATAATGGATATATTTGCTTTTCCCCTTTCTGCAAAAGGCCCACATCTCGTCTCTCTAGCCATTTCTCTCTTTCCCTATGATTGCTTCTCCATCAATCAAATTTAATCATGCCCATTGTATTCCTCGGTGCTCTTCAAGCCAGGAATTATAATGTTATGCAACCCTCCCACCCATGCTTTAAAATAATGTTTCCCTGTATTTTTACCATATGTATGTACAGCTGTGTGGGTGTTTTGCCTTTCACGTATGTCTATGCATCACATATATGCAGTGGTTCCTAGAGGCCAGAAGAGGGCCTCGGATTTCCCTGGGGCTGAAGTTACAGATGGTTGTGAGTTTCCCTGTAGATGCTGGAAATCAAATCTGGGTCCCCTGGAAGAGTGGGCAGTGCTTCTAACTGCTGAACCATCTCTCCAAACTTTTATGAGGGAACTGGCCAGAGCTAAGCAGCACTGCCAAATTCCTGCTTGGGTGAATCTGCAGACCCAAAAAACCTCAGATGACCTGAAGTAACCATTAAGAAGCCTGAGATCTATATCCCCACCCACTGGTTTACTGGGAACCCATGACATAGCCCAGCACAAAAGGACTGAACTACAACAGCTTGGTAGAAAGCGTAGTGGTCACACCAAAAGGATTTTTTAAAAAAATGTGATTCTAAGCAGCAAAGGTCACATTCATCTCTTTCTAAGAAAGGACATAAATGGAATCTTGTGATCTTAGTAGGTTGTTCTAAGAACAACCAAATCAAAAATGTTCTATAGAGGCTGTCTGGGACACATGTAAGCGTGACATGTTAAAACTTGTTACCAAACAGCTTCCTTGAGACCCTTGCCAGCCGCTCCTGTGGAAGACAACCTAAGGTACTGTTTCTGTGTATTGCTCATGGCTGAACAATGATGGAGAGCCGCTCACGGCAGCATGGTCAGAGAGCTGCCTGCGGTTCTGGACACATTCTTCTCCCCCATCCATGCAGCCAACGGCTTTAAGAAGCACATGTGGCTTCAATGGGGCCACGATGCAACGCCTTGGTGGGAACGCAGGGAATATTTTAGCAAGGAAGTCGGCAAAGCTTCACTAATAAATTATGAGAAGTCTGCCCGTGTACTGGGAAGAAGGCTCCATTTGGAATGTAAGGCCTTTGGTTTTAGACAAATTGTCACTACGTGCTTCTGTGACCCTAGATGAGTCTTTGAAACTTTCTAGGTCTCTTTTCTCAGATTATAAGGTAAGGGTGGAGCTGCTCTCTCACGCCCTTGACCTTCAGAAGGTGGTCACGATGTGGTTGGCCTCAGTGTCCCCTTGCACCTAAGGGAATACATAGCCTGAAAACAAATCTTAAGCCTGAGTCAGTCTTCCCTGCAAATCCCTCTCCTCGGTCTTTTCTGGGATTCTTGGCAAAGAATTTGCTTCCCTGAGGACAGCTGAGCTAACAGCTGGACAGTAGTGGCTGATTTCCATAATTCCCACAGCTGGCCTTAGAGACGAACAGCCGGAAAGGCGTTTATCAACAAAACTAAACCACGACTCAACTTTTACAGGTCAAGTGTGGGTGGAGACTCGAAAGCCCCGTACTGCTTCTCCCTGACCTACAGTCCCATACGTGGAACGTGATCTTCCTAGCCTTGGCTCGGACGAACTGCAGCAGGAAAAAGAGAGGCAAGGCAACTTCCAGGACAGCTCAGGGCCATGGTTTCATGTTTTCTGCACCACTCCTCAGGAGAAACCAAATGATTCTGAAGTTACTGGAGTACTCAACCAGGCCACTCTGCGAGTCCCCCACCTCAGGTCTAGTCTACACACAATAAAACCTCTGAGCATGAAATGCTATCAGAGTCCCCTTTCTCATCAAGATGCCAACCAAAAGTATCACCACATGTATAGTCCAAAAAGTCAAAAAGTAACTGTTAAAATGGAGATCCCTGGGCCAGGGGTAGTGCTCAGCTGGCAGAGTCCTGGGTTTAATCTCCAGCACCACATGAAACTGTGTAGCACATACTTGTAACCGTAGCATCCAGGAGGCAGAGGCAGGGGGATTAAAAAAATCCAAGGTCATCCTTCCCTAAACAGCAACTTTGAGGCAAGCCTAGGGTGCATGGGACCACATCTAAAATAACAATAATAATAATAATAAATGAAAAATGGAGACTCAGCTGGACGGATGTGTGAGCTGATGACACCATGCCTGCCTTGCCTGACGCCCCACTAGAATCCACAAGCCACATTCCTTGAGACCTCCCCTTCTCATTGGCAAAGTCAGGCTTTCTAAGTAAGCTTTAAAGAGGTGCTACCACGATCTTCTGCTCACCTCTTTCTAAACAGCTTTCTGTCCCAGCAGCCTATTCAGAAGGAAACAAGAAAGACAAACCCCCAGTTCATCGAACTGTATACAGAGTCTGTGTGTGGAAAACCAAAGTGCAGCTGGACCACCCGGCCACCTCGTGATGTCTGCCATGCATGGTCAAGTTGGGAGACTGTGGTAGTGTTAATACTCCTGGATTCAACAAAGTGGTTTGTTTATTGGGGCTGCTAACTCACAAAAGAAGCATTTAAAAACTCTGTAAGGAAACTTGGGAACTGAGCAGGGTGCTGGGGGGGGGTGAAGGGGGTAGGCAAAAAAAATATGCAACAGCAGTGTAGCCTTTGCAAGCAGCAAACAGGCTGCACCAGCGAGCTTTGAGTACTGGACTAACACACAGGATCTCAGTCACCAAGATGGGTCTCCTAATGGAGTGAATCACTCTGCACTACGACCAACCTCTTGTGTGAAACCAAAAGTGGCCCAGATAAGACTTCTTAAATAACTAAAAGGGCATCTAAGTAACTGTTTAAAATGCTGTGGCAGAAATCCATTGGCTAAAGTATTTTCAAATGCCTTCACACATATATGCATTGAGAAACATGAATTCCCTGTGGCTTCTCAATGATAAAAGAACAAGTGCCTATAACAAAGCTGGGACGTGGGATATACAAGAGGACAGTAGCTACAGAGAGAATCAGATGTGTGATTTTCCTGCCCTATATTTTCTGCAACAGAAACTTTCAAACTTGTGATAGCAGAGAAAAACCAAACCAACCAAACAAATCAAACAAAAAACAAAAACAAACAAACAACCCCCCCCAAAAAACAACCAACCAATCCCCCCCCAAAAAAACACAAAAAACTCCACACACACCCTACACGTTTTCCTGCCTTGAAAGGCAGACTCCATTTAAAAGAATTAAGTGAAACCTGGTTTAAATAGACCTCAGGGAACAAAGAACAGTGAGGATACCTGACTAGAAGCAACGGTTTTCTGTCCAGAGGGTGGATATTGGATATTCCATCCTTGTTAAATAAGTAAATAAATAGCCCCCTGGGGGCCATGGGCTTAAAACACAGCCAGTCTGCAGAGCACTAATGCCCCAAGTCACTGAGCACATCTACTCTGACAGGCTGTTAAGTGGACAGAAATTCCCCCCTCAAGTTTCTCCCCCACATTAGTAGCAATTAAGACTCATACCCTCTGAGCAGTTCTGGTGAGAGTACAGGCTCCATTTGGCAGGACCCAGGACCCTGCCTCCACAGCTCCTTACCAAGCAGGCTCTACCAGGGTGCCAGCATCTCTCTACTATGGACTCTCTTGTGTAAATCCAAGTCTCCACTCATGGTAATCTGTGCTATTGAACTAAAAATACCTAAAAGAAAAATTCTAAAAGAAAAATTCTTGATCCTACAGTCCAAATACCCACCCCATTACTGCCAACGAAGGCACCAGACAGACCCTGTCCACTCACTTTCTCTCGCCTGCTGTAGCGGGCCCAATTCTAAGCAGACCCCCAACTCCCTGCCCCCCTGTTCTACATTCTCTATGTAGTTAGCCCCTTTTCCAGTGTGTAACCTCTGCAATAAAGAGTAGGGCAGAGACGGTGAGGTTGATATGAGGGTGATTTTATAGATGTAATTAAGGTTCTAACTCATTGGCTAGTTCATTAAATAGGAGACAACCCTGCCTAGGTGTGCTGGCTACTTTTATGTCAACTTGATACAAGCCAGAGTCATCTGAAAGAGAGGGAACCTCAATTGAGAGAATGCTTCCATAAGATCTAGCTGTAGTGCATTTTCTTAGAGAACCCAGTCCATCGTGAGTGATGCTATCCTTTGGTTTTATAAGAAAACAGGCTGAGTAAGCCAGTAAGCAGAACCCCTCTACGACCTCTGTATCAGCTCCTACCTCCAGGTTCCTGCCCTGCTTGATTGAGTTCCTGTCCTGACTTCCTTCAGTGATGGACTACAACGCGGAAGGAAGTGCAAGCAAATAAACCCTCTTCCCCTCAGCTTGCTTTTGGTCACTGTGTTTCACCACAGTGATAATAATCCTAACTAGGACACCAGCACTGTCCTAACCAGGAGATCTTTAAAAAAATCAATCAATCAATCAATCTCCAAGTAGAGAAACTTCCCTCCTGCTGGTCTGGAAAAGGCCCAAAGATATACCCAGCTTACAACTGATTCGTGAACCCAAAGAAGGGACTCTACAGAGGCTGAGGCTCCAGCTGCCACCCGACTGAAAGGTGGTAAGAGGTGGAAAAAGAGGTAGCTAGGCCATAACATCTGCCCATAGGAAACAAGACAAAATAAACATGGTTTTTCTAATTGCTATGTTTGTGGTACTTTGTAGTAATACTAAAGACAAAACCACCCCACAACTGAATTATCCCACAACCTCATGTGTTGGATCTCTCCTGCATAATGTGCTAGCATTGTGGAGATGGGTCCTTCAGGAGCTTGTCAGGTTTAGATGATGTCATAAGGGAAGGGCCCTCAGGATAGGACAAGTTCTCTCCTGCAAAGAAGCAGAAGAGATGCCTCCAAAATACTTACTACACAGGTGTGAAGATCTGAATTTCAATACCCCAAACCAATGTCAAAAAAGCTGGGTGTGGCAGTTGCTTGTAATGCCAGCCCTGGAGAGTCGGGGACATAGGGGTGTCTGGAGCTCCTCCAGCATCCAGCTTAGCCTAACGGGCAAGCTCCAGCACAGCAAAGATAATCTATCTTTAACAAGATAGATTAACAAGAAACATGGTGGACAGCACCCAAGGAACAATCAAGACTGACCTCGGGCTTCCACACACACATGCATACAGCATGCACCCTCCTCCCTCCCACTCCATCCATCCCTTTCTCTTCTCTGTCTCCTCTTTCTCTTCTTTCTTCTCTGCCTCCCTCTCTCCCCTTCCCTCCCTATCTCTCTTATTCCCTTCTTTCCTTTCTCCTTAAATTTCCTCTATTGTATATCTCTTACATTATTAAATTTCTTCTTCCATTTTGTAGCTTTCCTTTATTTATACAGTGGGGAAGGGGTGAGCAGGCCCACCCTGGAGCACATGCAGAGGGTCTGCTTTCCAGAGCTGGATCTTTCCTTCCAGCATGTGAAAGAAACCCTGCGACCAGACTCCAATCGTCAAGCTTTGTGGCAAGTGCTTTTACCTGCTGAGTCATCTTTCTGATCCCTTTCCTTTCCCTCTCTGAGAACACGCTTAGTAGCTATGAGCCAGGAACCGAGCCCTCAACCAAATCCAACTACTCAGGCTTCCTGACAGGTCTACCCAGCCTACACATCTGTAAGAAAGCCCTGCACTGAAGTCACCCAGGCTATGGGGCTTTGCTGCACACAGTATCTCAGGCAGACCAACACATGAAACAACAGAAAAATCACACACCCGTCATTGGGCCTCATGTCTATGGTCTCCTGCCCCGTGTGAAAAGTCAGGCCTCCCCCTTCTGCATTTGTCTCCTGAACCTGAGGTCTGCCTCTCATCCTGTCACTTACCGCTCTGAGAAGTCTAACTACAAAAGAAGTCTGGCTGGAATTTCACCTCTGGCAAGCCTGCTGCTCTGCCCTGGCGTATATCTGGGGCTATAGGAGCGTGTCAGAGAAGGGGAGTGCATCTTTTTCCTAATGGTCCAGGGCAGCAAGAAGTTGATTTCCTTTGAGAGAAACATTCGCAAAGAAAACTGAAGAAAGGAGGAGGGGTTTTTGATATGCACAAAGGAGACATATTTGCTTAAGACATTTTGTATTCTACCTTAAGACTGGTCACAGCGCAGCTTGACTGCTGATGCCTCTGGAAGACTCATTTCCACATCCTCTTCCTCTCTCTGCCTGTCTGTGCAAGTTGACCGTGCACCAGTCTCCCTCCAGCTGGTTTGAGCTAGCTCTGTGACCAGCTCTGTAACCTGGCACTTCCTCCATGTAACTTCCCTTCCAGGTCCACCTACTCTGGTGCCTGGATCCATGTAGGAACAAGATCTCCATGTGACCTCAACGAAGCCTCTTCTACACCCAATCCCAGGCACCTTTCAAGACCACACTTGCTTTCCTCACTGGCTTGAGGCCTCCGTGGTATCTCACTATGTTCTCCAGCCTCTTTGTCTTCAATACAGAGAAGACAAATTCAGTATGTGTTGGGTAAATTAGACTAAGTTCTAGATATACAGAGAAACTGTCTTATAGCTTGGGGCCTGCCAGGACACTTAAAAAATCATTTATCCACTATAGAGGCTGGTACTATATTCTGCCCAAATTCCATTCAGGATCCAATTAATTTTCTTCAGCTCGTGTCCAAGCTTCAGGCTTGATTGATAATAGCCAGAGAAAGACTGTGGTGGGAACAAAAGTTACCTATGACTTCTCTATTCTCCAACTCTCTAACTCTTTAAGGCTAAAATAAAATAGATGTGTTACAGTTTTGGTGTCCCTACTTGGCTCCCGCTAGCAGATACCTGTTTCGACGACCAGAAGGAGACAGAATGTTAGTTAGCCTTAATCAATACAAGTATTAAACCTTCAGAATGCTTTCTTGGCTGTTTAAAAGTGTGCTTGGCTCAACACATGGGTTTTCTAGTTTGAATCTTTCTACTGAATTGATTATGACAGCATGAATGCTAGTGAACTGCTGAAAAGTAGCTTTATTACAATAACTTCTCATCCCGTCCATTGCTTTAGACTACCCGATCCTAGGTGTGTGCTCCGTGCATCGCATTGTCTTTGTTCTGTGGTATACACAAAACAACAGATGGTCATTAGAGAAATTACAGCAATCAGAACAAACATGGGACATTGCATATGTCTACATAAGTGTGAAATATAACAGGACAAACAAATATAATGGGAGATGTGGTAGGACTGTCACATAACATGGAAAAGAGACCCAATCAAGTCCATAAAAATTCCCTTTCCTCCCCATAGCTGAACAATGAGTCAGCTCACCTCAGGGTCCAGAGACCATCAAGGACCCAGGTTATCTCAAAAGTCAAGCCAACACAAACAAATGTCAATTTCTCTCCTCCAGATATCAGCTATCAAAGTTCAGCGAGACAGAACCACTTAGCATGAGACGGTGACCTGTGGTCTTTGCCATTGTCAGGCTGACCTTATGACGCTCTCTGGTAGCTGGTTCCACCTGCTAACTTCACATAGAGTCTTTTAAAAGACTCTCATGGGTTGAGAATGAAGCTCAGTAACAGAGAACTTACCTAGCATACCCATGGCCCTGGGCCCAATCCACAGTATGATAAATAGAGTTTTAAAATCAAATATAAATTCTGTAAAATGTCCTTATTAGGTATAAAGAACCATATAGTATCATGTAATTGCAAAATTATCATAAAAGGGGGAATCTTTATGTCCCTTGTCGAGTACCTCCAAGACTTGGCTATTAGTCGGGATCCTGTGGTTCAAGCCATTCCTGGTACTGTACTTTTCCCTTGATGTAACAGGTACCACACTAGACCAGTAGCTGCCCATCCCTTTCATATTTGTCTGTCATACCAAGTGAGTGTTCCTGAGCCCCTTAGTCAACAGGGGACACAAAAAACCTGGCAACACCTCCCTCAAGATTAGAGGGGAAAAAGAACCTAAGGGAATCTTCCTGTGTGTGTACTATAGAACATTTGTGTTTAAAAGGAAGAAAGTAAATAGTGACATCAGGCTAAGGTGTTTACTGATGCAGAAGCCAGGGTACACGGACGATGTGATAACGGTTCGATTGGGAGTGATCCTCTCCAGGCAGAGCAGCTGGGAGACAAAGGTCGCTGTCTACAGGATGATTCATTCATTTTATCTAGAAAGCCACCGAAGAGCTAGCTGTCCACCAAGACCTAGCCACAGAGGCATAACGAGGAAAATAGCTAAATATATTATTTTAATAAATCTTCACAACAGACTTATGAGTTAGTCAGTTTACCAATGAGAAAGTGTGAGCCCAGAAAAGATCTACAATGGGCCCAAAATTGTGCAGCTCAGAAAGGGGCAGAGACGGAAAATGAGCATCTATTTCCCTGAGTATAAGAACCACGTTCTCCCACAAGAGCATCCTTCCATGAAAAGTTAGAGTCCACAGCTAATTCATCCTTCATGCTGAAGGCACGGATGCAGCATGAACATCATGAGCACGTACAATTTTGAAATAAGTAGATAGAGAACCATGTCTGTCTGTGTCGAGTGGGCAACATGAGCTACGATTTTCATGTATATCTATTCTTACCAAATGATAGTGAGCAGAGAAAGGGTCAAGACTCACTATCCAGGACGGTGGGCAAAATACTTGCCAATTATTTTAGGTAGAGGTAGGTATGATTCCAGTCAGCTTATAGCTGCATCATTTTCTGGGCACAGTCCACAACACATGATGAAGCCCCCTCCTAAGTGAAAGGCAAATGACTGCCCTCAACCTTTCTAAGACATATGAGGCTGTTTCTCACCTACCTCAGCCTTTTCAGCTACCTCCTCCTAGGGCTTTCAAGACTTGGCTCTGTGAATAGAGCGCCATTCACGGCAGGCCACTTACCATACTGTCAACCACGTACCACCAGTCAGGAGGACAGTGGGATACTCTGTACTACCCAGAGACTCCGTATTTGTGACTCATTTGCTTGCCAGGGTTTACTTGCCACCCCCCAAATCAGTGGGAGTCTCTTGCGAGTCTGTGCAAAGCACGGAAAACAGCGGTCACTGCTGCTCAGGCTCCGGGTGCCAGCTGCCTGACTCCATCCTCACACCGGAAACCGTGTCCTCTGCGGGGTCTGTTCAGTGTCGTGTTTACACATCTGTGCACTGTTGATGAGTCAGTCTGCTGTTTGAAGCAGCTCCAGGCACAGTTGTGAGGTGCTTTTGCTCCCCAAAGCAAGATGATGATGTGCCTTATAGAAACCATCCTCAGGCTAGATAAGTGCCATCCAAACAAGGTATGGCGCTCTGGGCCGTAGTCCAGTGTAAACAAGCCAGCAGAACCCATTGAATGAGGTGTCTCTAAACAGATGCACACACTATTAAGACTATGTATCAACTGGCTGATAAAAATGCTGGCATGAGAGGCTTATGAGAATCTTCACATTTCTCTCCTCTGCTATTAGATAGTTCAATGACTTTGTGGGACGTAACCACTGCAAATAGCAAGAAGCCATTACGGGGAAAATCTACATATCCTTATTGTCATTTCTGTGACTAATACCCTGCTAGGCGTCCCCCCCCAAAGGCAATTAAGACCATCTGGGAAACTTGGACATAGTTTGTTGTCTAAGCCCTGCACGTCCTCTGCGTCTGGATTTCTATCTCCTCCACGATGCACCTCCTTCCCCATCTCCTGGCTGTTGATTCCAAAGCCCTCCCAGGCCCCCAGCAGCCCATATCAAAAGCCAGCTCCAGAAGTCGGTGCCTATGCCTACCCTGGGGTCACAAAACTGTTTTATCATCCACATTTGCTCTTGTCATTATCTAAAATTAACATTTATCTGTTCTGGACTTTATTATCTGACTCCTACTTTGTTGACTGTTTGACAGTGACCCTACCCCACCTATAAGGGAAATTCTGTGAGTAGGAGGTGCTCAGTCAATATTTGCTGACTTTACCAACACTATCGTTTCCTGGCATCTCTTTCTCCTTTGACCCCAGGTCCGGCCACAATCATTTAGTTCCCTGCCCAGGAGTTTAAGAATCCTTGAATCATTTAATAAGAACTTTGAGAGTGTGCCCATTGATGCCTCTTGACTCCATCATGATTTGCTTCCTGGGAAGTAGCAGAATTCAGGGTTAGGGAGTTTGTCCCTCTAAGTCACTGTAACTGCTTTTAAAAGAGGATCAGCTCCTAGTGTTGCTCTGCTGAAAACCTGTGTATCACTGGGCTGATTAATGGCCACTCCATATAACACATTCCCACATCATGACCAACTTGGGGCACCGCCTTCTCTGTCACACACACTCAAGCCTGGCTGAGCTCCAAGTAGCTGGCAGATGAATAATGGTGTCTGAAATTTTTCTGTTGGTTTTGCTAATGTTCTTTAAAAAGGGCCAGCAATTTACAACACAGAGTCTTCATGGAGGGAAGTTGCGGAGGAGGAAGGTTTGGGTCATCTATGACCATCCTGGATTGTTGACTACAGGCACATGGAGGTAACCCCATGTATGGGGTTCTGGTTTGCCTTCCATGTACCTTAATGCCAGGATATTTACAGTGATCTATTTATAACACCAATCTTAATCAGAATGCACCTGTGATAGAAAGAAAGAATGGAAGAAAGGAAGGAAAGAAGGAGGGAAAAAAAGGAAAAGTCTTTACCCAAGCCTGTCTTCACATGGTGTCTAGGCAACTGTTGATGCAAACTAGCTCACAAACAGCAGGCAGCCAGACAACCAAGTAAAGGAGAGGACTTCACGGCTAGTCAGACAAAGAGGACCTTTGCAGAGTGGAAAAACATCAAGACTTTCACACCAGCCAGAGATATCACACAGACATGCAACCTCGTCAGGAGGAAAACCAGAGGGCTCTGTGTGTGTGTGTGTGTGTGTGTGTGTGTGTGTGTGTGTGCGCGCGCGCGCGCGCGCGCATGCAGTGCAGGCTTAAAGAATAAACAAAGCTGTTCTGGTGAGTCACAGGGTAAAAAACTCTTCACTCTTCATGGAGAGAAGATCCCATCCAAGAGGCCCCTGCTGGGGTTCTGCTATTTTCAGCCTCCACAGAATAACCAGAGTTCTACCCTTTGACCCTGAGGTGCTAGACAGTATCTATTATATTTACATAGAAAGGATAAGCAAGATGATGGTTGAAATCCATCCACAGTGTTGAATGATTCTAGGAGGTGGAGTGTAGTAGCACTTAGTGACATCATGTCCCAATTGTGTATTATTTTTCCTAAAGAGAAAAGGTTACACAGTGCTCAGGATATAACTGGCAGATCACAGATACCCTTCCGGCCTGCAAAGTCAACAGCTGCCCAGCAGAGGTGGAAGCAGCAGCAGCTGCAGGCAGGGGTCATCTCTCAAGAGCCTGCCCTCCCTGAAAGGTCTTCAGCTCACTGCTTTCAGGAAACTTTCAGCAGGTGGGAAGGTTTTATTCAGGAGCAGCCAGGAGCAGCAGGCAGGTTGCTACTTTCCCTCAGGCACCTCGTGCTTACATCCAAACATTGGAGGAGCACCCCTGGTTTTAAAATGGATCATTTAGTGTGGAGTGCTTATAACTCAGCAGTCAAGAACTTGTCCAGAATACGTTAGATTTTAGATCCCCAGAACCATAGAAGAAACAGAGGGAGAAGGAGGGGGGGGAGAGGAAGACAGAAACAGAGACACAGACACAGAGGGCACAGAGACACAGAGACATCAGAGAGAGGGAGAGAGACGGAGAGAAAGAGAGAGTTTTCTCAAAACAGATTGTTTTATTTGGCCAAGCTCTGTAGGTCTCTCATGGGTGAATGTTATTCTTAAAACTGAGAAAGGAATCTGGAATGTCTCTGCCTTCTTTGGCCATGCGTGAGGAGAAAGGCGAGAAGTCTGGAAAGCAGGGTGATCGATTGCCCCCGTTTGCCCTCTACTTTCCTGGTATACCCACAGTCCCAGACACCCAGGCACAGTCCTGTAGCCTACAGAGGAGGAGAGGAAAAGCTGCAGATTTCCTCCACACTGTCACTTGGCACTCCTGTGTCAGCAGAACTCAGCTGCAGGACGCTCTGCTCCAGGGGGACCCTGCTCTGCCATGCAGTCTCACCCGACCCCTCTACAGGAACCAGGGAGGCTGGGATCTTAGTGAGCATTAAACAGAATTCTCCAACTTTCTGGTCCTCCCACATACCTTTTTGAGACTTTTCATGTATCCCAGGCTGGCCCTTAAACTTCCTATGCAGCCTGAGGCAACCTCGAATTTCTGTTCGTTCTGCCTCTATCTCCCAAATTCTGGGACAGGGTTGTATCCTCACGCCTAGTTTTGTATGTGGTACTGGGATCAAACCCGGGGTCTCTTGTCTGCTAGAGAGACACCGTAACTGAAGTGCATACCTACTCCCTTTAAACACCCTTGAAAGATACATAGTCAATGGCTGTGATCAACCAATATTCCCCTGACCTTTCAGATTCCCACCTGCCTTTCTGTAAGTGGTTTAACACACACTCACTCGACACTATGTAGAAATTCTTGCTCCTTTTCCACTCTTGTGGTATACAGAGCCATCACATAGTTGAAGGAAGAGCATATGTTCACCGACATTTGATAGAACCAGCTCTGGCTACTGGAGGGAAATGTCACTAGGTAAGAACAGTCTCAATGACCATGCTGGGATTAACTCTTTAGTCCAACCTCCTCATCTCCCCATGAGCCCCGCCAGCCAAACAAACATGTCCAAATTACTCAGTGCCTTAGAAATATGTGTGAGGGGACTTGGCCTTCTCATTTCCAACTGGGATTAAAATCCATGCATTTTAATACTTAGGAAATTATTTAAAGTTTCCAGGACAGAAGATTATCCACAGGAAGTGGTGAAAGTGGGGAGATTAAGTTAAAAGATGGCAATTGGAAGTAAACACAATCTTAGTACAGTATGGTTTCGATATCTGAATCTTTGTTTTCATTATAAAACATCTTCAAGTAACTGATCGTCTGGTTTACTTGCGACATTTTCCATGGGCAGCATCTGGCTGTCACTCCAACTACCACTTCGTGTGTGTGTGTGTGTGTGTGTGTGTGTGTGTGTGTGTGTATGTGTTTCATCCCCATCCCTCCTGACGTGAAGATTCTCATGTTTGTCTCTGTTTCTTCCCATCCCCCACTGTGCTCCAGTCTAGTGTGATGGAGAGATTTGGAGGTCACCAAACCTCCCTGCCGTGGACACACTGTGGAATGATTTTGTTCCTTTCATCTCCTGCAAAACTTCTCTGACTTTCACAACACAGCCTTTTCCCACTCACAATGCTGTGCACCCAATGTACCTTTCTTCCTTCTCCTCCTTATCCTTCTCCTTCTGCCTCCTCCTCCTTCAGTTATTTGTGCATTTCTGCGCATCTTCCCCTCTTCATATGTGTGGCCACTGATCATGTTACCCATAGGTTTATCATGGGAAAGCCTTAGGTTACAGTGCTAGCCAGGCAGAAGGCAAACAAACGCTTAATAAATTAATGAATGGCATGACCCTATTGTTTTCCTTGTCCTTGTTGCCACATCCTGGCCACCCGCAGAGCTGCCTGGTTCTATAACCCCAGGGCCACCTTTCATGCTATAATCTCCATTCAGGCTTGACTTCTTCCCATGGGTGTGTATATGGGGGTGGGGGTGGGGCAAGGGGAGGTCATTTCTGACTCAAACCAGACCAGTGTAATGAACCTTTAAACTCAAGGGAATGTGTATTTTCTTTTTTATTTTAAGAAAAGATTGCCCGGGCATGGTAGTACATGCCGTTAATCCCAGCACTCAGAAGGCAGGAGCCAGCAGTTTCTGAGTTCGAAGCCAGCCGGGTCTACAAAGTGAGTCCAGGATGAAAAAAAGAAAAAGAAAAAGAAAAAGAAAAAGAAAAAGAAAAAGAAAAAGAAAAAGAAAAAGAAAAAGAAAAAGAAAAAGAAAGAAGGGAGGGAGGGAGGGAGGGAGGGAGGGAGGGAGGGAGGGAGGAAGGAAGGAAAGAAAGAAAGAAAGAAAGAAAGAAAGAAAGAAAGAAAGAAAGAAAGAAAGAAAGAAAGAAAGAAAGAAAGAAAGAAAAGGAAGAAAAGAAAATGAAAAAGAAAACTATTTTGGAAACCCCAGTAACTTCTACTTCCTCCATTTCAATTCACCCATTTCGTAAGTTTTCATCAAAGAACATACATACATGGAAGAAAGCTGGGGACATATGACAAGTGGGTGACATTTATCGCTGCCCCATGCCAAAGCATAAATAGAACAGTAAGCAAAAACACATCAGATGAACTTGTGCTTTAACTCTTTGTTTGTGACTTAGGGTATTTGATCCTGAGGAAGAAGCAGCCACACAACGAGACTTCTTACTCCCAGAGTCTGCTGTACTTGGTACCCTGAAGCCCTGAGGAGCCATTAAACCATGTCAGTCCCTGTGTACTTGTTTTCTATAGATTTTCCCTAAAAGCACCATCCCAAGCCCCAGTGGTCCCTAAGAGAAGCAGATACCCCTGCTTGCCTGTTCAAGTACCTGCAGGGACACGTAGAGCAAACAAAGTTATGTTTGTGAGCCAGGAGGTAACTAACCATTCCCTGAGAACGTGGAAGAGCAAAGATACGAGTAACAAACAGACACTGTCTGTGATGGTGTATCATTGAGTCTCACCCTTCCTAATACCGAGACCCTTTAACACAGTTCCTCACGTTGTGGTGACCCCCAACCATAAAATTATTTTCAGTGTTACCTCATAATTGTAATTTTGTACTGCTATAAATCATAATATAAATGTGTGATATTTCTGATGGTCTTAGGTGACCTGTGAAGGGGTCATTGGAATCCCCAAAGGGGTCAAGACCCACAGGTTGAGGACTGCTGGTTTATACTGGCTGTCAATATTCACCCCAGGGCTAGAATCTAGAATCACCTAAGAGATAGGCTTCTAAACATGCGTATAAGGGGTTTTCTAGACTCAGTTCCTGAGGAAGGAAGAGCCACCTTCACTGTGGGCAGCACTGTTTCCCAGGCTGGAGTCCTGCTCTGAATGAAAAGGAGAAAGCCAGCCGAGAACTGGTGTTTACTGTTCCCTGCTTCCTGACTGGACCCAGTGAGAATCACCACACCCTGTTTCCTCCAAAGAACCAGAAAATTAATTCTTAGCTACTTCAAGCCAACCCGAAGACTTAAAACCATCTGATGGATAAAAAGAGCTTAAATTCAAGGGAGTTCAATTATGTGCCCAGCATCTACCACAATGCACGGTCACTATCCCAAGAGATCCAGCAGTTCAAATGAAGCCTGTTTACTCATGCAAATAAATCTCCCGCATCAAAGACAGTGACCAAGCTGCTCCTGAGCCAGAGACCCTTGGCAGCCTCCAGAGAGGTCACCCAACAGCTGACCTCTCAACTCTTCTGGCCACCGTGCAAGAACACAGAAGTGCATCTTGTCAGAGTGGATATCTAGGAAAGGTCAGTGGGGTCAGGCCCAATTCTCCTGCAGTAACGCTTAACCAACTTAAGATGACACTGGAAATTTTGTTAGATTTCAGTTGCTAGGACAAAATGCCCATGGTACTCAGCTAAAGAAGATTTATCTCGGCTCACAGTTCCAAAGGGCCTGTTGACCCTGTTGTTTTTAGGCCAGTGGCAAGGCAATATACCATAGGAGAAACATGTGGCGGAGGGAGCCATTAATCTCAGGGCAGCTAGAAAAGAGAAGCAAGCCGGGCGTGGTGGCGCACGCCTTTAATCCCAGCACTCGGGAGGCAGAGGCAGGCGGATTTCTGAGTTCGAGGCCAGCCTGGTCTACAAAGTGAGTTCCAGGACAGCCAGGGCTATACAGAGAAACCCTGTCTCGAAAAAAAAAAAAAAAAAAAGAGAAGCAAAGGATGCTGGGACCCCAATAGCCCCTTCAAGGAGTTACCTAACTTCCTTATGCTATGCCTCAATTCCTAAACGATCTATCCCTTCCCAATAATGGAGGCTGGCCACTAAGTCTTTAGCATGTAAGCAACATTTAAAATCCAAACCATGAAATCAAGGCATAAAGCAAAACGGACTAAAAAAAGAAGAAGATACCACAGAGGCCTTGGGGAAAACAGCAAAAAACAATCCTGGACTTCAAGGGACTACAACTGATTGGTCAATAGGTCTGCAGAATCCCTGTTGGAAGAAAGGATTACCAAAATGGACTAACACTTGGGGTATCCACTCACTGCTCCCTAAGTCTAGGGTGACATTTTGAGTCACTTGGGCCACTGGAACATGGTGCAAGTATCACTGTCCAACTCCTGAAACTGGGCCTCCAAAGTCCTTGGTGTTTCCAGTCTTTCTCTTGAGAGTCCGAGCTGTCCTTGAAACAAG
Organism: Mus caroli; assembly: GCF_978045245.1. Classification (NCBI taxonomy): domain Eukaryota; kingdom Metazoa; phylum Chordata; class Mammalia; order Rodentia; family Muridae; genus Mus; species Mus caroli. Next base: position 112,275,136 of record NW_028227262.1, on the reverse strand, counting down.
CCAGGGTCAGTCTGTTGGCTGATGAGAAGCCAACCTCTGCCACTCCCTTCCTCTATCTCCCAAGCTGATAACCTGATAGTCAGCCAACCCTGGAAGCATTGCTGGTGGCCAGCCCACCAACAGCTGGCTCACGTGAGGAGCCAGCCGAGACCAGCAACAGAACAGTGCATCTGAGTGTGCCCAGGCAAGAATCTTGGGTTAAATTATTTATTGTTATTTTAGGCCAGAAAGATGTGCCGTGATCTGTTACACCAGGAAAAAATTAAAGCCACGCATCATCTTTAAAAACAGAAATGTATAATGTATGTGTGTGAATAACAATCAACTCTTCAGAGATGGGGAACCAAAGCAAGGATTCGTCAAACACTGCAAAGCAGGATGACGGACATCAGTCACGAAGCCCAGATTAAATTATCCTGGGTGACCCGCCTCCTTTGCCATCTCGTGAGGAGAGTAAAGGAGCTATCTACAAAGCACTAAGTGAGTTATTTACCGGTTTCTAGGCACAGTGGAAAACACGGTGATAAAACACGTCCTTCAATTACTTCGTGCTTTCATGGTCTCTCCTTGATTTCTCTTCCATGTTCCCTTTCCCTGGCTTTTATAAGGTTCATACTTGACATTCCCATTATAACCCTCAAACAAAACAACAGTAAAAGCATTTTACTAGGTACTTTAAACATCTAGTTAAATATATGGTGAATGTACTGTGGATTCTCACAGCTACCTCATTAGGTAAATATGACCAGACCCATTTTGTACCACAGTAAACCAAGACAGGGTTAACACCCCATTGGAATGTGTGAGAGCTAGAATTTAAACCACAAGATGTCTGATTACACGGTTAATAAATTTCACATTGTATTATACTGCCCCTAAAGAATAACAAGGGCTGAGCTTATAAAACTGGCCATGGGGATGCAAGCTTAAAAGACAGTGACCACAAATAAATACAAAACTAAATATACATACACACATGCATATACTCAGAGGTAGGTCAGCAACTGTGCTGCTGCAGTGTGCATAGCTCTCACACTTGCCCCTGACAGTCACTATCCCTCCCTGAACATTTCCTTATCTGGCCACCATCTTCCTTTCTTTAAAGGAGTGGTGGTCACCTGAGAACTGAAGCTTCCAGATTGTTTTAATAGTTGTGTGCGTGTGTGTGTGTGTGTGTGTGTGTGTGTGTGTGTGTGTGTGCTCAGAGAACAACCAGAGGTGTTATTATCAGGAGCCGTCTCTAATTGGCCTGAAACTTATCTAGTAGGCTAGAATGAATGACCTGCAAGACCCAGAGAGACATCTGTGTCCTCCTTCCCAAACACTGGGTTAACAAATGGTACCCCGAGGCCTGGGTATTTTTTTATGCATATTCTGATGATCAAACTCAGATCCTCATACTTGAAGGCCAGTGCTTCACTAAGTGATCTCCCTAGCCTCTTGGTATATTTTTGTGTTTAATAGAAATGCTTAGGTCTTTTATTACCCTTTCTTTTGAAACCATTTTTTCCCCTCAGTGCATAGGGTAGTATTTGGTATATCTGCTCAAGCACAAAGAGAGAAATAAGAATTAACAAGTGACGACATGAAGAGAATTATTCGTCACAATCTGTTTTCTGCAAAAGTACACTCCTCAGAGCTCTGAACAGACTTCTCATCCCTTTAAAAATCATCATGGTACACAAAGCCCCACTTGGGTAGAGGACACGGTGAGAACACAACCCGAAAAGGGGTCACAGAGGCTCACAGAAGCTGAAGAGACAGTCATGGACCCTGAATGCCTCTGAGCTGGTCTTCCACATATATGTTATGGTCTAGTACCTTGGGATTCCCATGGGGCCTGTAACAATGGGAGTTGGTGCAGGGTGTCTCTGTTTTGCCTGCGCTTGGGGCCTTTTCCCTCCACTGGGTTGCCTCAAAAGCATCCAGCCTTGACATGAAGGTTTGTGCCTTCATGAAGGTAATGTGTTATGCTGTGTTTGGTTAATATCCCTTGGAGGCCTGATCTTTTTAGTTTTGTGTTTTGGGTTTTTTTTTTTCCATGAAGGGAAATGGAGGAGTGGATCTAAGGGAGAGGGGAAGGAGGGCCGGAAGGCATGGCAGTAGGGGAAACTGTGGTCAGATGTAATGTATGTAAAGCATAGAAAAAAATAAGAAGAAGAAGCCTCACTTTACCCCAGCGGAACATCTCTGGCTCCCAACACAATCCAGATCTATTCTGACCGGAAAACACTTTCCTGTGTGGTGACCCTTTCATGCTATCAGTAGAGTGAATGAAGTACTTGAGGCTCCTGACATACCAAATCTAAGGGTTTTAAGCCACTTCAAAAACCCAGGTCATAGCTGGGTATGGTGGCACATGCCTTTAATCCCAGCACTTGGGAGGCAGAGGCAGGTGGATTTCTGAGTTCGAGGCCAGCCTGGTCTGCAGAGTGAGTTCCAGGATAGCTTGAAGAGGCTGGCTTTGAATAGCACCATCCCCAACCCAACCCCTCCCCACCCTTAGCCATCCCACCCCAGGGGCAGCAGAGGAACAGATGTAATAGGACAGGAAATCCAATACTGAATATTCTGCAAACACTACTTGCAAATTCATTACATTCTACCCTTTTCTTTAGACTACAGAAATACAAACCAGTACTGACCAAAATCTACTTCTGTTAAGAGATTAGCCTACTTGGGGAGGGGTTGAGTTAGATAAGGAAAGGACTCATATACTAGAACTCTGAAAGCAACCACCCCTAACCCAGATAGCAAAGGGCAAGACAGAGAACTGTCTCCAGCCCGCAAGCACCACTCCTTCCTCAGATAAGTGACATTTTTCCAATGAGCAAATGCAGTCCGTTTGCCTACCCTTTGTCATTCAAACACAAAGCAAGCCCTCATCTACACACAAATCCACTCACATTCATCCAAGATGGGAAAACTAAAGCTATAAAAGAACAGCACAGGATGGAAACATAAGGAGTGCTTCTAATTTAGGCATTTGATTCCTCCCAGAGAATAAGTAAATCGAAGCCACGACAAAGCCCTTGATTTTGAGGCTTGGCAACCCCTTATGAGATACTGGATATCGCTAATACTAAAATGTTAAGAGATTCTGTCCATGAGTGATTGGGTCAATGCTACTAGAATATTTCCTTGTATCACCTTTCAAAGAACCCTAGAGCCAGAAAGTACTGATGACGCCTCTAAGAGGTAGGCATGGCCCACGTTCATGGCGAAGGACTAAGAACAAAGGAGCCCTCAGTGCCCGCGGGAATACAGTCACCCTCTGCAACCCGTTGGCACAGGTCATAAGCTCTCATCTAAACTGAATCGACCAAAGGATTGCCACTCAATATCTCACTCTATTTAAACTGGGTTGATGTCTGAAGGTGACCAAAACAAAAGGTGTGATAGCACAGTCAATAAGGAGATAGATATCTATCTGACTCTATCTAATCTGATGCAGGGAATCTTAACCAGTTGGGTACCTCAGCACCACCCAGAACTCTAAAACATGGACACTGTGTCTCACACCAGAGTTTCTAATTTCTTAGGTCTGTGAGGGATGGTGCCAGGGTTCTGCCCTTCTGACAAGTTCTCATTGCTGCCTTTAGTCTGTAGAGCACACGGGAAGAGCCACTGGTCGCAGAGAGAGAAACCCGATGTTCACCAACAGGATGAAGGACCTAGATGAGCGGAGATTGGTAGGAGAGTAATATACATTGGCCAGAGAAAAGAGATACATGTGTGAGCAGCCACAAAATTCTTCTAGAAAGAGGCAAGATTAGAACCAACTGCATCTTATATCCTAACAGGTAATGCTATATAATCCAGTCATCGTGTGGTGTTTGGATTGTATGACTTGCTTAAAGACTTCTTGAGAACCATATTCTGATAAGCTTGGATGCTAACAGGATGCTCTTTCAGAAAGCAGGTGAAAGAAAACAAAAACGCAAAGTCTGCCCACAAAGAACTCTGAAAATGCTGGGCATACTGGGCCCTGACACTTAAGAAGCATAAGTTGATTTTAGCCACAGTTCAGCGGGAAGAGGTACAGCTTGAAAACAATGGGTTCTATTGAAGAGAAGTGGGGGAAAGTTTTACTTTGAGGCCATGAAAAGTTCAATTTGGAGGTTTTACCTAGAATAAGCAATAGCATTTTGCCTTGGGTTCGTGTCTGGAATCAGAAACAGTGTAAGTAGGAATGCACGAGAGGCAGAAAGGAAGGCCCCACGTGTGTGGGAGCTCTCATGAAATCCCCTGTGCAGAATGTTTTGGTAGAACTGTAGTTCCATATCATGTCCCTGCCTCCACACCCCACATATGAGATGCACACATCAAGGTAACTGTTTCCACTGAATATAGATTCCCAAGTGTGTGTGTGTGGGGGGGGGGGGGGATGGGCCATTCATGGAGGGGATAACAGAACCCTCAAAATTTGTATGTTGAAACTCCAGCCTGCGGTGTGATGCTATTTGGAGGTCCTTGTGTTTAGACAGAGTCATGAAGCCCAGGGTGCTCATGACGGATTAGTGCTCTTGTAAGAAGAGACCAGAGAGCACGTGCTGCATGCTCTCCTTACCCTCTTTCATTTCCTCCTTCCCTCCCTCCCTCCGACTGTCCTTTGAAGACACAGCATGAAGTCACGTGCAAGTCAGAAGGTAGCTCTCACTAGATCTGCTCTAGGCTGGCATGATGGATGACTTTGGACCTTCAGCCTCCAGAACAATTGTTCCCACCACATCATCCTTGGGGCTTTGCTCCTGTAGCTTGAGCTGATAGAGGCAGCAAATGTAGATAATTTTACACGGGCTCAGAAGTCTGACAGTGAGTTCATATGAACATATCACCAACAACCTAGTGCCGACTGTCTAGCATTAGGCCAAACATGCAGGAAGAGAAGCCCTCTGGAGTACAACCATGGGCATTCTGTCACTAGCAGTTCTAAAATGGAACTCAATGCTGGCCTTTGTTTGAGAGCCAGCCTCCTTCCACAGCAGCTCCCTGCCTCTCCAGTTCATTCCCGGTGTGAGGCTCAAACATGAGGCGATCTTAATCGCCAGGCTCCTTCGCCATTCACTTGAATGCAATGGGACAGTTTGGTTCCGAGTCTTAGATTGTATTCTAGGTGCCAAGTGCTATGCTTCATGATGAGAGCTTAGCTTCAGTTTCTGTGTCTGAGAGCAGCACCTGCCTTTCACATTTCCATCCTGTCCAGTAGCCTGTCCCAAACTTCATCCCAAAGATCATTCTCATTTTGGCCACCCACATGGCCTGCCAGCTCTTCACTTGGGACTTCTCTGTACCAAACACTGACAGGGACATCATGTAAGTAATGGCCACCAATTACTGAGCACCAGCTGTATGCCAGGATCTTTGCTGTGGAATATATTTTTCCCGATCTTTTAACACAGCACCACAAGAGAAGACGCGACTCCTCCCACTGTGGGAGAAGAGCACACGTAGTTAAGTAACTCTCCCAAGATCATACGGTACGGTCACTCTGTACAGACTTGCTAGGCTAACATGTTCGTATGGCTTTTCAAAGCCCACACTTTCCCCAGTGCACCACGGTACCACTTCTGCTCTTGTCTTGGCACACCAGATACCCTCCTGCCTTCCACTGATGAAGTCTCCATAGACTAGAGCTGAATCCCTCTCTGTTCTCTCAGTCTTTTCAGCACATAAGGACATAGAAGTCTATGTGCATTGTGATAAGTTAGTGAAAAGCAGGGGTGGGGGATAGAGCCAGAAAGAAAGAGAGGGGAGGGGAGGGGAGGGGAGGGGAGGGGAGGGGAGGGGAGGGGAGGGGAGGGGAGGGGAGGGGAGGGGAGGGGAGGGGAGGGGAGAGAGAGAGAGAGAGAGAGAGAGAGGAAGAAGAAGAAGAAGAAGAAGAAGAAGAAGAAGAAGAAGAAGAAGAAGAAGAAGAAGAAGAAGAAGAAGAAGAAGAAGAAGAAGAGAAGGAAGGAAGGAAGGAAGGAAGGAAGGAAGGAAGGAAGGAAGGAAAAGGAGGAGGGGGGAAGGTAAGGCAGAGAAAAGAGTAGAAGAGAGAAGAAAATGCAAAAGATGTGGAGCCCAGTGAGACAACAAGCAACAAGTAAGGCCACTGTGCAGTCAGAGGGATGGGTGCTCCAGTCTGCAATCACAGCATGACCTGCAGTCCTCAGACAATCAAAGGAAAAAGACTCCTGGCTGGAGATGAAGACACCCATAATATCAAGTCAGTAAATCATATAGCATATATGATGTTCTGTGTATTGAATCAAACAAGAAGCATATATAAATGACATTTGGGGGGCAGCTGGGGCAATCTGAACAAGGACATAAAAGGTAAATAGAGTACAAATTCATAAGCCATATGACTTTGAGATCGTTTAAGGAAATGTGTTGGATCTTCAAAGACACTTGCTAAGCATTCTGGGGAGGGATATCATCATGTCTCAGTGAGCTTTCAAAGGGTCAATAAAACAAAACAAGCAAACAAACAAAAGTCCTGACTAATCCCCCCCACCCCCACCCCCACCCCCACCCCAGCTACACATCTTTAACATAATCCCTAAAGGCTCATAGAAAATCACAGAAAAGGAGACTAAAAGATTGTACGAGCCAGGAGACCAGGAAGCCGGCTGCTAGCTCATGTCCTCAAGACCTGACCAGGAAGCTGCACCAATGAATTCTCAACAATATGGTTGCCTAAAGGAGACCTGCATAATGACACGATGACAACAGCGGTTGACGTGCCAAAGGGGATGGGGAAATCCCACAAGGTCCCACTCCTAGACGAAGAGCTATGGGCTAGCAACGGCTCAGGAGAGAAGCAGTTTCCTTCAGGTATGAGATCCCACATAGCTTATTCCATCTCAGGAGGTCAGTTCTGGATAAAATAATCCAAGCAACTCTAAATCAATCAGTAGATTGTGTGTGTGTGTGTGTGTGTGTGTGTGTGTGTGTGTGTGTGTGTGTGTGAATAAATAAATAAAGAAGAAGACAGCATGAATTGCAGTGGTGGGAGAGGGGGCAGAAGTGATACAGATGCAGTTTCTGTGTATGAGGTTCTCATAGAACATTTAATAAAAAAGAATGTAGAACCCTAAGCACACATACATAGAAAAGCACATAGATAAGCTAAAGAGATAAACACTAACAACCTGGAGAATTTAGTCGAAAGATACATATCTGTGGCGCTGGGCTAGATTACTTCTATTTATTTAGGTGGGGATTGAGGGCAAGTGTGTGCCATGGTGCACATGTAGAGATTAGGGGACAAATTGGACGACTGGCAGCTCTCTCCTTCTACGACGTATATCCCGGGGCCCACACTCAGGCTGTTAGGCTCGGCATCGGTGCCTTCTCCTCCTGGTCCTGTCTCGGTGCCTTCTCCTCCTGGTCCTGTTGCTCTGTTTATGTGACTTCCCTCAGGCTTGGACTTTTGGGGAACATGGCTTGGTGATTAAGAGCACTTGTTGCTCTTGTAGGGGGTCGGGGTTTGGTTCCTAGTGCCCACGTGGTGGCTCACAACCATCTGCGACTCCACTTGTAGACTGCTGTGTGGGTGCTTGGAGCTGCCCCTGGGTCCACTCACCACTCCCAACAGCTGCGCCATCTCTCCAGCTTCTCAGTAGCACCTTTAACCCTGAGTGGGGTGATGTATCTCAACCAAAGTTTGTATCAATTCTTAGAAGCTTTGTCTTCGGCTTTACATTCTGAGGAAAGCCCATGCAATGAAGAAGCCGCTAGGAAGACAAACAACAAAAAACAAACAAAAAACCCAAGTCTCCACAGGTAAGTGGGCAGCCTTGGAATGAGGGGGATGGCCCAGGGTGAAACCAAGTTTTCCAAACAGATTACTCCTTAAGTAAGGTCATGGGCCGAGGGCTGAGAGAGTAGGAGAGCGGGCTTCAGCCCTCTCCAAGTCAGGGCCTGGCTGGCTGGGAGTGTAGTCCAGACAGAGCACATTCCACAGGTCTGGAGGGTGGGCCAGGGGCCAGCGGGTTGTTAAACATCACTTGTCTGGAGCCGACAGCACGCGCCTTGTTCTAAGAACAGCTTTCTCCTTCAGCCGTGCCTCCAAGCACATAGGAGCTCCCTCAACACCGTGCATACACACCTAGCCCCAGTCATTTTAGAACTGTGTGCCCCACTGTGAGATTCTGGGAATACCTACACTTCTAAAAGGCCTGGAGGGTGGCAGGCTTCCAATCCCAGCATAATCTGTCTCCCTAAATAAAGTCAGCACGATTTCTGAGAGTTAAACACAAATTAGAAAGAAAATAATCAAACTCGCAGAGCTACTAGCGTAGCTGGCTTATTCTAAGAGTTTGAGTTATGTCAAAAATCGGAGGGCACAGAAGGTGCTATGTAGGATTTGAAGGTCTGTGCAAGGTCAGTCAAGCAGAACTCATGTGTGTGACAATGAGTTAGTGTGCACAGAACCCATGGTCTCAGTGCAAGCATGACTGCCTGGGTCACCTTCCCGGTGGTCAGCTGCCTGGACTTAACCCTGGGCTTCCCAGAGAATCTCAGACAAGCACTTGTACTTCATAGCCTGGCATTTCTCACCTTCTGAAATTATTAATTAAAAACAAAGACAATGGATTTTCAAAAGCAAAATATGGGAAACAGCCAAATATTGGGTGGGTATTAACTAAGAAACTACAAAGCATACACGCAAAAGATTGTAAAAGTGATCGGGAAGTATTGAAATAGGGAAGCTTCTATTACTGAACACAAAGGATCGAATCCCAGTAGCCGTGAAATAACAGACCACAACTCTGTCAGATTTTCATAGGAATCGGTGGCTGACGGTCTATCAGAATAAGAATCGGCTGGGGCAGTGAATAATGAGTTTTTGAGAGATGTGGGGCTTTGATTTTAGGTTTCTATAGCAAGGCAATGCTTTTTTATGATGAACAAAATGACCCCCCCCCAAAAAATGCTTTTAGGTTTCTATAGTGAGGTAATGTTTTTTTATAATAAACAAAAATGACAAAAAAAATTTTTTTCTAGCTAAGAAAATGGGAAAACCATGAATCTAGGATAAGGAGATTTCTTATTTTGAATTCCATGTATACCCAAGGGAACTAAACACCAAAGTCACTATAATATCCGTGGGCAAATGCTTGTGCTTTTCTGACAGCAGGTACTCAGATGGATACCCTGGCAACAGAGTTCTCCTGCTTCATTTGGGGACTGTCCCCACTCCCAGGGCATATCGGAAGAAGGCTCAATCCCTCATTCTCTCACTGTCCCCCTTTCTCCCCTTCTCCCTTCTTTGTACCTCCCCTCTCCAGAAACTTAAAACAGCGAAGCTGGAGTGAAAACCTAAAACTCCTTCAGCTACTGTTTGTCTGAGCGCTGCAGACGGACCAGTTTTCTCATCACTTTGCCTCATGCAGAAGACTTGGACCCACCAAGGAATCCATAAGCTCAAAATGACTATGGCTGAAAAGCAGTGAGCTGTTAGGAATTGGTTCAAAACTGCAGCAAGGCATGCTGGACAATCCAGGGGGACCTTGGCCTTCACATTGTGAACAACACAATGGAAGGCCAACAGGCCTGGGGAGCTGGAGGAAGCAACCTCGCAGTAGGTCAGAGTCTACTGTATTCCTGAGAAGGAGCAAGCAGCAAATGGGAGACGCCCCTACATTGAGCACACACAGACCTGGCTCCACAGGTGAGTGACTTTTCCCAGACTTACTCAGAAGATCTGAGATGATGCAGGTGCCAAGGGCCATGTGGGAAAATACAGGGGTGGAGAGGGAGGGCCTCGGCCAGCCTTAAAGGTCAGTCTTAAGTCTTCCGTCTTACAAGCCTCCCTGCATTGTGGGACCAGTGTTGGGGACTGAGCATTAGCCAACGACTCCCCACAAGTTTACTGTGCAGGTTTTCATATCATTGCTAGCTCTCTGAGATCATTTTTATGACATAGCTCTGTGCACTCTGAGGAGCAATTCTAAAGCCAGTGATTATGCATCGCTAACTCTGAAGGGTGGGGAATCATTTAGACAACAAATCTTTCTGAGAGCTGGGGCAGGGGCAGCAGTGATGCAAAGGAAAAAGATTCCTCTCACATTAACAGCAGACAAGATATCAATCAAATAATCAAGAGTGGGCTAGAAAGACACCAGGTTAGAACTCTCTTTTTAAGGAAGAGCAGTGAGCATTTGTTTATGCCTTGGGTAGACCAGAAGGACAGACACCTATTAACTGATCAAAAGAAAAGGAAGAAGGGTTCAGACGGAGCACAATAACGAACATATTTAAAGAGCTTTAAGAAGGGAAATGAGGAAGGAGGGGGCTGGATGGCTCAGAGGTCAAAAGCATTTGCTGATTTTATAGAGGACTTCAGTTTGGTTCCCAGCACCCACATGGCAAATCACAAATGCCTGTAATTCCAGTTCCCGGGGCTCCAATGCCATCTTCAGAACTCTTTGAGCACTGCATGCATGTAATATATATATATATATATATATATATATATATATATATATATATATACAAGCAGAACAACATTCATGAACATAAAATACATTTAAAAAGATAGGAAGGAAGAAAAGGAAGGAAGGGAGAAAGGAAGGAGAGAGACAGAGAGAGACAGAGAGACAGAGAGAGACAGAGAGAGAGAGAGAGAGAATTGGAGACCTAGCTACACAGAGGTCAAACCACAGAGGATGCTGTAGGCCCCACTGACTGGGTGTTGTGTTTCTCTCCTGACAGCTTTGTAAAAAGCCATTGTGGCATTAAGAAGCAACAGGGACATAACCAGAACTACACCCTGAAGGATTTCTTACAAATCTGAGAGAGACAAGAAGCAAAGGAGTCGCAGCACATTCCAGGAGACTCTGCTAGCAAATGGGTCTCGCCTTGTCCTAACAAGGTGGCTAAGGAAACAGAAGAAGTGCTTGGAGTGGCATTTGGGAAGGAAGGCGAGAAGGCCTGTGTGAACAGCTGGACTGGAGGGGGAAGATGATGTCAAGGGCTCGTGCTAGATGCTGTTGTACAAGTGGAGAGATGAGCTCACTGTTCATTCAGGTGGGAGACACATCACAAATTTAGGCAGGAGAGATTTAGTTGAGAAGCCTGTGGACAACCCAGTGCAGGGATACACTGGCAACTTGATGATCAGACCTTGTAGAGAGATCCAGGCTAAAGAGGTAATGAGGTATCCATCACCTATAGACAGATGATACCCAGAGCCACAAAAGTGACAGTGAGAAGAGACATGTCACCATCCAGGTGCCCCAGGCTCTCTGGAAGGCTGTATGAATTAAGGGGAGATAATGGGTGTGTTTTATAAACAGAAAAGCATTTTTTAAAACACCAGTTCCTCCAGCAACTGAGAGGACCTGGCAGGGAAGCTTTCTCTGTGTTTCCCAGATCGGGACATTGATAAGGTTGCAAGTCAGGCTCCCCAAGGACATTCACTGCCCAAACTCAGAAGGAGTTTAACTTAGAACAGAGCTCCGAAAAGCCAACGGAACAGCCCAAGGTCCCTGGGAACTCTGGGGAGGATCCAGGAAGGGGGGGCTGGAAAGTTCCACAGCTGCGGCAGAGGAGTTTCCAGAACCCACAAGTGAGCCCCATACTTAGGCCTCAGCAACAAGCTGACTGCAGCTCCGGAGCCCCCACTGACACACTGGAACTTCACATCTGCAGTCCTCTGGTCTGTCTCCATCTCTTAAAGGGCCTTTGTCACTTGTTCCATAGCCTCCCAGGCAGGACAGAAGGCCCTTTACTTCTGCGCTCCATAAAAGCAGAAGTCAGGGAAGCTGCAAGGAGATGGTTGGGGTTGGGGGCAGGGTTGAAGAGGTGGTGAGAGTGAAGGGCGCAAGGACACAGCTCTCCTTGGGGTGCCGTTCCTCCTACAGATTCTCAACACCCGATACAGAAGAGCAGGAAGAAGGCCATCGAGTGTTATATAAGACAGGCTTGGAGACACATCTGCTGGAATTAAAAGTGGCTTCGTTCTCAGAACAGTACCCTCGAGTCACTCTGCGCAGCTGTATAAATGGAGTGTAGTTCACCGAAAGAGACACTGAGTGGGAGGCTGGGCCAAATGGCCCGCAGTGCTTCCTATTGCTTAGCGTTCTCCTCCCACACGCGAGAACCAGATGTTCCCCAGACATCATCTGTGAGAAAGGAGTCAGCCTCGTCCCAAACATCCATTCTCTCTATGAGAATATGTGAATTCATGATACTCAGAGCTCTGATTGAGCAAGCTTTGGCTTTAACAGGGATACGTGAGCAACCGAGTTTTCCCTTACCCACCTCCTCTCTAGGGCTTTCTGAGGTTCCTTCTCCAAATGTAACACCGCCTACACCCACAGCCACCACGCATGCGCTCGGCGCTGCTGCTCGGGTACTCCTTCTCCATCAAGCCTATGCAGTCTCTGTCCGCTCATCTCAAGCTCAAGCTTCGCAGGAATCAGCCCCAGATTTCATGCCCTAAATATCTCATAGCCACGGTCACCATTTAACCTGCAGTGCAGGGATCGTCCTCTGTAGAGGTGTGCTGTGTTTTCCCCACCCACCATTCTCACTGGAAAAAAATGTAAATCATGGAGAAGTTGAAAAAAAAATGTTATAACACTGCATGCCTACTGCCTACGGGCTATCGATAGTATTTCATTATTCTTACCTGTCACAAATCTGTATATTCTCAGAAGCCAAGCAGCCTGCAGCCCCCAGGTTTCACCAAACACATAATCACTACCACAAACAAGGCAACAAAGGATCCCAGGCTAAGAGTTGCAGAGGGGCACTTTCCATTAGTCCAGACATTCAGGGCCACACGCACACCCTAAGTGTCTACCCTTAGACATGGCCATTGTCTTGGTACCTCCTTCCTTCCCCACCCATCTCTTCCCCTCACCCTAGCTCTCCCCCACAAGGGAAGCTACATAGAAGTGGAGTTGCAGAGCTACTCAAAATGTCTCCAAGGGGAAAAGCCTGCTTGGGTTTTCTAGACTAAAGGATCCTAACCCAAGATGCTTTGAAGTGACAGGAGCTACAGCCCAGTTCTGTCCTCTCAGAGACCCAGAACTCTCAGAGCAGAGGGGGCTGCAGCCACACGAGCGGGGGGTGGGGTGGGTAATATTCAAGGGGGCTCAGACGAGGATGAGAAGCTGTGGCTTGGGATGGGGGCTTTGGATGATCTATCAGGCATCTGACTGACACATGAGCAGAGTTTCCCAATGTCCTGGATGATTTCATGAAGGTGATAAATGATGGACAGGTTATGATCAGTAGATAGGTAGAGATAGAGAGAGACAAGAAAGTGATAGATGATAATTGATAGGTGACAGATAGGTAGATGACTGATAGATGATAAAAGAAAGAATAGAAAAATGGGTAAACTATATATGCCTTATTTCTGTGAATTTTCCAACATCCCTCCCTCTAAAGACACGTTCTGCTTGGCCCTTTCTCAAATTTACTGGCCTACCATAAGATGCAGATAGGGCAACTTTTAGGAAGCAATTTTTTTTACATCCCCCAAATCTATTCTTTGTTTCAGATCATCAGGCCTTTCAGGGTTCAAATGCCGATAGGGAGTCATGAGAGCCGAGGGGCCATTGCTTCCTATGAACGGGTAGATCCTAAGCTCTCGTTTCTTCTGAGCTCCTGGCCACCCTTCCTCTGTGTCTGATAAGTAGATGAGGGTTGTCTGTGGGAGCCAGAGCCAGAAGAAAGAAATGCCAGGGCCTTGTGCCTGTCACCCCTGTGCACCTATCACAGCTCTTGAATGCTTTATCTTTTATTCGTTAGCCTGAGTTTCCTGCTCTTCTACCTCGAAGGTCAAGACAGGGCAAACTCTACCAGGCAGGCTGAACAGCACAGAGGCAGGTTCAAACTACCAAGAAGCACAAGCTGTACAAAGTCCTGTTTGACTGATTTCCAAAGAACAATGATCAGATCCTCGCCTTGACACGTGCTGGAGCTTCTGAGTGACAGAAGTATGAAGTTCTGGTCTGGAGGGGAAGGCGGTAAGATCCCAGCGCAGATGAAGAGCTGACCCCGAAGGTGGAGTTCTCAGGGGCGAGAGTCCGTTTGCTTCATTCCCTCTAGCTCCATCTGATACACTGAAGAACGCTGAGGGTCCCGGAAGCCACATACCATGGTGATCGGACATTCAGGAGGCTCAGCCAATGGTTCTCAGATTTTATAAGCGACTCACAGATAAGCATAACTCTCACCCCTCAGAATGTCTCTTTGCAACAGACAGAGACCATTTCCAAAGACCCCCACAAGTTATCAAAAGGTAGAGAATGGTGGTGAGGTACCCGGTCCCAACTGATACATTGATAACACAACTCCTGCACCTAAGACTTGTTCAGGGATCACGGCAGAACAAGGGTGAAAAGATTGGAAAAAACAGCAATACTCCATCTCCTAGAAAGGTCTGAAGCTACACCCATGACATGTCAAGAATGTGGCTGTCTAAAGGAGATCTAAACAAGCATGACACCAACAGGCATGGTGACATGGAAGGGGGACATCTTAGGAGGTCTCACCCCTAGACAGAGAACTACAGGCAGCTAAGAAATGCTTGTAGCTGGAAAAATAAGTTGCCCAGGAAAGAATGGCACAACTGGTTATCCAACTTGCCAGCCCTAAACCACACACACACACACATACATCACATGCACACGTGGTGTGTGTGTGTGTGTGTGTGTGTGTGTGTGTGTGTGTGTGTATTTACTGGTATAAATATATAACAATTAATGAAAAGAAAGCCACAAATTTGAGAGAGACAGGATGGGTTGAGGGAAGAAACGGGGAAATGACACAATTATACTTTAATAAAAAATATTTCCAAGTACCAAAATACAGTGAGCAGAATATGGGGAAACTTTGCTAAAACTAATGTACCTCTATCTCCAAAGGACACAGTATCTGCTTATGTAACTTGTGTATATTTATCTGCAGTAATTCAACATTTGTCTCTGTTTCAATGCATTCGTGTAGACACTGCTTTAGTAATACTTTGTATGTACAGGGATATCTGAAGAGGTCAGACGTGGATTCTGGAAGAGAGTCTGAACTCTTGTGTGAAGGATAAGCTCCCATGTGTTGCTGATGTTGCCCACCCATGGACTAGTCTTGCCCACCCATGGACTAGTCTTGCCCACCCATGGACTAGTCTTGCCCACCCATGGACTAGTCTTGCCCACCCATGGACTAGTCTTGCCCACCCATGGACTAGTCGTCTTGCCCACCCAAGGACTAGTCTTGCCCACCCATGGACTAGTCTTGCCCACCCATGGACTAGTCTTGCCCACCCATGGACTAGTCTTGCCCACCCATGGACTAGTCTTGCCCACCCATGGACTAGTCTTGCCCACCCATGGACTAGTCTTGCCCACCCATGGACTAGTCTTGCCCACCCATGGACTAGTCTTGAGGATCAAGGCTTGCATCCAGGTAGTTCTCAAACTCAGCTTCATTTTGGAATTGCCAGGAAAGGTTGGAAAATCTGTGACATCCTGATCTTACCCCCAAATCTGAGGTGGGGACACCACTGCCTTCTAAGCTCCAAGTCATTGTGACCAGCATCCAAGATTGAGAACCGTTGCCGAAGACAACAGAGGTCTTAGTCAGAGCAGGGCTTTCACAGCTCCAAAAGTGTTGGAGTCAGTCAAGGAAGTGACCAGAGGTCTAATTAAGAAGGTGGCACACCAGCAGAGTGTCCCCTAGGCCTACGTAAGTACAGCTGAAGAAAGGGGAAGATAGCTGGTGCCCGAGGCTTGCGCCAAGCTTATAGACACCTGTAAATAGCAGCTGAGTTTCACATGCCTCCAACTTGCAAGTCCAGCTCTGAAAATACAGAGCAGAGATTTCTAAACATGGGTTGGAGAACAGGTAGGGCTACAGAACCAGTATTTCAGATAAACAGAGCAAGGGACAGGAAAGGCAAAATGGGAAGAAATTATCCACCTGACCAGAAATCAGGCTGCTTGCTCATCCATCTCTAACTCTAATGCCTAGCTCCTGTCCCTGTTGACCCAATGTTTATTCACTAGTCCGTGGTTTTGCACAATGGGATTCCTCCTCTGGCCCTAGCTATCCCATACGTCTGGGACTAAAATCATGCAGTTTCCATACACCAGAGAGAAATCCACCCCACACAGGTAGGAATACATGCCTTGTAGAAGATACCCTCCAAAACACTGTGGCTGCCAAGTCCTTGTCGTGAAAGAGGTCACTCTGAGAGTAGAAAAACCCCTAGTTCAAGGCTGCTAGAAGCAGAAACAAGGGAAGAAGGGGGAAGGCAGGTCCAAGAACAAGGAAGAGGAGTGCAAAGGCACAGAGGGACCAAGAGAGAAAGGAAAGAGCAGTGGCCATGTGGGAGAGGTGGGCAGGGATGGTGGCAAATTCCTCCTGCATGCCTCAAGGACTATGGAGTGAGTGTACTGGGGTCAGGAGTGCCTCAGGCCTCAGCCAGGCCCAGTCTCTGCATCTACACTCTTCGAGTACACTCTTGTTTGCCAGGTTTCGAAGGGCTTTTAAGTGACTTAAAGGAAACTTAACAATTCGAGATCAAATAAAATTCAAAATGGGTGTAGAAAAGAATCAGCAATGCCAAGAACAAGGAAAGAAGTTAAAAGATGCAAGGGGCTGGAAAATACTCCCGTCTGAACTGCAATCAACTCAGAAATGTCCACGGGCGCTCCAAATCAGAGAGCCTGCAAAAGCCCGCCAGCCTAGGTCAGTGTACCGAACCAGAGGGGAAATGGTGTCTTTACTCAGGGACCTGTGAGTCAGCACAGGGCCAGAGCCCACCACTGATGGTCAGAAAGGTCACTTTCAACCTGTTAGAATCCCGAGAACGTGGTAAGAGGCCTTTAATTAGCAACACGATGTAACATGGCTGCTGTTTTGTTTTGTTTTGTTTTGTTTTTAACATTCATGAGAGGTGCCAATACACAGTCTATATCCAATATCCTAGAGAGCATTCCAGAGGTTTCCAGTCCAATTCGAGTCTCGGAGTACTTTGAAAGCCACTGGCTTATAGTCTCAGAGTACTTTGAGAGCCACTGGCTTATAGTCACCCGGGTACTCTAACACCCCTGCACACCAGTGGCTTAGGCTGCTCTTGCAGGGAAAACACACCAGTGTTCTGGCCGGTTACAGCACTATTTCCAACCAACAAAACTGCTTACTGTCAAAGCAGGATTCCCATCCACCACACTGGAGAGCTTTACAAATGCCTGTTCCAAGTCCACTCCCCCGCAGCCAACATCTGGCCCTGGCTACTCTGACTCCATGGCCTTTCTTTCTTCTCCCATTCACCTCTTGGGTGCCTCTTCCGTGCAACTGTAGCTGTGGGCCCTCTTAGCCTGCACTCCTCAGGGGCAGGGCTGAGCCTTACAACGAACGGTTTTTGCGATCATTCCAGAGGGCCGGATTCCAGGCCCTGCACTCAGAGGCGGCCCCTTAATTATTGTTGGCCAGCCGCTTTTCCTGAGAAAGCATAATCACGCCTTTTGATTCCTACACACAACACTGCCTGTTTCCCTGTTCCCCACATCTCCAGTGGAAGGGAACCTCACACGTTCCACCCATGTTCCAGCCACAGTTAACAGATCAGAACAAGCACCCACCCAGAAGTATCCAAAGGACCACTGAGGATTTTGTCCCCTTCCATCTGTTGGGTGAAGGGACTGTGATCAGCTCCCAGCTCGTCTCTAGACCAATGACTGTGTAAGCCTGGTCAAATGGGACTCTGATGCCATAACAGGCACTGCTGCTTGGCCATGGAGTATCCACCTTTCTCATCCAGGTTTCATCCTGGGTAGAAAGACACTCAGCTATAATGAAGGCCTTCTTTCTGGCCACTCTTTTGGGAGAGGTGGTCAAAGAAAGGCAAGTGGGCTTCTGATGAAGGTGTCAGAGGAATCCTTGGCTTCTCAATCCAGGCTTTCCTGATTCACCTTTCCACTTCCTTCCATCAGTGTAAGCATAGGTTACAAAGGAAGCAGCTGACTTAGCGGTCATAAAAACAAAGGTCTCTGTGATAAAGATGGAAGAATAAATGCATAGGAAAATTCCAGGCCCGTGAACGCTGGCCAGTAACTACAAAAGTCCTGGAGGACTTAGAAGGAACACTTTTGGTTCATGGCATTAGTAGGTTCTTTTTTTTTTTTTTTTTTAATTTATTTATTATATGTAAGTACACTGTGTCTTCAGACACACCAGAAGAGGGCATCAGATCTCATTACGGGTGGTTGTGAGCCACCATGTGGTTGCTGGGATTTGAACTCCGGACCTTCGGTAGAGCAGTCGGGTGCTCTTACCCACTGAGCCATCTCACCAGCCCGGCATTAGTAGGTTCTTAACCCGTTTAAATTGCTGGGCTTTCAAGATGGTCATCAATGTGCTTGTGATTTTTATAGTTTTTAGATTGTGACAGGTGTGGGTTTTTTTGTTTGTTTGTTTGTTTTGTTTGTTTATTTTATTTTTCTAAAAGCAAATTGGTCTGGGGTGAGTTTCTTAAATGTGCAGTAAAAAAGAAAAGTCTCTCAATCAGGGGATTTCTCTATCAGTTGGCAAAGACCATTTCATGAAAGACCAAAGACATCAGAAAGCCTCCTGTTGGAGGCTGCTTGGGTACCTGCTTAAAACATGTCAGCTGTGTAGCCAAGGCCTCACTCTTTCACGGTCAACGCCAAGAACCACAGTGACATTTTCGTGAAAATAAAAAGCATAACTTCCGAGGGAGATGGAAATTTAGACACAGGCTTCTAGAAGCTTCTTCCTGAAGCTTCACTGAATGCGTCAGGAGCCACTGTAGGAAAGGGCCCATCCATAGGGAGGCGTCTCCGTGAATTTCTGTTGTATGATGGGGTTGACGGGTCCAGATGAAAGGAAAGACAGATACCATCTTGCAGCCCAGGTCTCAGGAGGCTCTCTGAGGAAGAGAACAACTCAACTTCCATGGACACGTATTTATTATTTTTGACAGGATGTAACCCTGACTGACCTCAAAGCTGTGATGACCCTCTTATCCCTTCCTCCTAAGTGTTTAGATTACAGGCATGTACTACCACTTGAGGCTATTTTTATGACCTTCTTCAGAAAGTTCAAGACTGGATGCAGCCCAGAGGAACTCCATGTGACTTCCTTGTCCTCATTCCTGTTTCTCAGTGCCATGGTAGAACCGATCTGCTGGGAAGCTGGGGGTAGGGAAGGAGTGTCATAAAATGGAGGGGCTATGAGCTTTGTGAAGCTGTGGGTTGTAGCCCCACATGGGTCACTCAACCACGGTTATGGTCCCCCTCCTCCACTCTTCTCATGCTAACAGATTCCTCTAAATAGCAAGGAAAGTTATTTGCATAAGGTAAACATGAAGTTGGTAATCTCAATGTCCCCCAGTAATGGACAGTTGCTCCAGCGGCTGACAGGTATCTTGTCCCCCTTGCTGTAACTTTGTGGCGGTTTGAATATGCTCAGGCCCATAGGTAGTGATATTGTTAGGAAATGTGGCCTTGTTGGAGGAAGTGTGGGGTGGGCTTTGGAAACACACCATGTCTCCTCCTATTCTTAGATACCACACATTGTGGAAGAGAGCTCCCTCCTAGCTGCCTGAGGATGCCAGGCTCTCCTGGTGGCCTTCAAATCAAGATGCATAACTCTCAGCTCCTCCAGCACCATGCCTGTCATACTTCCTGCCATGATGATAATGGACTGAACCTCTGAACCTGTCAGCCAGCCCCAATTCAATGTTGTCCTTTGTAAGAGTTGCCTTGATCACGGTGTCTCTTCACAGCAATGGAAACCCTAAGACTAACTTCAAGAGTACAAACACCTGCCTCAACACTCCCCCACCAAAACTCACAGAGAATTTCAGTTCCCCGGAGGCAGGTGACTGAAAAATTGAAGTGTGAATTCAGCCATGCAAATCACCAAAGGACCTGGAGCCCAAGGGCATTTTGTAGAGAGCCAAAGAAACTTCTAGCAACTCCCTTCCCTCAAAGTCTTTTCACAGCTGAGCTGTAACACACACAGACCCCCAGTTCTCTTTATTGGCCCTTCTCACCATAAGCTCCTGATTCAACACGTTTTTCTTCCTAGGTCTCTCTGAAGTTACTGGAGCAGAAAACCAGAGCAAAGGAACTTGGTTCCTTCTGCAAAGTTAAGTAGCTTGGTACCAGGCACAACAATAGACACACCATGTCATGACCTTTCTTTCTTGAAGCTTAGTGAAATAGTCTCAGGAAGACACTTGGCGTTTAGACAGCCAGGACCACACTCACTTACCATCAACCATTTTACTGAAGAACTGCTAAGTGTCCAAGACTGTTCTGGAAGCTGAGGACCCACACACACACACAGTGGTTAAACATAGGGAGCTCTGCTTTTATGGTGTTTATTCTTTATTGGAGGAAGTACCTGGGCAACCATAATTCTCAGGGGTTTCCAACAAGAGTGTCACAGAGCACCCGTGCTCCCTTCATGTGCTTGGGAGTAGGAAGCTACTCAGAAGTGGAAGCAGGAGCCCACACCACCTGGGGTGGATCCCCATCTGCCAAGACTACACTCATCTGAACCTTCAGGGACCATCATTTTCTGGGTGTGCCATCAGCAGAGTTTATACACACTCAATAGTTTGTCGGTGGCAATCAGGGCCATGTAGATGTGTGGAAGCCAAACTCCTGCTTCTCTCCCCCACAGGACAAACAGAATCCCATGACAGACTCAGGAAGAGATGGAATGAGAAAGCCCAAACATCTCCTTTCTTGGTCTAGTTGATCTTTCTGCTGATCCAGTGCCTTCCCATAAGTCAAAAGCAACACTAAACAACCTTATGCTTCTAACCAAAGAATCTGCTGGCGACTGCCTGTCTACCTCTCTCACCATGCAAGAAAATTGTACACCTCAAGGCTGTAAACGACACTGGGTATGTTTAGATAGCCCCTGATGTCCTGAACCCAAGGAAAGGCAGACTGTTTCCATCTGGGTTTGGTCTTCACCTGCTTTCCAGGGGCTACCAAATGTAGATCACAGCATGCAACAAGAATCCTGGAAAGAAAACTCACAAACCCGGAACAGAATCAGCAAAACAACTTCAAATGGTACCTGCACCTCCCCAGTGAGTGAGTGCACGGCCAGACAGGCAGCTAAACGTGAGAGTGACAAAAGTCCTGGGAAATCTTTGGTTTTATGTGAATAGCCCTCACTAGAATTTTATATAAAGTCTCTGGTGCATTCCAGCCCCCTTTGCAAAAGATGGTGTCTAGTGACTAAGTCATCTGGAATGGGAAGCTGCAGAAAACATTCTACCGTTTCAGCTGCACTCTGCTGAAACCCACAGGTCTGCACCTGGGTGTTTGACTAAGCCCTTGTCAACATAAAGAGAAAACAGCATGGGCGTGCCGACAGGCTTACGGCTCTCCTCTTGTGGGCGAGTCCAGATTCTTGCTGGTTGTATGGGAAAGAAATCATTATGACTGAACTTAAAAATACAAAGGTAAAGTAAAACACCACCACAGGCAACCCTGGCTGATGAAGCCGTGGTCCAGAGAGTGACAGCTGAGTGATCAGCCACAGGCATCCGGGAATAATGAAGCCATGGCCCACAGTGTGAGGGCAGGATGATCAAGGGAGGGAGATTTGTGTGTCCCGGGTAGAGGCTCCAGGAACTCTCTGTACCTGTGCTATGTTTTGCTATGTACCTAAAAACCACTTCAAAAATTAAAACCAGGGGCTGGAGAGATGGCTCCGAGGTTAAGAGCACTGGCTGCTTTTACAAGAAACCTGTTAGATTCCCAAGCACCCACATGGCAGCTCACACCATCTGTGACTCCAGGTCCAAAGACCCCCTTCTGGTTTCCTCGGGCACCAGGCACATGTGTAGTCTATTTGCATACATGCAAGTAAAGCATTCTTAGACATAAAATAAAATAATACTTTAAGGTCAATTTTCTTAGAAAATGTTTCTCTACGGATGCTTCAAATTGACAAGACATTTCTTCTTAAAAGAATGTGAAGGGCTGGGGAATCGGTTTCCTTGGTAGAGCGCTCACCTAGCATGCATAGCCCCTAGGTTGAATACCCATCAACATATAAGCCAGGGGTGGTAGTACATGCCTGGAATATGAGATAAGAAACTCAGGGTCGTCTTTGGTTACAGGAGAGTTTGAAGCCATGGCTGGAAAGAGCACGTGCTGCTCGATACAAGACCCGAGTTCTGTTCCCAGTACCCAGGTCAGGTGATACAAGGCTGCCCATGAAACTGACCCTTTCTCTACAGCCACATGTATCTTCAGCCGCCATAGGCCTACCTCCTCACAACCCTGGGAGGCCTGAAGACTTGAGAAGAACATCCCTGAGCAGAACCAGGCAGGGGTCTACCATACCCCTCTCTGGTGACAGCTTGGAACTGCTCGTTTTCTTGAAAGTTATTTTAGTGTTTCCTACAGGCTGACCATACTACCAAGCCGTCTGTCCTCACCTGCCCTGTTATTATTTCCTACCAGACTGGAGCCAACTGGTTTGGAGAAGCTTCTTTTTCCTCTATTTTTCTTTCTTTCCTCTTCTACACCCTCCCCCACCCCCACCCTTTGAAACAGACTCTTATGCAGCCCAGGCTGGCCCCAAACTCTCTCTGTGGTGGAAATTTGCTTTGAATTCCTGCTCCCTGTGCCTGTCCCTCCCAAATGCTGGGATTCGCAGGTATAGGCAACCACACCCGGCTTTTCTCTCATTTCTCTACAGTGTAAATATTGTTAGTGACTCTGAGACCAAACTCACTTGAAGCACGAGGGACAGTGTCTAGTGCTTTCTTGGTGAACAAATCAGAAGTAACGAAGGGAAATGCGATGGCAAACTCCAGCACTTAAGTGTTACAAAGTCTGTGGCCATCTGTCTTTTCTGTGGATCCCAAAGCACACACACACACACACACACACAAACACACAGGGCTGACTAGAAGAACATCCAGAGACAGATGGACTCACCATGGACAGAATGAAAGTAGGACCTCAGAGACACCCAGATGCTGCCTGTTTTGAGAACTGGGATTAACCCTTTCATAAACCAAAGCAGTCCTGTGTACAGTGCACCACACTCATTGGCTCTCTCCCCACCCCCTCTTCCTTCAGCCTGCACTCTCAGCAGACAGATCTTCCCAGAGGGAGTCAAAGGTTCTGCCACCACAGAAGACCTGTGGCTGCAGAAAGATAGTAACAACCCTGGACTACAGGGAAATCCACCCCACCCGCCCCCCAGGCTCAGCAGTCAGCTGCAGGGTGGGTGGGGCCACACACCTTGACCACTCCCCAGCATCTTGTCCCTCTTTGGAATCTTGCAAAGATGTGCTCACTTTCAGCCTCTCTCTGCCCGTTCTCTCTGAGTTCCACCAGCACGTTCCTCTGCCATGACGGTGCTTCATTCTCCTTCTCCTCTGCTTCCTCTCACCGGGGGCTGTTTGGATTATTATATACGGACCCCTAGCTTCACTACAAAACACCAGACTCCCAACACCCCACTTTAAGTCCCCAGTCGGAACCTCTCTCCAGAACTCCAGACACAATTTTCCAACTGCTTTTTTTTTTTTTTAAACTTCATTCCTGACGTATCCCAGAGATACGTCAAGTCTGAAAACGAGCTTACTATCTTCCCACCAAACTCATGTGCTCTCGAAGCATTTCCATTCTAGGTCAAAGGCAACTCAACCAGCTGACACAGGGGACAGGAAGTCTCCCAAACTCTGACTCTTTCTCCCCTAAAGCCACCCAGTCCTCCCTGTGGTCTCAGGCCTCACATGCTTCTGCGCCAGGGTGAACTTGCCGGCCAGCAGATCATTTCATCAGCTCCATCTTCTCTAGCTTATCTCTTTAGGCACTTTCTAAGTTTCCTTCCTCGAATACATTCATTCTGACATCTGTCCTTCTCTTATTATCAGCCTTCCTGTCCACAGAAAGAATGTGCAAACCTTTCATAATCTTGGACTAGCACCCAACACTCCCTAACAGAGCCCCTTTTCTTAAAACTATGGTGTGTGGGGGGGTGGGGGGTGCAGATCTGTAATTTGAGCACTTGGGGGATGGAGGCAGAGAGATCTGCAGTCTGAAGCCCCTTTCTAAAACAAGCTACTTAGGAGTCTCAGATTCAACTCCAGCTTTATTTATCGTCCTATGCTGTACTCTCTTGAAGGCTGTTTATGCTCAGCACCACACTCTGCGTAAAGAATTCCTCAGCTCTTCCTCCCTTTCATTTGTCATTCCACTCCCCACGCTGCAAAAAGAGCCTGAACACAGCTCTGCTGCAAAACACATTCCAGGTATTTAATGACTTGTAACTCAATGACCTCCTTGCCTGTCTTCCTTCCCACTCTGCTGGGAGAGCGCAAGATCAAAACAGGTATCAGCCTACCTACAGGGGCAGGCTTTGAAAGTAAGGGAGGAACAGGGGAAAAGAGAGGAGAGAGGGGAGAGACAGAGAGACACAGACACAGAGACGATGTGAGTCAGAGACAGACAGAGGAACAGGTACAGAGTGTGAGTCACAGTCAGAGAGAGAAACAGACACAGTCATCCTGAGATTGGAGGAAGATACAGCTAAGAGTGTTATTTCCCCAGGATATGTGAGCAGGAAGCAAGGAAGGCCTTGAGGATGGGGGCCCTTGCAAGGCTCTGACTGGCTGCCTCCGACTGTCTGTTTACAGGACTGACCAGTGAGGGGGCTCTGCCTGCCACAAATCTCATTTCCTCCTCTTGTCTAAAAACACCATCCTATCAGTTTGAATCCCGCCGGCTTGCTCTCTCTCAGCCAAAAGGAATTTCCCTTCACACAAAAACTATTCAGACATTTCCAAGGCACAAAATGCTACAAACCAGGATTTTCCACTCAGACAACTTGGAAACTGCGGATTGTTTCTCCCCAGACACTTCTTATTGGCCAAGAAGTCTGAAAGGCCTTTTCTCCTTAGTATGAAAAAAAAAAAAAGTCTCCTACCTCCCTGTTTTTTTCCATTTTTTATTTTGTCTAGGTTTTACTGCAGCCAACTTTTAAACCAGAAAGCAGATTTCCACATTATAAAGTACAAATTATCCAGGCTGTGTAGTATGAGCACGGAATGCCAGCACCCAGAAGCGTGAGGCAAGAGGACCAGGACTCTAAGACCAGCCTAGACAGCACTGAGAGACTCTATCTCAAAACCTAAAACTAAACACAGACACTCTGCTCACCAATCAGGTTGTCCAAATGAAATAGTCCAACCAATTTAATATTACTGCTGTTATTTTTAATAACTCATTTAATTAAAGTTTGCTGTAGGTTTTTGCTTTGTTTTCTTTTGTATATCGTTAAGTTAGTATGCAAAGTAATGGGTTTCATTATGGCGTTAAGTAGCCTGTTTTTGTTTTTAGGCAGGAGACTTTTAGCCTGGTGTAGTGGCAAACACCTGTACTCTAATACTCTGAGGGGCTGAGGCAGGAAGATTTGGTGTTGGCTCTAGCTCAGGTTGGCCCAAAACTCACTGAGTAGCCCCCCAAAATCAACCAAACAGCTTTCAATGATAGGTACCCAAAGACATAATGTACAAAATAGAATTCATCCCATTTAATACAAACACAGACCTTTGATTGGGGTAAACTGCATACAGTGTGTTCCCACATCTAAATGCCTCAGACCACAGCTGAGGGCTGCCTACCTCAGATGCAGCTACAAAGAATAGCCAGCCATAGAGATTTGGGCAGTCCAGAGGGACCCATCTGAACTCTTCCACCACCACTACCACCAAAGCTCTTCTATAATGCTAGTTAATTTTATATAAATAAATTACATCGGGGGAAAACAACCCAAAAGCCGGCAATTTAACATGAACTGTTTGTACCCTAACAACACGGGAATGTACAGGACATGATCTGAGATCTGACTTTTGCCCTGACCTTCCAGTCAAACAGTTCTACATACCACTACCACCTCAAGTTCATGAAGGATTTCCCTAGCCAAAGTGTATCAGAAGTCCAGACAAAACACAGGCTGTATCTGGTGGGTGACATTGAATCCAGAAGCAGATGTCTCAGGAATGGCCCATGAGAAGGCTGTATGAGTTTATACTTGGAACTACTGAGTCACCAAACATCCCTGAGATAAGGAAGGCGCCTGATAGCAGGAGTCAAAGTAGCCTCCGTTTTCCTCAGCTAGAGCAACACATTGTGAAGGTTAGGCAGCCTGAGCTGTTTTGTGGCTGAAGTGGACCCAGAATTTTGGTTCATACTCCAAAGATCTCTGGCTCTCCAGCCACAAACAAGAGACATGAAAAATCAGTTAAGTTGCAGCCGACAGAGGAGGTGGGGAGGTCAGAAAAAGAGATGAGAGCCAAGGACCAAATGCTCATGTTTAAAATTAACAAGTCAGTGAAAGAGAAAAACAAACAAACAAACAAAAAAAACGCTAAGTCCATCACCCCTGACCCCTCAGGCGGCGGCGTGGTGGCGCACGCCTTTAATCCCAGCACTCAGGAGGCGAAGGAAGGCGGATTTCTGGGTTCGAGGCCAGCCTGGTCTACAAAGTGAGCTCCAGGACAGCCAGGGCTATACAGAGAAACCCTGTGTAGAAAAAACAAAACGAAAAAAGGAAGAAAAGAAAAGAAAGCTGCTGCCAAAAGGTAGTGAGTGTGTGGCCAGCCCGAGCTATAGACTGAATAGAAGCCACCCTGTGTTACAATGCAAGACCCTGTCTCAAAGAAAACAGTTGCAAGACAAACTGAAGGTCAGTGTTGCCAAATGTTTCCACAAGGTCCGGCAGGTAAACACATGGAAAAGATAGTTGGACGCGCAGTTAGAGAGAGACAGGCGAACCCTGCAATCAGTTATAGGAACCAGGGCACAGGGGCTCTAGGCAGGAATGAAAACTTTAGAAATGGAGGCTGCAGCTGATAACTACTTGTGCGGAAAAAATAAAAATAAAACCCTGACCATAAACAAGACAGAAACATGATCAAGAAGGGGCAGCTGGCAAGCATGTGTGGACGGCAGAAACCTGTGTTTATAGCTGAAGATAGAAGCTGGCCAGAGAAGAATTCAGATGCACGAGAGAAGATAATTACATGGCCTTCTGCCTTCCAAATGACATCAGACTATCTGGGCTGGGACAGCTCATCCTCAAACTGAAGACATAGAGGGCAGGGTAAAAATAAATGCATCTATTACAGGGAAAGAAACAAACCCAGCTAACATGCCCAAGGTCACCAGAGAACCAGTGGCCTGGATCGAAGACACACCCATTTCACAATACGACCTCCACTCCCACCCTTGGTGAAAGCCAGGGCTCTTAGAGAACTGCTCCACCCCCATTGTATTCCCTGGACAAAAAGAAAGATATGGATACCAGGTGTTTCTGTCAGCCTGACACCAGCTAGAGTGACCTGAGAGGACGGAACCTCAATGGAGAAAATGCCTCCCTAAGACCCAACTGTTAGGCATTTAATTAGTGATTGACAGGGAGGGCCAAGTCCGTTGTGGGTGGTGCCATCCCCGGGCTGGTGGTCCTGGGTTCTATAAGAAAGCAAACTGAGCAAGCCATGTGGAGCACGTCAGTAAGCAGCACCCCTTTGTGGATTGGCTTCTGCTCCCAGGTTCCTGCTCTGCTTGAGTTCGTGTCCTAGCTTCGTTCAGTGATGAACAATAATATGGAAGCCAAGTAACCCTTTCTTTCCCAAGTTGCTTTGGTCATAGTGTTTCATCAGAGCAAAAGAAATTCTAACTAAGACACTGAGCCACACTGGGTCCCTATCAAACTAAATGTGCCTATCTTAAAACGCCTTCAGGACAATAGAGATTTAAAATATATACATATGTGTATGTACATTGTTCTATATTAACAAAAGAGCCAGAATCACTCTGTCTGTCCATTTTCTAGGATGACTGTGTGTCGTAGAACTATCATGGACTGCTTAACATTTCCTGCTTGACCTTAGCAAAGAGACGGGTACAGAAAAACTGAAGGCACATCTGACCTCAAGAAGTCTGTCTTCGAGGGGGCAAACTCCTTTACGACTCAAAGTCTCAGATTCTTCATATAAAACCCACTATGTATGCCAGAGCTATATAATTCCACCCAGGGGAAAAAACTTTTATTTGGAAGAACTGGTGAACATCCAGAGAGCAGGGAGGGATTGGCTCAAGGTTAACTCAACCATGGTAATGACAGGTCTTGTCATTTCCTCTTAATTCTCTGGGCAGGAAACAGGCATTCACTGGGGCCCTACAGCCATAGGCTCAACCCCGGCAAATGACCAGCAAGGCCTCAGGCCATTCCCCACACAAGTCAGCAGAGAGCCAGGCTGTGGTGGGAAGTCCTTGTTGTGGAGAGATACACGCTGCCTCGTCAATATTTCAACAGCCCCATGCAAGTAGGAAAACAGCTTTGAAAATGGCCTTCAGCTCTCGGCCTGCTGTGGCCTTGGAACGGAAGGAGTCACTCTTGCCTTCTTGCCTTCCATGGTGAGCAAGATCACTGGCCCTGCTAGATACCCCTAGCCCCAGTACTGGGCTCTGATGCTGGGAGTCTGGATAATATAGTTAATTCTGCATGTCCCAGGCAGTGAGCCAGGACACTCCCTCCCTGTACATCTCTAACCCTAGCTCTGTGATCAAGGGTTATAAGTATTCCATGATTTTTTTCCTACTCTAAGGGTACCTCCTTGGATACTCACAGTACACTTAAACAATCCTTAGACTTTGCAAGTGGCATAGATTCCGGGCTTGTTCTTTTGTTCTCATGTGTGGCTAATAATTATCCATTTAAAACATTTTTCTAGTTGCTGTCCCACCTTTAAGAGACAGCGGGGCACACCTTTGTTAATCAAACAAAACTTTTGACAGACTATTATACCAACAATCACACCTGGTCTCTGGTATCTCTTTCATCCCTAAATGATTAATCTAAGCCAATGTTCTCAATCCGACACTGTTGGGGGGTTGGAGTGGTGCTGCTATTTATTCAAATGCTAAATTCTGAACCCCAAGTTCTGGTTGTCCCCAGACCAGTGAATTCTCACATACGTTGGCCTTTGTTGTGTAAACTTTGCTCCTTAATTTAAAGCTATTGGTTAATAAAGGGCTAGAACCTGTGATTGGGCAGTAGAGAGAGAAAGAAGGGACCTGGGGGGGTCTCAAGAGAGATCATAGGAGAAGAAGGAAATGGAGAAAGGAGGAGGGCACCATGAGGCCAGATGGATCATGAGCACATGGCCAGGAGAAGTGCTCCCTGAGGACTGCTGATGGAGTGGAATCAGCCTGAGCAAGTCTCAAACCACAGGTAACATGGGGCCTATGCATTGGGTGTAAGTTAGAACAGCTCAGAATCTTCCAATCCAGGCTTACAGCTTGTCAAATACCTGATTTTATATCATTTATATGGGTTAGCTAGGAAGAAAAATATGTGTGTGTGTGTATATATATATATATATATTTTTAAACTATACCCTTCTTTAGATGTACATTTAGAAATGACTATATGACTGTATGACCCAATCCTAAAAATAAACTAAACCTAGGAAGCTATTAAAAAATTTGGGGGTGCTGGAGAGATGGCTCTTGCAGAGGACCAGGGTATGGTTCCCAGCATCCACACTGGGTGGCTCATAAACACCTGTAACTCCAGCTTCAGAGGACTTGACGTCCTCTTTTGCCCTCTGTAGTTCACATACATGTGCAGCACACACATATACACATGCACATGAACACATCTGTGCACACAATAAATAAATGTAACAAACAAACAAACCCCTTTGAAAAGAAAAGTCTCTCCCATCTCAAAAAAGAAGCCCATGAAAGAAACCGCCTCTCTTTTGCATCTGCATACTGTCATACTGTGGCTATAGCACCCAAAACCCCTGTGTCCGCCAGGCATCCAACATGGATGGGTGGTAACAAAGTCCACTGGGTCACTGAGGAGCTAATGGATCATACAAACGTGGAGCTACATTTCTTAGCCCCTTGCAAAATGAGAAATACTTGTGTCTGTGGACGTGGGGTGAGTTTGGGTACACATAGCTGCATGCACTCTGATTCCCCCGTTGTTCGTTCAGATGCAATGCCTCCTTCTTCTACACGAGCAGCACCACCCCGGGTGTCTGCTGCCCCCAGAACACTGCACCTGAGCTCTTTCAGGGATAAAGGCAAAGAGAAAACACAGTCCAGCCCACATTTGCCTACTCATGTTAATATTACCATCACCATCTGGGAAACAACAAAACTAAGGGGTCAGAGATGTTCACAGAGACAACGGGAATCTTTAAGTCCTGCATAAATTAGCCACACAGGAGCTAGGGAGGCTGTCACTCAAGGGCCCTATGTATGGACTAACAGAGCAGTAGAGATTCTCCTTGCCCTCCCCACCTCCACCCCTATTCCCCAAATGCTCTGCACAGACTCCCTGGCTACGGCCTCAAGTTCTCCATGCAGAGAGTCACCTTTTTGCTCTAAAAAGCGATTATGTCTCGATATGAACGCACTTGGATTTTTAATATTCGTGTAAGGTAATAGGAAGTAAAAAGAAAGCCCTGCAAAGAGGACATCAAAGTGATACTACTTGGGACCTGAGAACCACGGAAAACTCGAAGGAAAAAAAGAAGGACAAAGATGTAGGAAGTTCAAACGAGGTCCTCGAAGACAAACTATACTTCTGTGTCCTGCTAGAACTCTATGTTTATTCAACTGGTGAAGGCCAGGTGACCAGAAACAGTGACATTCTCATCCCATAAGGACCCAGATTCCTCACCAGGACTTTGCAGGGGGCAACAACAGGAAATAACATCTAAGGGAGAATGTCCAGCCAAAGGCCTCACTGAGCATCAGAACTACCCGAGTCTCGGGGCCTGCTGGCAGGAAGACCAAACCCCTCAGCCTATGAGACGGGCCAGCTCCTCAGCAGACAATGTCTGTCAGATGAGAAAGCAAGATACTTCCCCTGGGATACCATCAGCTTCCCTTAACTGCCCCCACCACCACCACCACCACTGGGTCCAGTCATTTCACCTTAGAAACTGACCAGATGGAAATTTGTGTAACCCCCAACGCCTTTCCATCAAGACAAGTGGAACAGCTGTGGACATCTTAGCAAAGACCAATTTCTACCTACTCCGTTTTAAATGAACAAAATTGTTGTAAAAACTAACAAAATCTCTATTTGTCAGAGAGAAGAGAAAAGGAAAGGTAGCCAAGGTGGCAACATTGATTTGGTCAGACTTCAACCTGCGAATCCCGAATCCCGTTTCACCAAGCATCCTGTTCCACCAAGCATCCCACTCCCTGGTGTCTGCACAAAAAGACTGTGCAAGGTGAGTATTGAGCTTTAATGGAGTGCTGATTATTTTGTCCTCTATACTGCAAAAATCCAGAGAATTCCCAGGGATCTAATTTGTATAGAACCTTACAGGTTCATATAACATCAGAACAGTCCTACATGCAGGCATGCCCGCAAAAAGGGGCAAGGTTTCTTGGAACGGCACCCAGCCCTGGGAGACAAGTCCTTGCTTCTGTGCCGGCCATGTTTCTGAACTCCTGTTCAGGCTTGATCAGTCTGAAAGCAGCAGCTTTCATAGAAAAACTATTTGGTGAACGAAACGAACATTCTTCACCTTCATCACATCTTCTTCCCTTCAGTGCTAGTGCTGGAACCCAGGACCTCCTGACCCGCACCTTAAGCTCAGAAGGCTTTATATAAGCCTCAAGAGGAAGCCCGCAGCTTTAGCAATTCAAGATCTGCTGAGCAAGCCCACATGCACCCTATTCAAGGGGTTCATTATTCTGTTGACTGTTTCCCTTAAGCCTTGAGCCTTCAAGACCCAGAAGTCTTCACGGCTAGCCAAACGGAAAAAAGGGCATAGCTCTTCACGCTCATAAGACACATCTGAGAAAGAAAATCCCAGCCTCGGGCAACTTGGACATTTTCTTTTATTTTTTTTTTCTTTTTTCTTTTTTGAAAGTGAACATGTTAAAAGTTTGCTTAAAAAAGAGCTTTTGGGGGGGGGGAGAGCTTTTGTGGGCAGATATGTTGTTGGCTAAATCCCACCTTAAAACAATGAGTCTGAATTCCGGAAGACACTGGCAGCTCCAGTTAACCATGGGTTGCTTGGGGACTCAGCAGTTTCTGTAACCCTATCATTCTCTCCCAACCTTTTAATCAGATACTTCTCTTTAAGTCAGGATTTTTCAACCCATAGTGGAAAGGGTTCTGGAGTCAGGCAAATCTGGATTTGCATCCAGGTTGCGGAACCTGGGAGGCTCAAATCCCACAACATTCTCTAGTGCATCAACATTCTCTAGTGCATCAAGCCTCAGTTTTCTTATATATAAAGCAAAACTGAAAGGGGAAATTGGGCTTAAACAGCAAGATAGCTCAGCAGGTAAAGGGACTTAACTGCACAACCCTGAGGATCTGAGTTCAAACCCTGGAACCCATGGATGAAAAAATAGACAAAGAAGGGGTGCTCCCACTGAGTCACAAAAGAGAGGAAACAGTAAGATTTTAGGAAAGCATTCGACACGGTGTCTTTTAGCAGGGCCCCAGTATAATTTTAGGGAACTTTTGCAAAATAAAAGTGTAGAGCTCCTACTCCAAAAAATGACTGAGGTTTTCAAGATGGTGACAGTTGCGCTGGAGAGATCTGGTGATTAGAGGCCGGAATGTGCTTGCCTAGCAAGTCCAAGGACTGAAGTGTAAACCCTAGAGCCATAATTAACAACACAAAAAACAAAAACAAAACAAGAACAGGCCTGTAGTCTCGGGTTTATACTCCCAGCACTGGGGAAGCAGAGAAGGGTAGATCTCTGGGGTTCACTGGACATCACCCTAGCCTACATGACAAGTTCCAGGCCCCTGGGAAACTCTACCTCAAACAACATGGATGGAACCTGGGGAATAACACCCAAGATTGTACTTTGGCTTCCAGAAGCATTCAGGTATACACATGCACACATGCATAATAGATAGTCAAAAGATGGTAAAAAGAGACCATCCAACCAAGGGTGGGGGCCTGGGAGACTGCACAAGGGCACATGCACACAAAGAAGGAAGCCCTTTCTTGGAAGTGCGGACTGTAAGCTATGATCATCTCTTAGCACTTTTCCCAAAGACAATCTCTCCTCTGCTTCCCACCCCCACATTCTCCTCTCAACACACTCAACTTAGAAAATGTACCTGGGCCATTCCAAAACCAGGCACCAGCATCTTGGAAGTAGCCCATATTTATAAAGAGAATGACTCTCTGAGACAGGGTAACCTAATGCAGAAGATGGTGTTACAGACACAGACCTCGTCCGAGCTACCCCACCTCTGACAGCCAGCCTGTGCCTAGGCTCTTCTTCCAGCTAACGCTCCCTTCCTTCAAACCCTCCTACAGGGGGTAGCCTTGTCCATCCTAGCCTTGTACCATCCTAGCCTCTGTCCTTGAGGTCTTTACCCTGGGGTGGACACCAAGGGTGACACCAGTCTGCTTGTACTTCTTTCTTCCTCTGCATTTAAAATGTTGACCTTTCCATACTGTGTCTCTCTTTTACAGTTGTCATTTCTTGTTTATTTTTTTTCCTACACAACATGCAAAAAAAAAAAAAAAAAAGTAAACTACCCACAGTATGTGCATTGGTCTATTTTTTTTTTTCATTATGGATCCCAAGTGCTTGGAAGAGTGTTTGGCACATGGAAATTACTCGATAAATATGAAGTGAAAGGATATCTTTGAATGAAAACATAATAAAAACCGGTCCTCATGGGGATTCAGCCTTACGCCATCATGGACAAACTGCACCAGCAATTCTGCAACATAGACATCTTGAGTTCAGGTACTAGCTGGGGAAAGGACCAATCTTTTCCAAACTTGCCCCAGTTCAGAGGCATATGATCCAGCCATCTATGCTTCTTTCACTTATAATCCATATACACATACTGATGACTGGCAGCCACCATGAGAGGCATGTTGTATATGTGAGCTGTTCAGAAAAGAGACACTTGTCTGGAGACCATATAATAATTGAAAGCAGAGGATTGCCAGAAAACAAAAACAAAAAACCAAACAAACAAAACCAACCCCATCTCACTACCTTACACAGAAAACCTAAGTTGTGAATATCAAAAGGAATGCAAAGTCTCCAACTTAGAGGCTGTAAAAATGGTGGCTGGAGACAGGCCAAGCTTTTGTCCTACAGTTCCTGCTGGTCGCAGGTAGGGACTCATCTCAAAGCCCTGCCTGGGATCTCTGGAGATCCAGCAATGTGGCTGTCTGCACATTTTATCCCACCCACTGAAAGAAGGCCTGACGCTGTGGCCTTGTGGCTGCTGCGTAAGACATTTTACTGAGAGCTGCTGCCTGAAAAACAAGGGGAGCGCTGTCTCTCCACTTGTGGCAAGCTGCAGCTCACATCAGTGCAAACATCTGAAGCCCCCAAAGTTAAAAAAAAAACCAAAACAAAACACAAAACCCTGCTATGGTCTGAAAGGCTCAGGGTCTTTCCAAAGCATATGAAGCACACCTAGGCTTCCAACCCGAAGATTTCATCGGGATAAACAGTGGGCGAAGGCCAGATGACCAGGATCACACTCAACATCTGGCTTTTGCCCCAGAGTGAAGCACCACTCCCTCTAAACCCTACACATGGCTTCTTTTTTTAACCAGACCTTCTCAGCTACCACAAATGCTTTGGTGGGAAGCAGCAGGAGGCCCCATCCCTTTTCCCAAAATACAGTCAGCCAGCGGCAAAGGCCAAAGAGGTGGAGCCTGCAGGCCGTTTTGCAAAAGTTTCAAATATCCTGGTACTGACCCCATTAACAGCACTAAGACAGAAATGCAGCCAAGCCTGTCCTTACCTCAGTCCTTCAACAGTCCCTCCGTGCCCCCCACCCCCACCCTCCCTCTCAACTTCTGAGAGTTCTGAACAAAGCCACATTACCAGCACTGGCTATCACAAACAAGATTTTCTCTTGCAAAAAGCTGAAAGTGACATCTTTAAATGATTCACGCTTCTGACAGCTGAGTCTCCAAAGAGGTCTCTGCGGGGAAGGAACTGGTGAGCTGTCCCACCTCTCCCCCAGAGCCTCTCTGAAACATGCAGTTGCCTCAGATTTTCCCCTGAAAAAGGGAGGAAGCAGTTCGAGGCTGTGCAGATGAAGCAGCCAAGTGAGGCAGCCGCCTTCCCGTGCGGTGAAGGAAGACTTTTAACACGAACATTTTAAGAAAGTAAAGAAACTGGATGGGGTGGGGACAAAAAACATATGGAAAGAAAATACTACATTAGCTTGTCCAAATTTTGGATGTGTGTGTATGTGTGTGTTTTTTACAAACCTTACCATAAAAAAAAATCAATATAATTGGGCGGAGGCATTATTCTCAAAACGCGTCGCTTCCCAGCATTGCTGTACCGTTAGCAATAGGAAATGGAGCTACCGACAGGAAAACACTATAAACTGCTTTGGAATACAAAGGGTCACTTATTCGGAAGAAAGTTTAAAGGCTCCAGCTGTGCACCTTAATGTGTTCATAGAAGAAAACTCCCATTCCCAGACCTCTTGATATAGTCATGCCCTTCCCAAACGCTGCCTCCCAGGACCCAGCTGGTGACAAAACCCGCTTTTCTCCTCACCCCCGCCCCTCTTTGCCCGGACCACGGGTCCTCACCGTGTGGTACATGAGGGCCTCAGTCTCTCCGGGCTCTGACAGCTCGCTCAGCTTGCGGTCCCACTGCAGGACGCTCTGCTCCCCGCTCTCCAGCACCTCCATGGCGGTGGGCGCCGCGCAGGGCCGAGGATGCTGAGGCAGGAGGGGACCGCGCAGAGCCTCCGCGGGCCGGTGAGACGCCTTTCCCCGTGTACTTGGCGTGTGCGCGCGTGGAATTTATGCACTGGAGCAGGAACTCGGGAGAGCCCTGCCGAAGGCTACGCGACCCTTGTCCTCGGAGATCTGTGTCTCCCCGGGGAGGACAAGCCTGCTGGGATCGGGCGGAAGGTGCAGGGGTTAAATCGGGCTGTGCATCCAAAAGGAAGGCAAAAAGGCAGCGGTCATCCCAAGAAAGTCCTCGCGCAACAAGCCCACTCCCCACTGGGGCTCCAGACAAACTTTGAGACTCCCTTGGGCTCTTGAGCTCTGCCCCTGGATCCAGAGGCGACCCCACCTCCTTCCAGGCCAGTGACCAATCGAACGCCCGTCTTTCCATCTATACCGTATCAAAAGTCCCTTTCTCATCCATGTCCCGCCCCTAGAGGGAGAGTCGCGCGAAGTCTCCGCCTAGTCCTCGGAATGTGGGCGGAGAGGGTCTTTTACGTCACTGGGGAACGCCTCCTGCCGGAGCGTCGCAACGGACCAATAGGGTTCTAGGGTCTAGAAATGATAGACTGAAACATAGATCAATGAGCTAGGTAGACCTGGAGGAGCCAACCAATCAAATAGCGACAAGAATACATTTTTATAAGAGAGGGCGTGCGCGCCCAGTGTCCGCCCTAAGAGTCTCCGCTTAAAGGAGGTTTGTTTCACGAGTTTAATTTCCTCAGAGAAACCAAGCGGATTGAAGCGCTGTCCATATTTCAAATTAGTTTAGGTCGCGTGAGTCCCGAGTGCTGGGATTAAAGGTGAGCACCATCACTGCACAGCCACACGTTTTTTTTTGTTTTTCGAGACAGGGTTTCTCTGTATAGCCCTGGCTGTCCTGGAACTCACTTTGTAGACCAGGCTGGCCTCAAACTCAGAAATCCGCCTGCCTCTGCCTCCCAACTGCTGGGATTAAAGGCATGTGCCACCATTGCCACACATTTTTTATAAAGTAGTTTTCTTGACTTTCCCGTAAGCCTTTGGTCTTTCTTTTCTGACCTGTTAGTCTCCTTCACCGCATCTCTTTTGTAAATCACTCTTTCAGTGTTTAAAGCCCTGTTTCCTTTTTACAGGGAATTTATCATGAGCTAGTAAGGTTGGAAATGTCCATTCTCCTTAGCATAAGGGCACAAGCATTTCTCTGCCCAACATAACTGCATCAGACAAAGGTTGGTTCTAGTAATGCCCCAGTGGTAGGCAGCTTCCACAATGGCCTCCAGGTGTCAGCACCTTTGGGCATACTCCTCCTCTACAGTGTGGGCAAAAATGTGGATTACCAGCCAAGGAATTGAGTCTGTTAATAGCCATGGAAGAAGGTTCTCCCCCATGTGGCTCTTCAGGTGGCTACAACTGTGAGGGAACCCAGGTCACAAATGGCAGCCGAGCTACACAGATTCCAGACGCACAGGTTCTATGTTAAAAGGCTTTAAGCCACCACATCTTACCTTTGTTAAGTAAGGAGAAGGATCATCCACACCCTGAGGTTTGAGTAACTTGAGGTGATCCTGAAGGGGCTCGTGTGGTCCATGGATCTCTTCAGTCTCCTCTGTCTCATGCATGGTTTTCCCAATAACTGAGTACAAGAGTCCTTGCTAGTATATTCTCCTGCTTCCCATCTTGGATACTAAAGTCATCCATTCCCTTTCCCTCATCAATCTTAGTGCTTGGCAACGTAGTTCACTGTTTCTCTGGCTTCTTAGCCTCCTGTGGAAGCTGCTGCCCTTGTCCCTTCTCTATTATCAACTGTGTGGCTAGACACCATGCTTCCTTAAGCTGAATTCAGACACATGATGAACCAGCCGGATACTCTCCTGATTTCCCCTCATCTCTGCTTTCCAGGCTTGCTTTCCCCTCATCTCTGCCATTGTCATTTCTGGAATCAACACTTGACAGATTCTCACATCATGAAAACAGAATCCACCTTCTATATTGACCTGACCCTGTTCATTGGTGCACTTTGTATTTGATTAACCAGCAAATATTAATTCCTTGAATTTACCTTTTCCTTTTCTTGTTAAAGATTTATTTATTTATTTTATGTATATGAGTACATTGTAGCTGTCTTCAGACACACCAGAAGAGGGCATCAGATCTCATTACATGTGGTTCTGAGCCACCATGTCACTGATGGGAATTGGACTCAGGACCTTTGGAAGAGTAGTAAGTGCTCTTAACCACTGAGCCATCTCTGCAGCCCATGAATTTCCCTTTTTCGTCTCCAAGATTTTTAGTTTCTCCAAAAGAGCTGGTTAAATATCTGGAAAACTCCAGAGAACATTTTGTGCACATTTATCTGGGTATAAAACTCCTCCATTGAAGTAAATCTGGTCTATCGGTCACCTGTTTCTGGACTCATATTTACAGAGAAAAGAAAAATCATGTTCAGTCTGAGCATGAAAATGTGGAAACCACCAGGGGGAAGATACATTCCAGCATGGTGTTTCTCAAGCATTCCCTGGGTTATAGCTGACCTCTGGTCTGAAGACTCAACAAAAGAGACTGAAATTAATGATGGTTAGAAAGATACTGATTCTTCTTCCTTCTTTCACACCTGTAATTGTTTTTAGAGCACGGTGTATTTACTTATTATGCATGTATCTGGGGTGAGAGGGCTCGGATGTGCCACAAGGAGCATGGAGAGGTCAGAGGGCAAGGTGCATCCTGGGAATTCAACTCAAGTTCTCAGGCTTGGTGGCCAGTGCTGTTACCCACCCCAGCTTTCTGTCATCTTTTGAGAATCTCCTTTCTGTGTTAGCACTGTTCTTTGGAAGGGGAGTAAATTCTGACTAGGTTCATCTTGCCCTCTTTTCATTCTTCCTGCTTTAACACTCATGGGAGTTTTGTTTATTTGTTTGTTTTTGTCTCATTGATATCGTCCTGCTAAGTTGCCCATGCATACGCCACCATATCCAGCATCTGATACCTGTCAGTGGGACTTATTTCCCAGTCTTGAGGAATTATATCATTGAGGAATTATTACAATTATGATAATGTGATCAGAAAAGAGCTCCTCCTCCACTTTTTAGTTTTTTTACTTTTGTACATACAGAGCATGATGTCTGGGAGAAACTGCAGCCTT
This sequence comes from Mus caroli, assembly GCF_978045245.1. NCBI lineage: Eukaryota > Metazoa > Chordata > Mammalia > Rodentia > Muridae > Mus > Mus caroli. Next base: position 112,236,260 of record NW_028227262.1, on the reverse strand, counting down.
TCCCTAAGAAGTCTGAGACCCAAGTGTAACCCACATGAGAATGGAAGGTGCTGAGAAGGAAAGGGCTGAGAACGGAAGGGGTGATGATCACTGAGGACTCAGCTGTCACGTAAAGATGAGCATAAGCCCCATTTTAAAGGCTGTGGTGGTTTTATTAAAGAACTCAACACTGTATTCTGGGGTAATAAAATGAGTTTAAAGGAATAGGAGGAAAGGGAAGTGTTTAACTTGGAACTCACTCTTGTGGTAAAGTTGACGGGGACCAGGTAGGTCAGGGTAAGAGCATGCGCCATTAAGTGATGAGTTTGAGTCTCTCCCTGCTGTTCTTCAGGAAGGGATATGGAAAACTACTGCTGACCTCTAAAGTACTCCCTGTGAGGAAGGGCCAAAGTCATGCACCCCTAGGCCTCAGTGGATATTGACGGTGGAGAGGAAACAGCAGAGGACTCTTGGGTGCAGCCTCGCTGCCTCCAGCAGAGAAGAAAGTCCCTATCTCCCAGTTTCTGAACATTGGACTATGAAAATCGAATGGAGATCTGTGCAGAGACTTCCGCCAGCCTTGACAAGCGTATATGGAGAGACCAGGACATCAGAGACAGACTGGGAGGAGAGAACTGCAAGCGTCCACGTTGTCATGTCTCCTGTGTTATCCTAACCACTAACCTTGAGATGGCACCTTGGGCATCACAGCGTAAAATGCCACTCACAGGAATTCACCTGTGACATAGAGCCCACTAATGCACTGTGGCACCTCCAAAACTCCAAGCAAATTGGCTAATTGGTTTTATAACTTAATTTTGTTATTTTGGAGACAGGCTTTCACATAGCCCAGGCTGGCCTTGAACGCACTATGTAGCCAGTGTGTCTTTAAACTCCTGGCCTTCCTGTTGCCATTTCCTAAATGCTATAGTTATAGGCACATAGGACCATGAAATTTTAGAGATGGTGATGTCCACTATAATCCCAACATTCAGGAGGCTAAAACTAGCCTGGGCTACACAGCAAATTCCAGGCTAGGCTGGGCTACATAATATTTTGTCTTGAAAAACAATGTTGTTTTTTTTTTTTTAATCAAACTCCTACATATATTCTAAATCTTAAGGTGGGCTAAGAATATAAATGCCAAACAAAGCAAAACCATACGGGGAAACTAAATAAGAAATACTCATAATTTTGATGTGGCTAGGGCGTGGGCATGATTGAGAACATGAGAAACAAATAGCTTAGGCTAAATTTACATGTATGCGTACATTAAATGAAATTGAATGAAAGAGGAAGTGAGGACTGTATTGCTTACTTTTTTTTTTTTGACAGGGTTTCTCTGTGTAGTCCTGGCTGTCCTGGAACTCACTTTGTAGACCAGGCTGGCCTCAAACTCAGAAATCCGCCTGCCTCTGCCTCCCAAGTGCTGGGATTAAAGGTGTGCGCCACCACCGCCCAGCGGTTACTTTTCTATTGCTGTGATAGAACACCATAGCCAAGGCTATTTAGAAGAAAGGGGTTATTTGTCTTACAGCTACAGAGTGAGAGCGAGAACGAGAGCGAGAGCGAGAGACTCTGTTATGGTGGAGAGGTGTGGCAACGGACAGGTATCGATAGCTAATGTGGTGGTGGGAACAGCTGAGAGCTCACATCTTGAACCATAGGCAAGGAAGCAGAGAGATCGAACCGAGAATGACAAAGAGCTTCAAAATGTCAAGCCACCCCCCAGTGACACGGTTCTCCAGCAAAACCACACCCTCTAGACCTACTCAAGCAGAGTCTCCAGTTGGGGACCAAGTATTGAAAGGCCAGAGACTGTAATGGGCATCTCATTCAAACTGCCATAAGAAAGGAGGGGTGAGAAAAGGGGGGTGAGGAGGTAGAGGGTAGACATGCTCAACTATATAGTTGTAAGAAAAATAATTAATTTTAAAAAGAGGCCACTGTTCAGAGTGTCACAAGGGACAAAGGCTCCTTGAAGGAAGCAGGAAAGCACAATCCATGCTAAGCAAACGTCAGAGAAGGCCCTGATTTTAGTCATCGCTACAACACTGCCACCCTGTGGCTGAAAATGAACAATGCAGCTAGTTAACCAGAAAGGTCTCTTGGAATTCAAGTCTCACCTTTACTACAACCACTAACGCCCAGGTGAACCATCCCTTAAAGAACGTCCTTGTGATATTATCCATCCGGTATTGCCCTGGAGGCCATTGCTATTCTGGTATCCATGGGCTTGACTCGCCAGTTTTTCTTTATTTTTAATGTAACATGAGTGGAATTCCTATTGATTATTCTGATATATCTATGTGACATGTATGGTTGATTCTCATTATTCACAGCAACTGTGGCCTTTAAAATCACAACAAACACAGAAAGAAACAGTGTTGAACCATTGCTCCTGGGATAAAGTCAGGCTTGTTCCTGTATCTGATGACAACAGTTTCATCACCTGATCAGTTGGCATTCAAAACAAAACAAAACAAAACAAAACAAAACAAAACAAAACAAAACCAGTATGTGTGTACGTGTATCTCTCTCTCTCTCTCTCTCTCTCTCTCTCTCTCTCTCTCTCTCTCTCTCTCTCTCTGTGTGTGTGTGTGTGTAAGCTTATCGATACATATAAACCAACAAAGCCATAATTGGGGTGTTCTCGTAATTTAATAATTTTCATATTATAGCCTTCATGCAGTGGGGAAATCAATGTCTTGCTTTTGTTGGATAAAAGCTTTACAGTTTTACCTATCACATTTTGGTCTATGTCCATGTCAAATTCCATTTTCTGCATAATATGCATTGAGTTAGAAATGATTATTTTGTCACAGCTATCCAGTTGCTCTAGCGCTGGAAGACCCTCCCTCCATGAAGTGATGGAAAAAGACTAAGGCCGCTCAGTATAATGGGAGTCTGCTAGTGTTCTCAGACACCAGCCACAGCATCAGCTCTTCCCCATGTCTCTAACCTGCCGGCCACCAAAGAGCTTCACTCAACTCTCTCTTCTTCCAACTCTGTCTTATCCACTCATTCATCTGTTCTTATACCCTAGGTATATTATTTTATACCTGAAATCTTAATTATTGTTTCACAGTTTGCCTTGGAACATGGTAACGTACAACCCCGTTCTTCTTTTCCAAGACTGTTCAGATTGTCCAGGTCTTGTAAACTTCCACATGAACTGTACCATCATCCACATGTCTAAAATTATGATGAAAATCTCTTTGAACTTCTAAGTCAACTTAGGGGTAATTGTCATCTTAAAGATGTGGAGTCTTCCCAGTTCTAATGGGCCAGTGACTGCTATTTGTTGAATCTGCTCAGCAACATTTTGTGTTTTCAGAACGGAAGCTTTAAGTATCCCAACTTACGTCTAAAGTTGACCCCTAATGCTTGTCCCGGCTAGGACAGGGTACCTTTCCCAATTTCTTTTTCTGATCTGTTATCTTCCGTAGAAATACAGAGAAGTTGGGTGTGCTCACTCTGTCCACCTACGGCCTTGCCAATTCACACATCCCTTCATGATTCTTTTGGGCTCTCCACGTGTCTAGCCCCTTGTGTGTGAGAGCAGACTGCATCGATTCTGTCTCTCACACCCTCTCACCATTGCTGTGACTTGAACCTTTCTGTCTCCCTAAACTCACATCTTGAAATTCTAAGTCCAGTGCGATGGTGTTTGAAGTCTCGGACCTTCAAAGGCAATGAGGACATGGAAGTTGTCCTCACAGTGGGGATAGTGCCCCACAAAAGCACAGAAGCAGTAGAGCGCCTACTGACTCTCCTGCACCATCTTCAGGGAACACTAGAAGAAGCTGTCTGCAGCTAGGATGAGGACCCTTAGCAGGCATGAGATACGGAGATCTTTAGCTTTGCTGTTTCCAAAGCCATGAGAAAATGCAGGCTGTTTGAGCTACCCAGTCCATGGCATCCTTCAGTAAGAGCCAAAAATAAGACAACTTAAATTTTTTCCTTGTCCTAATGCACTGACCTCTGTCTTTACAACATTACCAACATGGTAAGAATAAACATTCTTCTGTTTCCAGTCTTGGATGAACTATGCTTAGTATTTGCTCTAAAAGTTGGCATTCCTTGTTGGTATTATTTCTCTGCATTGTTTATCTGCACTGGCCCTTCTGCAGTTGGTGTCATCATGTAGCTCAGATCTCCCCAACCCCACACCCAGGCTGCTGTGGCAGCTAACGTTAGCTCTTGGTTGAGCCTCTTCCAGGATTTTGAGCTTGACCAAAGTCTTTTCATAAGTCCATACCTCTGCTTAAGGGACAACCCTCATCCAGTGAATGGAGAGATTAGAGACCCAGTTCTTGTCACTTGGTTTGGGACACATCTGGACAGGTAGCAAACCCCTGTGGGATCAGCAGAGGCTTTTGTTGAGATTACATAAAACATCAGTTTCTTGTTCTGCTTAACACTCCCATCCATCTACATTCTGCTACAGGGGATTTTCTTGCAAGCCTTTCCCAATAACCTTTCTCAGGCCAGCAAAGAAAGGCACTGGGGTCTAAGACAGCAATCTTTTAAACAGGGCTCAGGAGTCAGATCACCTGAGTAGGATTCTAGTGGAGACATGTCCTTCTGACTCTGCAGGTTCAACCAATTTCCAGCTCATTTGTGGGCTCTGCCTCCCTGGTTTTAAGCATTTTACACCTTGAATTGTGCCCGGCTCCTGTATTTCCAGCACTGAGGAGACTGAGGCTGGAGTTTCAAGAGTTGAGGCCAGCCTGGAGTTATAGAGATCCTGTCAAACAGAGTGAAGAAGAGAGAAGAGGGAGAGGAGAGAGGAAAGGGGCAAGAAAGGACTCGGAACATAGTGAGTCTGTTTTGACTCATAGATTTTTTTTCTTACTAATCCCCAAACAATAAAATGACTATTCACGCAGCATTTACATTATATTTTGTATTATACATAACTTAGAGGTAATTTAAGGAAGTCAGGAAAGTTACAAAGGTTATATGTGAATATGTTTTCTTCTAAGGAACTTGGGCATCCTGAGATGTTAGTGTTGGGGGGGGGGTTCTAGAGCAACCTCAGAGGGCAGACTTTACACACATGTAAATCTGTGGAGGAGTCATCGTTTAATGCGAGTTGTCATTATGAAAAGGTGGTTAATGTGTTCAAATGCTTTTTTTCTCCTTCTGTGGCAAGTTGTGTAAACAAATTCTTACTTTGTTGGGATTGTCCTTATATGCACTGGCTTTGTTGAAGAATAATGGAAATACAATAGACTGAGAATCTTTGAACTATAAGTTAAATATCTTTTATGAATATTGGGTCCTATGCAACTATCAAAACAAAACAATGAAACAAACATTTCCTTAACTCTTAAATTTTCCTAGTTCCTGTGATGTCCTCTGTGACTCTTCCTGGGGCTTCCTGGGGCTGTTGGTCACCAGTGGGACTCGAGCAGAGTTCTGATGTTGTGAGTACTGACCAATGGATACACTTCCAGGATCAGCTTCATTGAGGCAGCTCAACTTTATTGAGGGTGAACAGAGGCTATATAGATCCTGGGGGGCCAGTAGGAATTCCCAGCGTGAATACACATTACTGCTAGGTGGGAATGCTTCATTTACACGAAGAGGAATTCTAAGAACCTGCCTGGCAGGTTTTTATAGGGAGAGAGAGGAAGTTCAGCCTGTAATCTAGCCATAGGCTACATGACTTTCCTCAGAGGTTTTTAGGGGTTACAGGTAGGAAGGGTTGTTGATTGGTCGAAACACAGGACCTAATTATCATAAGATAAGAAGGGTTGGGCTGAGTGGGATTTACTGGCTGAATCATGTGGCACTTGCAGGAAGCTCTGCGCAGGATCATCCTCTAGATAAGGTCAGGTACCTGTGTTTAGAAATATGCTCCAGATAAGATCGGGCAGAGAAGAGGAAGTCCTGCAGAGAACTGGAGTCCTCCACATTGTACTAAATTCTGAGAGTTAGTACATGCAGACTGTGACCTTAATAGCAGAGTCTTCCAACAGTCCTCCATTTTCCTTCATTCTGTACATGGCTCCGATACCTGACACTTGCCAATAGACAGGTCATCCAGACCAAAATATATATATAAAAAAAAAAATAACAGACATTATAAACCAAATAAACAAAGCAGATATTTATAGAAGGTTTTATCCAAACAAAAAAAGAATGTACCTTCTCAGCATCTCACTGAACTTTCTCCAACATGGACCACAAAGTCGGACAAGTCTCAATAAATAAAAGGAAATTGAAATAACATGCTGCATACTATCTCACCACCATGGATTAAAGCTGGTATCAACAACAGAATCAGCAGAAAGCTTACAAATTCATGGAAACTGAACAACCCACTACTAAATAAAAAAATTAAAGACTTTCTAGAATTGAGTGAAAGTGAAAATACAACACACCCAGACTTTTGGGACACATGGAGGTGGTTTTAACAGATAGGTTCATAGCATTACGTGCCTACATTAAAAAACTGGAGCGATCTTATAAGAGTAACTTAACAGCACACCTGAAGGATCTAGAACACAAAGAAGAAGTAATACTCAAAAGGAGCAGGTGGCACGAAATAACTGAAAGAGGAGGAGGGTCTAGAAAATGGGAAGAGGGAAGAAAGAGGGAAGAAAGAGGGAAGAAGGTATAGAGGGAAAGAAAGCTAAAAAATAAGGTCTGTTTGAGGGGTCATATGGAAACCTGATACAGTAGGAACTCCCTCAAATACATACATATATGAAGGTGATCTAAATGAAACTTACAAAGAACAGAGCCCCTACTGAATACCTCTTATCACCAAATGAAGCTTCCAGTATCAGGAATGGGTTACGTCTTATAGAGTAGTTGGCCAAAGGGGTCCCATGGGGATCCCCAAACAACCCAGACTATTGGCAAGCCCATTGGTTGCTCTCTACAAACTGACTGCAACACTCTATTGCTAAAGACAACGCCTAAATAACTCACTGAACACAGAGAAGTTGAGCTGGTGTCAAGTAGAGGCTTCACCTCTACAGACTAGTTAGTATTCATGGGACTGGGAGGTACTTACTAGGCTTGCTACCAAAAGAGAAAGGTATACACCAACCCAGCTCCAAACCCTTTGATCTACAGTGGTGGCCTGCTTCCAGGATACACAATAGTGACTCAAAGGTTGGGGGAGTAAGCAACTAATATCTGATTCGATTAAGGCCCACTTCACGAGGTGGAACCCATGCCCAACACTGCTTGGCTGGCCAAGAACCTCGTATTAGATAGGCGAACGACCTAGGGAAAAACTAAACACTATGGCTCTGCAAAAGAAGTGGTTCTCAACCTGTGGGTCATGGCCCTTTGTGGGGAGGTGTCAAATGACCCTTTCACAGGGGTCACCTACCAGGTATCCTGCATATCGAATATTTATATTACATTTCATTGCAGTAGCAAAATTACAGTTATGAAATAGCAACAAAAATATTTTTTATGGTCACCACAACACGAGGAACTCTATTGAAGGTAGCTTTCGGAAGGTTGAGAACCACCATGCTAAAAGAGCATAACAACAAAATAACCCTCACTGACATTTTGCTAGACTCACAGAGCAGTGGTGCCTTGCTCAGCCATTATCAGAGACGCTTTCTCCTGCAGTAGATAGGATCAAATACAGAGACCCACAGCCAGACAGTGTGCAGAGTGTGAAAGACCTTGGAATACTCAGCCCTAAATGGGATGTCTCCATCAAATCCTTCCTTTCAGTGATCAGGGAATCCTATAGAAGAGCAAGTGGAAAGAGTGTGATGTGAGAGCCAGGAGGGATGGAGCACACCAAAAAAACAAGGCCTTCTAAACACAGCGGGATTGATGCACATACTAACTCAGAGACTGTGGCAGCACACGGAGCCTGCATGGGTCTGCACCAGATGGGGTCCTAGAGCCGAAAGAATCAGACAAATGCCCCCTCCCAAACCCAGAAGCTATCTCTCCAATTGGTAGCCACTTGCAAATAAAAGCTCTTTTGTTTTCTCTAAAGGAAACAAAACATTGTTAAGGAATGTGTCTGGACTCCTGTGTGTGTGAACATGTGTCCTGGGTCTATATGTGTTTCTTGTGCTTTTTCTGTGGCTCTTCTCCTCTGTTCTGTTTCTTTCTGATACTTTTTATCATATTTTATTTTATTATTATTCCTTAGTAGCCTGTTTGTTTTCTAACAGGACGCAGAAATGGAGTGGATCTAGATGGGGGAGATGGGAAGGAATGGGAACGGGTAGGAGGAGAGCCACAGTTTGAGTATATTATATGAAAACATCTACTTTTAACTTTAAAAAAAGGGAAAAAAGTCTTTTGAAAATGAAAATTATCTTTGCACAGAACATCCACAGCCATCTTTTTTTCTTGCCATTATTTCTTTTTAAATATAATTTTGTTTGGCTTATTATTATTATTATTATCATGTGTGTTTAGGGCTCCCATGTGCCAAGACCCACGTGTGGAGATCAGAGGACAACATTGAGGAGTTGTTTCTTTCCTTCTGCTGTGGGCTCCAGGAATCAAGGTCACACTGTCAGGCACATTCGGTTAGCACAGCTAGTTCCTGCCGAGTAATCTCCCAGGCTCATCGCAGCCATCACTTCCTAGATGATACAGCACTAACAACCGTTTTCAGGTCTCACGCTATATTAGTAATCTAGAGATAAGGTAAAGTCTATATAGCAGGATATGTGTAAGTTCTATGCAAACTCTACATCATTCCATAAAAGGAAGCTGAGCAGCTAAGGATTTTGATCTCTATGTGAGTCTTGGAGCCTGTCCCCCCACAAATGCAGAGAACTGACTATCACACGCCCACATGCATGTGCACACACACACACACACACACACACACACACAATACTATTTTATTTTATTTTATTTTTACTATTGGCTATATGTTTAGATTTTGTTTTGTGTTAGTTTTTGTTTGTTTAGGGTCTGGTTTTCCTTTTAGAGACAGGGCTGCACTGTGTAGACAAGGTAATGTATTTTCCAGTTGAGTTTATATTGATGGTCAATTCTAACTCACTGTGATGCAGCATGACTTGGTAGCTCTTTACCACTGTAAGTCTTGGTTTTAAGTAACTCTGAGATACTGATCTCCTTTGTTTAACAATAAAGGTAAAATTCTGTCTGCATTTCCAGGCCTGTATCAGTAAGGCAGAAGCTATCTCCCTATAGATAGGTGATGAAGAAAGGCCCATGATAGGAACTGGCAGATGTTCACAAACACTTCAGTGAAAACGGGTGCTGGGGGGGAGGGGCAGGGCATAAAGGAAGATAAAGGGTTAAAGAGCCTTGAGAGCTGAAGAAAATGAGTAAAAGAAGTCTTATCTGGGTATGACTAGCCACGCTAATCAGAAGAGGAAGGGAGGTGGGGCTCTGAGTCAGTGACTGCACACCTGCTGCCCCTCCTCCCATCTGAGACACTTGTGTAAGGCACCATTGTCTTTTCATAGATTCTGGCTTCTAATACAGCTAATTATACAGACTTCATTACACGTAAAGATGTCTTCTAATAAGACCTTGTACCTAGAAGGTCACCTTAGACCACCCTACAGACAAGGAATATGAGGGGACCAAGGAGGACTCAGTTACACGCTGGTGACTACCTCTCTGCTGAGGTAAAGAGACAGGCTGACCATGAAAATGTGAGAGCAAAGAGAGTTTAGTGTGATCAACCCCACTCCATGGAAGTAACACTGGCCAAGAGACGAACAGTTAGCAGACAGCCAAGGTCAAAGCTGGAGTGGAAGATGACCCCCCACAAACTGGGTGAGTGGTGTGTGGACAGTCCCCAGGCCCCTGGTAGTTCCAGGAGGGCATGCCTATATCCCACAGCCCTCCGATGGCTCTGCCCGTGATAGCTCAGAAAATTAGTCTCCCTCACCAGAGATCTCCGCCTTTGTCCAGGCTCTGCTATCACTCCATAAAACTTCTAAACAATGGAAATTTAACAGCTTTGGAAACCCCACCTCTCTTGGGAGTTTCTTCTTCATCTTTGATTTCTTACTTTTCTTTTTTTGTTGTTGTTGTTTTTTTTAAAAATAATTCTTAATAAAGCCTGTTTCTGCTTTGCATGCACCCATAAAAGTTTCTTTCATGTCTTGAAACAACAGACTGGAGCCAGTGTCTCAGACGGATTTTTACAGTAACCATGGGTGCGTGGCACTCTAACTTCTCTGGTCATACACAGCCAGCCCTGAAGGTTCATGTTGCTTTAAAAATTCCTGCATCATTGTCACTAAAACTAAGCTAATGAAGGAAGGGGCCAGATTGCCTGTAGCTCTTGCTGACTGTAGAGCATTTAGTCTGTGTCTTACCTAAAGACGCTCAGAATCACATTTGAAGGTCATTACCTTGTCTCTGAGATTATGTGGGAAGCGGGAATCCTCTACTCCCAGCCCAGAGCTCCTGAAGAGCTTACAAATAGGAGAATCTTGTTCTAGGATTTTCTGGGACTCTGATTCCTGACACTGAGCCCCAAAATCTTGACATGTTTCCAAGTACTAAGAACATCTAACACAAAGTTCCTAAATCCCGTGGAATTTCCCAAATGACAGCCGCACCCTTTCTTCCAAGGAGAAGACCCTTGATGGGCTCTTCAGTGGATGCCAATCACCAGAAACCCTGTGTGAAAAGTTCAGCATTTACTGTTGGTGTGGTGCCACGTATTCTTAAACCCAGAGCCTGGGAAGCTGGAGGATCAGGAGCTAAAAAGAGGAAGGAAGGAAGGAAGGAAGGAAGGAAGGAAGGAAGGAAGGAAGGAAGGAAGGAAGGAAGGAAAAAAGACAGACAAACAGACAAACAAGGAAGGAAGGAAGGAAGGAAGGAAGAAAGAAAGACAGAGAGATAGACAAAGAAGGAAGGAAGAGAGAGAGAGAGAGAGTGAGACAGGAAGACAGACAGGAAGAAAGAAAGAAGAGAGAAAGAAAGAAAGAAAGAAAGAAAGAAAGAAAGAAAGAAAGAGGGAGACAGGGAGGAAGGAAGGGAGAAAGAAAGAAAGAAAGAAAGAAAGAAAGAAAGAAAGAAAGAAAGAAAGAAAGGAAGGAAGGAAGAAAGAAAGAAAGAAAGAAAGAGGGAGACAGGGAGGAAAGAAGGGAGAAAGAAAGAAAGAAAGAAAGAAAGAAAGAAAGAAAGAAAGAAAGAAGGAAAGAAGGAAAGAAGGACAGGCAGGCAAACAGACAGGAAGGAAGACAGACAGACAGGAAGAAAGAAAAAAGACAGGAAGGAAGAACAGAAGGAAGAAAGATAGATGACAGGAAGAAGGAAGAGAAGAAAAAGAAAGAAGGAAGGAAATTAATTAATTAAAATAGAAAGGTTAGAAGTTTCATCTGCCCTGGTTTAGG